>NC_066583.1:597215947-597530011 GCF_024323335.1 Lathyrus oleraceus | reverse complement strand
GAATTAGGGCTTCCAAGGCAAACAAGCTTCAAACTCTTGACGATTTCTTGATCAAAATGATATGTGAAGACCATAAGAATCCATATATGATGTCTAGAGTCAATGTGAACCATCTCTTGATTAGTCTCCTTGCATTGAGGGTTTCAAACCCTAGATATGAGCTTGATGGAGCATGGGTGAACACACATACACTACCTACAAAAGAAGTAAACTACACATTAACATATTTTTGGAATTTTGGTTAGTAAATAATGAAAAACAAAGTATGATACAACCAAAAATGCTCGGTGATCTCTCCCAATGCAAACCCAATGAAGAGGGGTAAGGAGGATGCCAAGGTGTGATCCCAAAGCTAATGCATATGATGAGATAGCATGAGGGATCTTAGGGTCAAAATTGGGGTCTTACAAAGTCACACTTGATACATTAAACAGAGTAGCTATTCTAGGGACTTCATTAAATAAACATAATAAAGAAAAGACCTTTTATTATTAATAAATAATTCTATACAAGTACCAAAAGTATTGGCCTCTAGGGCTTACACCAACACTAAAGGAGTACAAAGACTGCTTCAATGGGATTATGATGAAATGCCTGGTTTAAATAGAGATCTGGTCGAGCAAAAGGTGCCCATAAATCCTGGGAAGAAGCCCATCAAGTAAACCCCGAGGCGTTTTGCACCTGAAGTTCTGTCGAAGATTAAAGAAGAGGTTAAAAGGCTTCTCAGATGTAATTTCATCTGCACCACCAGGCATGTCGAATAGATTGCTGATATTGTACCAGTCATTAAAAAATGACACTTTGAGGGTTTGCATTGACTTCATAGATTTGAATGTTACGACCCTAAAGGATGAGAATCCAATGCATGTGGCGGAAATGCTAGTATATTCGTCAACAAGACACGAGTATCTTAGCATGCTCGATGGATATTTTGGATATAACTAGATCTTCATTGCTGATGAAAACGTTCCAAAAATGACATTTTGATGTCCCGAAGCCTTAGGCACCTACGAATGGATGGTGATGCCTTTTGGCCTAAAAAACGTTGGGGCAGCTTATCAACGGGAAATGGACTCTATTTTCCATGATTTTATTGAAACGTTCATGCAAATCTATATTGATGATATTCTAGTTAACTCCGTTTCAGGAAAAAGTCATATAGACCATCTTCGACAATCATTCGAAAGAATGAGGAAACATGGTCTAAAAATGAATCCTCTTAAGTGTGCTTTGTGTGTGTAGGCTGGGGATTTCCTAGGCTTCCTGGTCCATAAGAAAGGGATCAAAATTAACCATAATAAGACCAAGGCCATTATGGAGGAAAAATCTCCATCAACAAAGAAGGAATTGTAGTCGTTGCCAAGCAAGATCAACTTCTTAAGGAGGTTTATCTCAAACTTAAGTGGCAAGACTCAAGCCTTCTCACCTCTACTTCGACTCAAGTAGGAAGGCTTTGAATGAGGGTAAATGCAACAGAAGACTTTCGACAAGATCAAAGAGTACCTTATGCATCCTCAAATTCTTTCACCTCCTTGTAGGAATAGAAGTATGGGATTGTACATATCTGCATCTGATGTAACTTTAGGGAGCATGTTGGCTCAAGAGGATGATAATGGCATCGAAAGGGCCATTTACTACCTTAGTAGAGTTCTCAATGATGTAGAGACTAGATATAGTTGTAGCACCTCAAATTTGCACCTATCATTGTACATACATTCTCATATTAGGTCATAACATAACATGGTCCACTGCATAACATTGCATTGTCCTATTTGCCTCAAGTGCAAGCCAATCAAGAGAATTAGGTCAAACTGGTCAGGAGATCAGTCAGTCAAGCAAGCAAGTGCATTTCTCAAGGAGCCAAGGCCCTAGGGTTGGTCCAACATGTTCACATGACTTGGGGATCCATTTGAAGTGTTTAGGTCAAAGATTGGATGTTCAGAAGTCATCAGTCAATGCACAGTTTGCCAGAACCCCTGAAAAGTCAAACTTGGTCAACTGTGTCTGATTTTATGGTTTTGATGGTTGGATTTGGTTTGAGAGGTCTCATTCATGTCCATATAGTCTTCATATATCATGTCAAACACCATCATGGAAGAATTTGAAGCCAGATCAGAAATTTCCAAAAAGGGAAACTTGACCTGTAACTGAAATTTACCAAAAATGGAAAGTCTTGATCCTCAAACTTACATCATGATACAAGCTTCAAATGAATTTTTGCCCAACATGAAAGTTGAAGATCTTGTTCTCCCATTTCCAAAAAGTCCAAGAACACTCAATTCCCATGTATGGTTGGCAAGTTATGATCAATTCATTTTCAAAAATTCTTGAACTTCAAAAGGCCATATCTCTCAAACCATTTGGCCAAATTTGGTGAGGTTTTTTCCAACAAGTCACATTTGACTTCCTCTTTCCAAAAATGTAATTTTCATGTACCAAAACTTTATGGATCAAAATGGCACTTTTGAACCTACATGGATTATTTTCAAGTGAGGTGAAAAATTGAACTTTCCAAATAATCATTCCCAACCATTTCTACCATCCAAACATGTTCTGAAATGTTATTTGTGACTTGTTGGAAGCCCATTTTCGTGCAGTACACACACCCATCACTAACTTGCTTGAAAATTGGACAAAAGTACACTTTTCACCAACTCCATCCCACCTTTTCATGAACTTTGATTTGTACCCTTAAACAGCAGATGTATTCATCATTTTCTGTCACTTGGAAACCCTAGCTGCAGCCTCCAAACACAGAAACTCATTCATTCTCTCAAAAATCCATTTCTTAACATTTTTCAAATTCTTCCAAAAACTTCAAAGGCCACGATCTGGACATTGTTTATTCATCATCCAAGCAACCTTGTGAACACATTTCAGCTATCATTCCACATCTGTAAGAAGCTTTTGTTGGACTGTTCTTTCCAAGCATCATCCATGGCAAAGGTCGAGTGAAGTGGTTTCAAGTTGTTTCAGGCCCAAGTATCTTCACCATTCACCTTGTGGAAGCTGTGTGAGCATCTGTTTCAAACTTAAACATCCAAACAACCATCGAATCTCATCTGCTCTTCAGAATTGGTTAGTTTTCGATCTCATTGTTTCATCAAATAGATACATGCTTAGTGTAGATCTCTCCATGCTGAGCTTCATGATGTTTTTATTTTTGAAAATGGCTACTTATTTCTGAAGTTGTGTCGTTTTGAAGTTTGATGTTGTTTGTGATTCTTGCTCGATTCATGTTTATTGATGTGTTTTAATGAAAATTGCTGCTGGATTCTTGTTGGCCATGCTTGAATGAACATTTGGGTGTATTCAATTTTAGTTTCTGGAAAATTTTGAACCAAGCTCGATTTGAAGGAGATGAGTGTTCATACTGCTGTACATAAACCCTAGTTCCCTTTAGCCATGCCCAGATTTTTTGAAATATCACGTGTTGCATGGCCCTGTTCAGCATGGGCCAATCAAATTATTTCCCTGGCTGCCCCAAAGCGACGCCGTCCCATTTAGTGAAGTCCAAATTTACACAAATGCCATTCTCGGTCCACTTAATTCAAATTAATCCATTTAATTTTCAATAATTATTTCACTTTGATCATCAATCTTGCAAAAATCATATTTCACTCATTTCAAATCCAATTTTCATGGGGTTTTTTGCATCATGTTCATATGAATGTCTACTTTTTTATCATGATTTTTGCTGATTTTTGGATGGCTGGATTTTTAATTGGTATAAGGGTTTGTGACATGTATGCATATTTTGTACACTTTGCCAAAACATTTGTGAAATGGTGATACTTTATCCAATGACCCCCCAAACTTTTTGTGCTTAAACTAGACACACTCATGGTGATTTTGGTGTAGAGTTTGTGAATTTATCATTGCTGGTTTGTGAGTTATGATTTTTTGAATTAGGGTGTGACAATTTGTGTCACACCATTGATGTGCAACTTGTTGATTTTCATTACCATGCTTCTTGAACTCAAATTGGTTTGAATTTTTGCATGAATGTACTCTTGTATGTCTAGTTTGCATGTGAATTTTCTTGGATTTATTTGTGGCATTTCCTAATTGTTTGGGATTTTCTCCCCTGTTTGGTCTTATGTTGACTTTTTGTGATACATGTTCCCATATCCTTTGTGAAATTCTCATACTTTATTGGATGAACATGAAATTTGACATGTGATTAGTAGACATCTTAAGGTTCATCATGGTTTTAGTCCCATTCATTTCTCATTTGCCATCACTGATTTATGATTTATTCAAGTTGATGCATGTTTGGTTGGCTTCTTTGAGTATGTTTGAACTAGCCTTGCCTTTCTGATTTTCATTGACTGCCTTCCACTTGTCCAAATGAGATGAAATTTGACATGCTTACCATGCTGTGGATTGTGATTGATCATGAATTATTTTATGATTTTTGGAATTGTTTATGATTGGTTTTGAGTTAAGTCTTGCTGTTGACTTCTATGAGCTTTCATTTGCCATGCTTTGACTTCTTTTGCTTATGAAATGATGATAATGCATGATATGAACATGAAACCAATTGGGTTTGCTTCCTAAATGTTTGAATTTGATTTTGATTGGACATTGCTTGCTGTTTTGACTTTCTCATTCATTTTTGACCCTAGGCTTGTCCTAGTGGTCCTGTGGCTTATGTTTGAGTTCTTGTTTTCAGGTTAAGCTACAAATGCTTCAAAGAGATCATTACAATTTGATTGAGTTCATTTGATTATCATGAGCTAACCTCTTTGTTTTGTAGGTTGCTTGGCTCACATGCCTTAAGCCTTGTGCCTTGCACATCCATTTGTTTCTGATTAACTATTGACGTCTGTTTCTTTTTGCTTTGTTTGAAGTTGTATACTAATGTCTGCTTGACTATTTCAGGTGCTTTTAGTTGCTCAGTTCCTTGTGAACTTTTGCTTTGCTTTGCTTGTATAAGCAATTTGCATTGAGGTATATTCCTAACTTCATGTAGTCTGGAAGACCTGGCCTGTTACTTGGCCAGGCAACTGTCTGAAGTCCTCCCTAAGAGGCAATGTTTGTGGATGTTTAATTTTGTCCTTGCATAGAGTCAAAGACCTCCTAAGTGAAGAGGCAATTGGCAGAACCCAAGGGATATGCAACCTATCCCCTGCTATTCTGTGTGTCATCTGCTTTGCTCGCACCACTGTGTTGATGCATTGCAGATACAAACCCAAGATCTTGTACAATTGTACAGTTGAGTCAGTTTTAAATGTGTAGAAGGGTTCCCACCTTCTGAACCCACACATTCTTGTCTTAAGCTCTCCCAGGCCAGGGATAAGAGCTGTGAAGTCTCATCTTCACTCACCTTTCATCTGCTTCACCTTAGCCCCTCAATGGCAAGGTTAAGAGCACATTCACCCAGTTCCAGAGGTTTGTTTGTTGAGGTTGATATGACCCCTCGACTAAAACCTAACCCTTGTGTGAGCCCTTGTTTGTATATAGTGTGTGCTACCTGTGCTTGTATGTTTGTTTGACTTGCTTCCTGTGCAAGTTAGGTTTAGTTTAGACTTGCTTCCTGTGCAAGTTAGGTTTTGCTTGGCTTGCTTCCTGTGCAAGTTAAGTATAGGTGTGGCTTGCTTCCTGTGCAAGTCATGATTAGGATAGGCTGGCTCCCTGTGCCAGTTAGCTAGAAACCTTAACTTAGGGATGATTTTGCATGATAACATCTAGGCTCGAGTCGTAGTCTCCCTAGTGTTGTGTCTCCCTCTGTTATCTGGTTAGGCTAGTCCTTTATCCCTCTGTAGGGGAACTACGTCGCCCTGATCCTCATACCAGATGAGGTACGTAGGCAGGAGATGAGCTGATCTCTCCGGGCGCCCTTTTTCTTTTTCCACCTTTTGTCTTCAACCCTTCTGTGTGTGTTGTTGTGTGCTTGGAAGCTGATGTAAGTCCATCGAGTGGCATTCGGGTTCCAGTGTGGGTTTGTTTTGGTTCAGATGCTGATGTAAGTCCAGTGATTGGCATTCAGGCTCCACGTTTGCCTTTGCCAGTGTTTGTTTGTGTGCGTGTCAGCCGAGCTACGAATGCTCTGATTCTTCTCTCGTCCGAGAAGATACGTATGCATAGGATGCGATATCCTAGCGAGCATGTGTCGTTTCCCCAGTCCGAACTACTTCGACTCTGATGTCTATGCCTGATAGACTAAGTAGGCCCAGGATGCGATATCCTGCCGAGTCAGTTTCAGTCTGTTTTCTTGTGTCCCTTTCAGCCAGTGTGTGTGTGTATTTAAGCAGTGTTTATAGCAACCATTTTCCTTTCTATTGTGCGTGGATCCCGTCGAGTACGACGGATGCGTAGGGGTGCTAATACCTTCCCTTCGCATAACCGACTCCCGATCCCATTCTCTTTGGTCGCGAGACCATGCTTATTCCAGGTTTACTCTGAGCGTTTCCTTTCCCTCTTTTGGGATAAATAACGCACGGTGGCGGCTCTGTTGTTCTTGTTTTCCCGCCGGTTTTTCGCGTGATGCGACAGCTGGCGACTCTGCTGGGGATATGGAGAAGTTGACCTCTTGCTGGTCCATCTTCCCTAAGCGAGTCTCTCCTAGCGCTCTCTAGGATAGGGTTTGGTTGCTTTGGCTGTTATTTATTGCATTCATTTGTATATATTTGCATTTACTGTTTGCATTTATTGTTTGCATTAATGTTTGCATTCACATTCATTATTCATCTGGCTGGTTGTCTGTTTCTCTCTGTTGGGGTGGGAGTTACATGAGGTAAAAGGCCCAATACCCAGGCCATGAGTGAAATCTAGGATACTTAGGAATAGAGTGATTCATGGGAAGCGGGTGGTATTGTGCCACTTAGCGGAACATTGATATCACGAGTAGTTCAGACCCTGGTGGGATATTATCGTTACATACTTCGGGTGTGTATATGATGATATTCTGCGAAAGGTTATTTATGCTGCGTTTCTCTTGACCTTACCCTGGCCTAGATGACACCCGTGAGTGGGGAGGAAATGATCATTATTACAGGTACAGTTGGTGACTTGTTGGTGACTTGTGATCCTGTTGGTGACTATTGGTCCAGAAGTTTGGGGTCTCATATGACTTTGGGTTTCAGATGAATTTGTGGTTCCGAGTTCAAGCCGAAGCTTTGATCCTGTGTTCTGAGAGACACAGCCAACCAGTCGTGTCTGCATCATTTGCATCATAGCATGTTTATTTTCAAAAAAATACGCAATAAAAAAAAGGGGAAGAAAAAAAAAAAAAAAAGAAAAAAACTAATCCTTGCATGCATATCATTTCTCAGGTACATTCCAGAGCTTGTTCACTGATAGAGATGGCAACAGTCCCAGAGTTGAAGCGGAAGACTTGTTCCTACAGCTTTCACCGTGAACCTTTGACGTCTCTGATTGAGTTGAGCAACCTTATGACCAGTGGTAACCAGAAGGGGTTTGTTGACCAGTATGGAGATATTCTGACACTGTTGAAGATGGTAGTCGATCCGGTGCCGTTGCAGACTCTTCTACAGTTCTACGACCCAGGGCTTCATTGTTTCACCTTTCAAGATTATCAGTTGGCGCCTGCTCTTGAGGAGTACTCCATTCTGCTGAGTGTCCCGGTCCGGTATCAGGTTCCTTTCTTGGATGTGCCCAAGGAGGTTGATTTCAGAGCTGTTGCCAGAGCTCTCCATTTGGGTGTCAAGGAAGTCAGCGATAGTTGGAAGTCCAGTGGGGATGTTGTAGGATTGCCTTTGAAGTTTCTGTTGAGGGTAGCTAGAGAAGAAGCAGAGAAGGGAAGTTGGGAAGCCTTTCATGCTCAGTTGGCCGTCATGATCTATGGGATCGTCCTGTTTCCGAGTATGCCTAATTTTGTTGACCATGCTGCAGTCAGTATTTTCATTGGAGGAAATCCAGTTCCTACTCTGTTGGCTGACACTTACTATGCTATTCACAGTAGGCATGGTAAGGGTGGGGCTATCAGGTGTTGTCTCCCGCTTTTGCTCAAATGGTTCTTGTCTCTTCTGCCAGTCAGTGGACCTTTTGTGGATGCTCAGAGCACGCATAAATGGACTCAGAGGGTTATGTCTCTTACTTCCTATGATATCAGATGGCAATCTTACCGGATGGATGTGCGTAACGTCATTATGAGCTGTGGAGGATTCCGTAATGTGCCACTCGTAGGGACTAGGGGTTGCATCAATTACAACCCGGTTCTTTCTCTCCGCCAGTTGGGGTTTGTGATGAAGGGAAGACCACTTGAGGCTGAGGTAGCAGAAAGTGTGTATTTTGAGAAGCAGAGTGACCCGGATAGATTGGAGCAGATAGGAAGAGCTTGGAAGTCTATTGGTATGAAGGATGGATCTGTCTTAGGGAAGAAGTTTGCCGTTGCTATGCCTGATTACACTGATTGGGTCAAGGAGAGAGTAGAAACTTTGTTGTTACCCTACGATAGGATGGAGCCGTTGCAGGAGCAACCACCTTTGATCCTTGCTGAGAGTGTGCCTGCGGAGCACTACAAGCAAGCCCTGATGGAGAATCGCCGTTTGAGAGGGAAGGAGCAAGATACCCAGATGGAGCTGTACAAAGCCAAAGCTGATAGTTTGAACTTGGCTCATCAACTCAGAGGAGTGCGAGAAGAAGATGCTAGCAGACTGAGAAGCAAGAAGAGATCCTACGAGGAGATGGAGAGCATGTTAGATGCAGAACACCGGGAGTGCTTGAGGCTGCAGAGAGCTGAGGCCAGCTATCAGAAGAAGATCAGAGACTTGGAGAAGCAACTCAGAGATAAAGACATCCAGTTGAAGAAGGAAGTAGACTTGAGACAGGCATCAGAGAACCACCTTGGAGGAGAAGTGGTAGAGCTTAGACAACAACTGAAGGAGAAGATCACTCTTTTGCCAGAATGTTCAGAATGTGACCTATTGATAGACCAGTGTCAGTACTTGAAGACTCTCATTCCGGGAGGCCGTTTGTCTTAGCTTGTATCTTTGATATGTATGTTGAGAATCACCTCCAGGCTTGTTGGATGGGATTCATTGTTGTACTCCGATTGTTTGGACTTTCTTTGTCGACTTTGTTGTATGATCCTGTTACTCATATAGATGAGGTTGTTGGTTTCACCTTGTACTCATCACTCTTGTGTATGTTGTTTCTGTGCTTCTATGTTGCTCTTGCTGCAGGTTGCCATCTTTTGAGGATGACTCAGGCTCTTTGAATGCCTGAGGAATGAACATATCATGTGCATCATACGCATCATTAGCACCATACTCATATCATTTTGCATAACAGGTGTTCTTGGTCGTGACTTCTCACTCTGGTTCCTGTTTTAGGCAGGATAGCTGATCAACGTCCGCACCGCTACTCAACAAGACTGAATCAACAGAGAGGTATGGATCAGGTTCAAGCAGAGTTGGCTGAGATGAAGGCTAACATGGCCCAGTTTATGAATATGATGCAAGGGGTTGCACAAGGTCAAGAAGAACTTCGAGCCTTGGTTCAGAGACAAGAGGCTGCAATTCCACCGGTCAACCATGCTCCGCCAGAGGGAGGCCCGGTCAATGATAATAATGTTGCTGCTGCTGTACCCATCAACAACTATGCTGTAGGTGATGAGTTGGGGGGTATTCGAATCAACGGTCAACCTATTGCTCCAGATGCCGCTAATGCCAGAGCAGTCCGTGCCCCGACCCGTAATCCTGTTCCGATTGTTGACAGACAAGAGGATATGTTTACTCTGCTCAGTGAAGACGAAGATGTTCTGGGAAGGGTTGATGAGAGGGATCGTAAAGTTGATGCCCTTGCTGAGAAGATCCGGGCCATGGAATGTCAAAATTCTCTCGGTTTCGATGTTACCAATATGGGGTTGGTGGAAGGTTTAAGAATCCCTTACAAGTTCAAAGCACCGTCCTTCGATAAATACAACGGTACTTCTTGCCCTCGCACCCATGTGCAGGCTTATTATCGAAAAATCTCTGCGTATACCGATGATGAAAAGATGTGGATGTATTTTTTCCAAGATAGTCTATCTGGGGCTTCTTTGGACTGGTACATGGAATTGAAGAGAGATTCGATCCGATGCTGGAGGGATCTGGGTGAGGCCTTCTTGAGGCAATATAAACATAACATGGACATGGCGCCGAGCCGGACTCAGCTGCAGAGTCTTTGTCAGAAATCCGGAGAGAGCTTCAAGGAGTACGCCCAGAGGTGGCGTGAACTGGCTGCTAGAGTTCAACCCTCTATGCTGGAGAGGGAGTTGACAGATATGTTTATCGGTACTCTTCAAGGTGTGTTTATGGACCGGATGGGGAGCTGCCCATTCGGTAGTTTTTCTGATGTTGTCATTTGTGGAGAGAGGACTGAGAGCTTGATTAAAACTGGGAAGATCCAAGATGCTGGTTCCTCTTCTTCTAAGAAGCCGTTTGCTGGGGCACCTCGTCGAAGAGAGGGTGAAACTAATGCTGTTCAACACCGCAAAGATCAGAACAGAAGTGAATACCGTCAAGCTGCTGCAGTAACCATTCCGGCACCTCAACCTCGTCAACAACAACAACAAAGAGTTCAACAACCGCAACAACAACAACAGCAACGCCCGTATCAGCCCAGACAAAGGATGCCTGATCGACGTTTTGATTCGCTACCCATGTCGTACGCCGAACTGTTGCCCGAACTACTCAGGTTGGGGATGGTTGAGTTGCGTACAATGGCTCCGCCTACAGTATTGCCTCCTGGGTACGACGCCAACGTCCGTTGTGACTTTCACTCCGGGGCACCAGGGCATCATACTGAGAAGTGTCGGGCTCTCCAGCACAAAGTCCAAGATTTGATCGATGCCAAGGCGATCAACTTCGCTCCAGTGCCCAACGTCGTAAACAACCCTATGCCTCAGCATAGTGGGCATAGAGTGAACAATATTGAGGGGAAAGAAGCTGAAGATCTGGTTGTTAGTGTTGATGATGTTCAGACTTCTCTGCTAGTTGTGAAGGGCCGTTTGCTGAATGGGGGTGTCTACTCGGGCTGTGATGAGGATTGTTTGGGCTGTGCAGAATCTGAGAATGGTTGCGACCAGTTAAGGGCCGGTATCCAGGGTATGATGGATGAGGGTTGTTTGCAATTCAGTAGGGCTGTAAAAGATCGTGGAACAGTGTCAACTATCACCATTTACTTTAAACCGTCTGAAGAACGTGGACAAAGGGTCGTTAGTGCACCTGCAACAAATGGTACCCCAGTTACCATTTCCGTGCCTGTAACCATCAGTGCTCCAACTACTATCGCCGCGTCTGGAAGAAGGGCTGTTGAGAATAGTAGATCCGTGCCGTGGAAGTATGATAATGCTCACCGCAGTTACAGAAGGGCTGAAAGTCAGACGAGACCAGTGAATCAAGCTCCAGTGACAATTGGTTTACCGAATAGAGTTCCTGCAACTGTTGGTCCGGCTGTGGACAATGTAGGGGGTCCAGGAGGTTTTACCAGAAGCGGTCGTCTGTTCGCACCGCAGCCTTTGAGGGACAATAATGCTGAGGCTCTCGCCAAAGCAAAGGGTAAGCAAGCTGTGGTTGAGGAAGAGCCTGTCCAGAAGGAAGCGCCCGAGGGCTCATTTGAGAAAGACGTGGAGGAGTTTATGAAGATAATCAAGAAGAGTGACTACAAGATTGTAGATCAGTTGAGTCAAACTCCGTCCAAGATTTCTATACTCTCGCTGCTGTTGTGCTCTGAGGCACACCGTAATGCTTTGCTGAAGATGTTGAATCTGGCTTACGTGCCTCAGGAGATTTCTGTCAATCAACTGGAGGGTGTGATGGCCAATGTGAGCACCAGGCATGGTGTAGGATTCACCAACCTGGACTTACCGCCTGAAGGGCGGAACCATAACAAAGCCTTGCACATCACCATAGAGTGCAAGGGGGCAGTGTTGTCTCACGTATTGGTAGACACCGGGTCGTCGCTGAATGTGCTGCCTAAGCAGATTCTGAAGAAGATTGATGTGGAAGGGTTTGTGCTTACTCCCAGTGACCTGATCGTTCGTGCTTTCGACGGATCCAAACGTTCTGTGTGTGGGGAAGTTACCTTGCCTGTGAAGATAGGTCCCGAGGTATTCGATATCATCTTCTATGTTATGGACATCCAGCCCGCCTATAGTTGTTTATTGGGGCGTCCATGGATTCATGCAGCAGGGGCAGTCTCGTCGACTCTCCATCAAAAGCTCAAGTATGTCTGGAACGGTCAGATTGTGACTGTGTGCGGTGAAGAAGAGATTCTGGTGAGTCATCTATCCTCGTTCAAATATGTTGAGGTGGATGGCGAGATCCACGAAACCTTATGCCAGGCGTTTGAGACTGTGGCTCTTGAGAAAGTGGCGTACGCTGAGCAGAGGAAGCCAGGTGCTTCAATTACTTCTTACAAGCAGGCTAAGGAGGTTGTTGATTCTGGCAAAGCTGAAGGCTGGGGCAAGATGGTGTACTTGCCTGTCAAAGAAGACAAATTTGGCGTTGGTTATGAACCTCTCCAAGCAGAGCGGAATGGTCAAGCGGGTCCGAGTACTTTTACCAGCGCTGGGCTGATGAATCATGGCGACGTCTCTGCGACCGGTAGTGAAGACTGTGACAGTGATTGTGATCTGGACAACTGGGTTCGCTCGTGTGCACCAGGGGGGTCTATCAACAACTGGACGGCTGAAGAAGTGGTTCAAGTTACTCTTCTGACAGAGTAATTTTCTGTTGTTTTTTTCATTTTGCATGAAAATCCTACGATCTACCCAAGGCGTAGTGATTCATTGTAGGGCCTCATCATGTTTTAATGATTATCATTAATGAAGGACATTTTTTGAAATCAAACTTTGTGATCCCTGTCTTTCTATTTTTTGTTTTCGTCTTTTTTCAAAACAATAAAAATGGCAATGTTTTTGTTTTTTGTGACTTTATTGAACTCTTTTTCTAAAACAAAGCATTAAACATGCAGAAGCGATCTTATGGCATTCACTATGAACAGTTCTGTTATGGCTCAGTATGATTTCGACAATCCCATCTACCAAGCTGAAGAGGAGAGTGAGGAAGACTGTGAACTTCCTGCAGAATTGGTCAGATTGCTGAAGCAGGAGGAAAGGGTCATCCAACCTCATCAGGAGGAGTTGGAGGTTGTTAATTTGGGTACTGAGGACGCCAAAAGAGAAATCAAGATTGGGGCTGCTTTAGAGGACTCTGTCAAGAGGAGGCTGATTGAGATGCTGAGAGAATATGTGGAGATATTCGCCTGGTCATATCAAGATATGCCTGGTTTGGATACAGACATTGTGGTGCACCGATTACCTCTTAGAGAAGGATGTCCTTCGGTCAAGCAGAAGCTTCGTAGAACGAGTCCTGATATGGCAACTAAGATCAAGGAAGAGGTTCAGAAGCAGTGGGATGCAGGTTTTTTGGCTGTTACAAGTTATCCCCCATGGGTGGCCAACATCGTTCCTGTGCCGAAGAAGGATGGCAAAGTCAGAATGTGTGTCGATTACCGGGATTTGAATAGAGCGAGTCCGAAAGATGATTTCCCATTACCTCACATTGACGTATTGGTTGATAATACGGCTCAATCCTCGGTATTCTCTTTCATGGATGGTTTCTCTGGATATAATCAGATCAAGATGGCGCCAGAGGACATGGAAAAGACGACATTCATTACACCTTGGGGCACGTTCTGCTATAAGGTGATGCCATTTGGGCTAAAGAATGCTGGTGCTACCTATCAGAGGGCAATGACGACTCTCTTTCATGACATGATGCACAAAGAAATTGAAGTGTACGTAGATGATATGATCGCGAAGTCGCAGACAGAAGAGGAGCACCTGGTTAATTTGCAAAAGCTGTTTGACCGGTTGAGAAAGTTCAAGCTGAGGTTGAATCCGAACAAGTGTACGTTTGGGGTGAGATCAGGGAAGCTTTTAGGCTTCATTGTCAGTGAGAAAGGGATTGAGGTTGATCCAGCAAAAGTCAAAGCTATTCAAGAAATGCCTGAACCGAAAACGGAGAAGCAAGTCCGTGGGTTTTTAGGGAGATTGAACTACATTGCAAGGTTCATATCTCATCTAACAACCACGTGCGAACCAATTTTCAAACTGCTCAGAAAGAATCAGGCGATCAAGTGGAATGATGATTGTCAGAAAGCTTTTGACAAGATTAAAGAGTATTTACAGAAACCTCCAATCCTTATACCTCCAGTTCCAGGGAGACCTCTGATAATGTACCTGTCAGTGACTGAGAACTCGATGGGGTGTGTATTGGGACAGCATGACGAGTCTGGTCGAAAAGAGCATGCCATATACTACCTTAGCAAAAAGTTTACCGACTGTGAAACAAGATATTCACTGCTCGAGAAAACTTGCTGTGCTTTGGCCTGGGCTGCTCGCCGACTGAGGCAGTATATGTTGAACCATACTACCTATTGATTTCTAAGATGGATCCAGTGAAGTACATCTTTGAGAAACCAGCTCTCACCGGACGTGTTGCTCGTTGGCAGATGATTCTAACAGAATATGATATTCAGTACACGTCACAAAAGGCCATCAAAGGTAGTATTCTGTCAGACTACCTCGCCGAGCAACCGATTGAAGATTATCAGCCTATGATGTTTGAATTCCCTGATGAAGACATCATGTATCTTAAGATGAAAGATTGCGAAGAGCCTCTTGTCGAGGAAGGACCGGATCCAGATGACAAATGGACACTGATGTTTGATGGGGCTGTGAATATGAACGGTAACGGTGTTGGGGCAGTATTGATCAATCCTAAAGGTGCTCATATACCTTTTTCTGCCAGATTGACGTTTGACGTCACCAACAACGAAGCTGAGTATGAGGCTTGTATCATGGGGATAGAAGAAGCCATTGATCTGAGGATCAAAACTCTTGACATTTATGGAGATTCCGCTCTAGTGGTCAATCAAGTCAATGGAGATTGGAATACGAATCAGCCGCATTTGATTCCGTATAGAGATTACACCAGAAGAATACTGACGTTCTTCAAGAAGGTGAAGTTGTATCATGTCCCCCGGGATGAGAATCAAATGGCTGATGCCTTGGCTACTTTGTCGTCAATGATCAAAGTTCATTGGTGGAATCATGTGCCACATGTTGCGGTGAATCGACTTGAGAGGCCCGCGTATGTGTTTGCAGCCGAGTCTGTTGTGATTGATGAGAAGCCGTGGTATTATGACATCAAGAACTTCCTCAAGACTCAGGAGTATCCTGAAGGTGCGTCGAAGAATGACAAGAAAACCCTGAGAAGGCTAGCTGGAAGCTTCTATTTGAATCAGGATGATGTGTTGTATAAGAGAAACTTTGACATGGTCTTGCTCAGATGCGTGGACAGACCCGAGGCGGACATGTTAATGCAGGAAGTTCATGAAGGCTCCTTCGGTACTCATGCCGGCGGACATGCAATGGCTAAGAAATTGTTGAGAGCGGGTTATTACTGGATGACTATGGAATCCGATTGTTTCAAGTATGCTCGGAAGTGCCATAAGTGTCAAATCTATGCTGATAAGGTGCATGTACCACCAAGCCCTCTGAATGTCATGAATTCGCCTTGGCCGTTTGCCATGTGGGGCATTGATATGATTGGGAAGATTGAGCCTACTGCTTCGAATGGACATCGCTTCATTTTGGTAGCGATTGACTATTTCACCAAATGGGTGGAAGCAGCTTCCTATGCTAACGTTACCAAACAAGTGGTTACCCGGTTCATCAAGAAAGAAATCATCTGTCGTTATGGAGTTCCGGAGAGAATCATCACTGACAATGGTTCGAATCTCAATAACAAGATGATGAAAGAGCTTTGTAAAGATTTCAAGATTGAACATCACAATTCTTCTCCTTACAGACCGAAGATGAATGGTGCTGTAGAAGCGGCGAACAAGAATATCAAGAAGATTGTGCAGAAGATGGTCGTTACGTACAAGGATTGGCATGAGATGCTGCCTTTCGCTTTGCATGGGTACCGTACCTCAGTACGTACGTCGACCGGGGCAACCCCTTACTCCCTTGTGTATGGTATGGAAGCTGTCCTACCTGTTGAAGTGGAGATTCCTTCTCTGAGAGTTTTATTGGATGTCAAGCTGGACGAAGCCGAGTGGATTCGAACAAGGTTTAATGAGTTGAGCCTTATCAAAGAGAGACGGCTAGCAGCTGTATGCCATGGACAGTTGTATCAGCGAAGGATGAAGCGAGCCTTTGATCAGAAAGTGCGTCCTCGAAGCTATCAGATCGGTGATCTAGTTTTGAAGAGGATCCTCCCTCCCGGTGCAGATAACAGGGGCAAGTGGACTCCTAATTATGAAGGTCCATATGTTGTGAAAAAGGTATTCTCCGGTGGAGCCTTGATGCTTACAACCATGGATGGTGAAGATTTTCCGTCTCCTGTTAACTCAGATGTAGTCAAAAAATACTTCGCATAAATTGACCCGCTGTTCAAAAAGAAAAAGAGTCCAGGCAAAAAAGGGGCATCCCGGCGAACCAAAAAACAGAAAGAAAAGGTTCGGGCAAAAATTAGGGATAAAATGAAAAGAATTTGTACACCCGGTAAGTCGAAAACCCGCAAGGGCGGCTTAGGCAAAAATGGGTATCCCGGTGGATTGAAAACCCGAAAGGGCGATCCAGGCAAAAGAGGGATTAAAGCGAAGACTACAGTCTGAGTTGTCTGTACTTCATCAAGCTTTGTCGTCTGCCATCTCGAAAGATGTGATCCGTCCAGTCATTCTTCTCAGAAAGCAAGGAGTTGGGAGGAAAACTGATGATCTGTGAGTTATAACAGAATTGGGAAATAGTGGATGCCGTGTTCACATTGCCATTAGGATATATTTTTTCCTTTTGTGCGCAATTACCTCTTCCTAGGAATTGCTTCCCAATGTATTTGCCTTTTCAGGCACATTTTCAATCAATAAAAGTCGTTATTCAGATAAATAGCTCTTTGGTTTTTATTTTTACTGTTTTGTTTGCAAAAATGTCCGAATTTTTGATAAGCATTGCATATAAGAACATGAAGGCTACACAATAATGTGCAGAAAGATAAAACATTTGAAAATCATTTTGAATGTTGAGGACACTTGAGCGTATCTTGTCCATGTATCCCCTGGGGGCATTTTGTTGTGCTGTTTTTTCAGGATTGGCATCTGTGAGGACGTTTCCTCAGCGGATATTTTCCCCAAGCAAGTTTGGAAGCTATCAGAGCTATGTTCCCCTGCGGAGACGTCTGTGGATAGTGCCTTCTATTCCCCAACAGATCTAAGGATTGCCTATCCCTAGCAGGCCTGTATTTGCCGATTTCCTCCCGAGTGAGGCAGATTCATTGAAATTTATCTCCAGCATTTATCCTATCTGTGGACTGAAGGATATCCCCAGCGGAGTTTACCTTCCCCCAGCAGCAGTGCTATTCTCCAACATGAGTGAGAAGTCGTTGCTCTCCCTACAGTGTCTCCCCGCAGAGTTGGAGTATCCGATCAGTTTTGGCTCCCCAGCCGGAGTTTTTTCATCATTTTTGCATTTTTTGCATTTTTAGTGATCATTGCATCCTCAAACTGCGTAGCATTCCCATTCAATATGGAGCTTTACGCCATAGAAAAATTCAAACATATGCATTCATGTGTTAACCTCACCATACCGTATCCCCGGCAGAGGCGGATCATTTCATTCAACATCAGCACAGCAAGTCTGCTACAGTTGCTCTTGACAGCATTCAGGATTGATACCGGTAAGTGTGGACAGATTCATTTGTTCCTCCCCAAGTGGAGACGCCATCGGTAAATGGCCCTGTATGCTTCGATATCGGTAAATATTGAGTGCCCAGTTTTATCCGCCATCGGTAAATGGCCCCGTTTCTTCGATATCGGTAAATATCGGATCCCCAGTTGCAGTAGCCATCGGTAAATGGTCGAGTTGAAGTTGATATCGGTAAATGTCAAGTTTCTTTGAAACCACCATCGGTAAATGGTCTTGCTTCCTTTTACGTCAGAGTTGTTTCCCAACAGCCATCGGTAAATGGTCTTGTTAAAGTTGATATCGGTAAATATCAAGTTTCCAGTTTCTAACCATCGGTAAATGGTTTCGCTTTTCTGAAGTTGTCAATTGCAGGCGTCATCAGTAAATGACGTGGTTCTTCTTGTATCATATCCGGCAGAGTGCAAATTTCTACGGTTCTTGGTATTCAATCCCTGTTTACCCTGAAAGTCTGACAACCGTTGCTCTCATCCATTCGGGTTCCCAGCTGATTGAATAGGGGCAGCTGTAGCACCTCAAATTTGCACCTATCATTGTACATACATTCTCATATTAGGTCATAACATAACATGGTCCACTGCATAACATTGCATTGTCCTATTTGCCTCAAGTGCAAGCCAATCAAGAGAATTAGGTCAAACTGGTCAGGAGATCAGTCAGTCAAGCAAGCAAGTGCATTTCTCAAGGAGCCAAGGCCCTAGGGTTGGTCCAACATGTTCACATGACTTGGGGATCCATTTGAAGTGTTTAGGTCAAAGATTGGATGTTCAGAAGTCATCAGTCAATGCACAGTTTGCCAGAAACCCTGAAAAGTCAAACTTGGTCAACTATGTCTGATTTTATGGTTTTGATGGTTGGATTTGGTTTGAGAGGTCTCATTCATGTCCATATAGTCTTCATATATCATGTCAAACACCATCATGGAAGAATTTGAAGCCAGATCAGAAATTTCCAAAAAGGGAAACTTGACTTGTAACTGAAATTTACCAAAAATGGAAAGTCTTGATCCTCAAACTTACATCATGATACAAGCTTCAAATGAATTTTTGCCCAACATGAAAGTTTAAGATCTTGTTCTCCCATTTCCAAAAAGTCCAAGAACACTCAATTCCCATGTATGGTTGGCAAGTTATGATCAATTCATTTTCAAAAATTCTTGAACTTCAAAAGGCCATATCTCTCAAACCATTTGGCCAAATTTGGTGAGGTTTTTTCCAACAAGTCACATTTGACCTCCTCTTTCCAAAAATGTAATTTTCATGTACCAAAACTTTATGGATCAAAATGGCACTTTTGAACCTACATGGATTATTTTCAAGTGAGGTGAAAAATTGAACTTTCCAAATAATCATTCCCAACCATTTCTACCATCCAAACATGTTCTGAAATGTTATTTGTGACTTGTTGGAAGCCCATTTTCGTGCAGTACACACACCCATCACTAACTTGCTTGAAAATTGGACAAAAGTACACTTTTCACCAACTCCATCCCACCTTTTCATGAACTTTGATTTGTACCCTTAAACAGCAGATGTATTCATCATTTTCTGTCACTTGGAAACCCTAGCTGCAGCCTCCAAACACAGAAACTCATTCATTCTCTCAAAAATCCATTTCTTAACATTTTTCAAATTCTTCCAAAAACTTCAAAGGCCACGATCTGGACATTGTTTATTCATCATCCAAGCAACCTTGTGAACACATTTCAGCTATCATTCCACATCTGTAAGAAGCTTTTGTTGGACTGTTCTTTCCAAGCATCATCCATGGCAAAGGTCGAGTGAAGTGGTTTCAAGTTGTTTCAGGCCCAAGTATCTTCACCATTCACCTTGTGGAAGCTGTGTGAGCATCTGTTTCAAACTTAAACATCCAAACAACCATCGAATCTCATCTGCTCTTCAGAATTGGTTAGTTTTCGATCTCATTGTTTCATCAAATAGATACATGCTTAGTGTAGATCTCTCCATGCTGAGCTTCATGATGTTTTTATTTTTGAAAATGGCTACTTATTTCTGAAGTTGTGTCGTTTTGAAGTTTGATGTTGTTTGTGATTCTTGCTCGATTCATGTTTATTGATGTGTTTTAATGAAAATTGCTGCTGGATTCTTGTTGGCCATGCTTGAATGAACATTTGGGTGTATTCAATTTTAGTTTCTGGAAAATTTTGAACCAAGCTCGATTTGAAGGAGATGAGTGTTCATACTGCTGTACATAAACCCTAGTTCCCTTTAGCCATGCCCAGATTTTTTGAAATATCACGTGTTGCATGGCCCTGTTCAGCATGGGCCAATCAAATTATTTCCCTGGCTGCCCCAAAGCGACGCCGTCCCATTTAGTGAAGTCCAAATTTACACAAATGCCATTCTCGGTCCACTTAATTCAAATTAATCCATTTAATTTTCAATAATTATTTCACTTTGATCATCAATCTTGCAAAAATCATATTTCACTCATTTCAAATCCAATTTTCATGGGGTTTTTTGCATCATGTTCATATGAATGTCTACTTTTTTATCATGATTTTTGCTGATTTTTGGATGGCTGGATTTTTAATTGGTATAAGGGTTTGTGACATGTATGCATATTTTGTACACTTTGCCAAAACATTTGTGAAATGGTGATACTTTATCCAATGACCCCCCAAACTTTTTGTGCTTAAACTAGACACACTCATGGTGATTTTGGTGTAGAGTTTGTGAATTTATCATTGCTGGTTTGTGAGTTATGATTTTTTGAATTAGGGTGTGACAATTTGTGTCACACCATTGATGTGCAACTTGTTGATTTTCATTACCATGCTTCTTGAACTCAAATTGGTTTGAATTTTTGCATGAATGTACTCTTGTATGTCTAGTTTACATGTGAATTTTCTTGGATTTATTTGTGGCATTTCCTAATTGTTTGGGATTTTCTCCCCTGTTTGGTCTTATGTTGACTTTTTGTGATACATGTTCCCATATCCTTTGTGAAATTCTCATACTTTATTGGATGAACATGAAATTTGACATGTGATTAGTAGACATCTTAAGGTTCATCATGGTTTTAGTCCCATTCATTTCTCATTTGCCATCACTGATTTATGATTTATTCAAGTTGATGCATGTTTGGTTGGCTTCTTTGAGTATGTTTGAACTAGCCTTTCCTTTCTGATTTTCATTGACTGCCTTCCACTTGTCCAAATGAGATGAAATTTGACATGCTTACCATGCTGTGGATTGTGATTGATCATGAATTATTTTATGATTTTTGGAATTGTTTATGATTGGTTTTGAGTTAAGTCTTGCTGTTGACTTCTATGAGCTTTCATTTGCCATGCTTTGACTTCTTTTGCTTATGAAATGATGATAATGCATGATATGAACATGAAACCAATTGGGTTTGCTTCCTAAATGTTTGAATTTGATTTTGATTGGACATTGCTTGCTGTTTTGACTTTCTCATTCATTTTTGACCCTAGGCTTGTCCTAGTGGTCCTGTGGCTTATGTTTGAGTTCTTGTTTTCAGGTTAAGCTACAAATGCTTCAAAGAGATCATTACAATTTGATTGAGTTCATTTGATTATCATGAGCTAACCTCTTTGTTTTGTAGGTTGCTTGGCTCACATGCCTTAAGCCTTGTGCCTTGCACATCCATTTGTTTCTGATTAACTATTGACGTCTGTTTCTTTTTGCTTTGTTTGAAGTTGTATACTAATGTCTGCTTGACTATTTCAGGTGCTTTTAGTTGCTCAGTTCCTTGTGAACTTTTGCTTTGCTTTGCTTGTATAAGCAATTTGCATTGAGGTATATTCCTAACTTCATGTAGTCTGGAAGACCTGGCCTGTTACTTGGCCAGGCAACTGTCTGAAGTCCTCCCTAAGAGGCAATGTTTGTGGATGTTTAATTTTGTCCTTGCATAGAGTCAAAGACCTCCTAAGTGAAGAGGCAATTGGCAGAACCCAAGGGATATGCAACCTATCCCCTGCTATTCTGTGTGTCATCTGCTTTGCTCGCACCACTGTGTTGATGCATTGCAGATACAAACCCAAGATCTTGTACAATTGTACAGTTGAGTCAGTTTTAAATGTGTAGAAGGGTTCCCACCTTCTGAACCCACACATTCTTGTCTTAAGCTCTCCCAGGCCAGGGATAAGAGCTGTGAAGTCTCATCTTCACTCACCTTTCATCTACTTCACCTTAGCCCCTCAATGGCAAGGTTAAGAGCACATTCACCCAGTTCCAGAGGTTTTTTTGTTGAGGTTGATATGACCCCTCGACTAAAACCTAACCCTTGTGTGAGCCCTTGTTTGTATATAGTGTGTGCTACCTGTGCTTGTATGTTTGTTTGACTTGCTTCCTGTGCAAGTTAGGTTTAGTTTAGACTTGCTTCCTGTGCAAGTTAGGTTTTGCTTGGCTTGCTTCCTGTGCAAGTTAAGTATAGGTGTGGCTTGCTTCCTGTGCAAGTCATGATTAGGATAGGTTGGCTCCCTGTGCCAGTTAGCTAGAAACCTTAACTTAGGGATGATTTTGCATGATAACATCTAGGCTCGAGTCGTAGTCTCCCTAGTGTTGTGTCTCCCTCTGTTATCTGGTTAGGCTAGTCCTTTATCCCTCTGTAGGGGAACTACGTCGCCCTGATCCTCATACCAGATGAGGTACGTAGGCAGGAGATGAGCTGATCTCTCCAGGCGCCCTTTTTCTTTTTCCACCTTTTGTCTTCAACCCTTCTGTGTGTGTTGTTGTGTGCTTGGAAGCTGATGTAAGTCCATCGAGTGGCATTCGGGTTCCAGTGTGGGTTTGTTTTGGTTCAGATGCTGATGTAAGTCCAGTGATTGGCATTCAGGCTCCACGTTTGCCTTTGCCAGTGTTTGTTTGTGTGCGTGTCAGCCGAGCTACGAATGCTCTGATTCTTCTCTCGTCCGAGAAGATACGTATGCATAGGATGCGATATCCTAGCGAGCATGTGTCGTTTCCCCAGTCCGAACTACTTCGACTCTGATGTCTATGCCTGATAGACTAAGTAGGCCCAGGATGCGATATCCTGCCGAGTCAGTTTCAGTCTGTTTTCTTGTGTCCCTTTCAGCCAGTGTGTGTGTGTATTTGAGCAGTGTTTATAGCAACCATTTTCCTTTCTATTGTGCGTGGATCCCGTCGAGTACGACGGATGCGTAGGGGTGCTAATACCTTCCCTTCGCATAACCGACTCTCGATCCCATTCTCTTTGGTCGCGAGACCATGCTTATTCCAGGTTTACTCTGAGCGTTTCCTTTCCCTCTTTTGGGATAAATAACGCACGGTGGCGGCTCTGTTGTTCTTGTTTTCCCGCCGGTTTTTCGCGTGATGCGACAATAGTGTAGTTGAAAAGTTATGTCGGTGTCTATATATCTCATGTACAACATAAAAACATTATATAAAGCTAGTTGATGTTTACGTTTCGTCTCATTTCGATGTTATTAAACATATGTTATCTAAACCTATCTTACATAGTCAAATTGGTAAATGGACATTGGCTTTAACTGAGTATTCTTTAACTTACATGCCTTTAAAGGTTGTTAAGGGACAAGTGGTAGCAGACTTTATAGTCGACCACTCCATAGTCGAAAACTCCTTAAACTATCTGGAGTTTGAGCCTCGGAAGTTATACTTCGACGGTTCTAGTCATAAGGATGGAACGGGTGTGGGAGTATTAATTATTTCTCCTAACAAAATTCCAACAAAATTTAAGTACAAGTTCGAAGTCATTTGTTCAAACAATAAGGCTGAGTATGAGGCTTTGATAGCCGACCTTGAGATCTTGTTGGAATTGGGAGCAACTCGAGTCGAAATAATGGAAGACTCAGAGTTAGTGATAAAACAAATCACAAAGGAGTACAATTATGTTAAATAAAATCTAATTATGTACTTTGTGATAGCTAGTAGACTCTTACGTAAATTTGAAATGGTAAACATTCGACACATACCTCGAATTCAGAATCAAGAGGCCAATGACTTGGCTCAAATTGCCTTTGGGTATAAAATTTCAAAAGAGAAATTGCAAGATGTAATCGAGGTTAGAGGAAGAGTTGTGTCAACCAAACTATCCCCATCAGATTTGGAGACAATGAAGCTAGGATATGTTGACAAAGAGAGTTTTGAGATACTAGCCATATATTGTTTGGAAGACGAAGATTGGAGAAATACAATAGTAGAATCTTTAGAAAATCCAACAACATCTGTTGAATGAAAAGTCAGGTATCGTGCTTTAATTTATATTCTTATGGGGAACGAATTATTCAAAAAGACACCTGAATGAGCCTTACTTAAATTCCTTAGTGAATCTGAGGCATACTTAGCCCTCTCTAGTGTCCATAGTGGGGCATGTAGGGCACATCAGGTGGGTCATAAGATGAAGTGGTTATTATTTTGACAAGGAATATATTGGCCTATCATGCTTAAGGATTGTATGGAATTCGCTAAAGGGTTCAAAGAGTGCCAAGTGCATATGGGCATACAACATGTCCCTGCAAGCAAACTCCACTCCATTGTGAAGCCTTCACCTTTTAGAGGTTGGGAATTGGACCTAGTTGAAGAAATTCGACCAGCGTCATCTAAAGGTCAAAGATATATTCTAGTGGGTATAGATTATTTCACTAAGTGGATTAAGGCTATACCTTTAATGAATATGGATCAAGAAACTGTAATCGAATTCATCCAGAAACATATTATTTACAGGTTTGGAATCCTAGAAACTATCACAAGAGATCAAAGACCGGTTTTCACTATTCGAAAAGTCCAGGAATTTGCTAAGGAAATGGGGCTCAAATTATTGACGTTTACACCGTATTACGCTCAGGCTAATGGTCTGGTCGAAGCAGCGAATAAGGTAGTAATCGGGTTAATTAAAAAGCATATGGGGAAAAAGGCAAGGAATTTGCAGAAGACATTGGACCAGATTTTATGGGCGTGTCGCCCTCCCCTAAAGAAGCTATAAACGCTACGCCTTTTCAGCTAACGTATGGTCATGATGCAGTTTTTTTGCCAGTCAAAATCTACCTGCAGTAAAAAAGGATTCAAAGAAACCATGAAATTCCATCTAAGTCCTATTGGAATATGATGTTGGATGAATTAATTAATTTAGACGAAGAAAGGTTAAATGCCTTAAAATTATTAAAAAGGCAGAAAAAGAGAGTAGAAAAATCATACAACAAAAAGGTTAAAGTTAAACTATTTTCGACTGGAGATCTAGTGTGGGGAGTGATTTTACCCATGGATCGAAAAGATAGAACATTTGGAAAATGCCCCCCTAAGTGGGAAAGCCCTTTTCAAATTATTCAAGTTTTTTCAAATGGCGCATACGAAATCGAAGAATTGGCTGAGGATCGAAGGCTCTTGAGAGTAAATGGGAAATATTTGAAGAAATATAAGTCTGCACTTCAAGAGATAAAAATAACGAAGGAATAATTCATGCATAACAGCTGAAGCCAAAATGGTAAAATCAAATTGGACAGATTGCCAAAATGGCCAAGTCATTACATAAAAAGCCATTAAGGGCTTAAAAGTTATTACATTAGAATCAAACTGCACAAGAGACAAACATTTCAAATAAATTCAACCAAGTCAAAGGGGAGAGAATCCTTCATCTTCTGGTACTTCTACTTCTGAAGTTTTAAGCGTCGTTCCCAGCCAGATTTGTTACAAGTAAGATTGTCAATTTCTTCTCCAAGCCTTTGGGCCATTTCCACGCGATGCATGCCAATTTGAACTTCCTTCGCCAGCGCATCTCCATCCAGTTTTAGGAGTTTCTCTTTGCACTCCTTAGCCTTGACGATCTTGGTTTGCAAATATTTGATTTGTTGTTCCCAAGCTTCAATGTTTTTGTCATAGGCTTCGACCTCCTTTTTATTTTTCTCAGAAGCATTTTCCAACTCCGTACTTTTCACAATGGATTCAGTAGCTGCTTCCTATTCTGCTGTTTGGGTTACTGATTTGCTTTGAATTTTGTTCGAAGCTTCCCTTATTTGAGTAAGGTAAGCAAAAACACAATCAATCAACAACTCTAAATCCATGACAACATCTGCGACTTCTAGAGAAACATCTATGACATTAATTTGTTTTAGGAGGTCTTTAATCTCGTAGGAGGCAGAATGATCATTCTCCAAAAGCTGGATCAGATCAGTGTCGAAGGCCTTCTCTTTGAGTTTCTAGAGCCCTTCGCTACTAGTCTGGCTTGTAGTTTGGCCCCCTTACACTATCGAAGTAGTAAAACTCTTCTTTGATGAACCACCTCTTGCATTAATAACAACCTTTAGATAGTCTAGTGGTTTGCTTCATTTTAGCACTTCTAACTCTTTAGAAGATAACATAGTGGCAGTTTCAATCAAAGGTTTTGTGGTGTCTTTGGCAACATCAACTTTTGGATTGGTCTTGGGTTATTCTGGTGTTTGTAGATGCTCTTGTACATTCTTTCCTTGTTAGCATCATCGTCTTGTTCCTCATCCTCGTTCTCCGAGGGTTCTATGTCGAAGTTGAACATGGATTGATTCCTTTCTTCTTCGTTATCAGGACCACCCATACCTTGTCTAGTTTCTGGGGAACCATATTTTGATTCGTCTTCAGGAATCTCCCTAGAATTCTGCATTTCTGCATCCTTTTCCACACGGGCATCTTCATCCTGGTAAACAATATTTTTCCTGGCACTCTCATACTAGTAAATAGAGGGATAAAGGCCACACCAAATTCAACACTTGGCAGTCGAGGGAATTTGGGAGGATGCATATTAAAATCAGTTTCGTACTGTTGCTCAGGTTTAACGTACAAAGGTAGTTTTAAAAATTCCATCTTTTTAATAAATTTTTCTTTCAAAGTGACTCCTACTTCGTGGATGGTTCAACTAAAATCATCAGGTCTATAGGCAGTTTCAAAGTACTTTTGGAATGCTTGGATTTCTTTGATGTGATTCAAAGTACCTTTCTTGACCTTCTCTTGCACAGAGGTGAAAGCTTTGGTGAGGTGTTGATTGAATGCAGAAACATTACAAAATTATTTAGAGTAGTAATCACGCCATCAAATGTCGAATTCATGAGTACAGAGGAAGTAGGGTTTGAATGCGACTGGAGTGAGTTTTGTTTTGCCAACATATCTAGTTATTTTCCTGCTGCTGGTAGCCTCAGTGTGGATTTTATTATAAAGAATGAGGGAGTTCTTCTTGGCATAAAGAGGTTTTGGTAGGATCTGAATAAGACCAAATTGCCGTGCGACAAGATTAGGTTGGTACGCTATAAAGGTAACTTGGCTTTTTGATTGGTTAAGCCTAAGGGAGAATACCCTGGGAGTAAGAAATGCTTCCCAGATAGCAATTACTTCAGCATCTTTTTCTTTCGACAGGGAAGGGAATTTTCTCGTGAACCATTCAGGACCGCACATTCTTGAGGGAAAAGGAGCCATGGTTGGATTAAAATTGTAGCGTTTAGCGAACATCGTCACGTAGTTGGTGAAGATTTGTTGAAGGTTTCGAAATTCATCACTGGGAGTTAACATGGCCAAGCGTGTCCCTTCGACTCTCTTGTTCCTCACTGCATCAGCATCTGCGTCGATAGGGTTGTGAATTGGAAGACATGCTTCAAAACTAGCATTCAACCACAATTGTAGCAGTCAGAAGGGATAAGAAAGTAGTAAGTTCCCTTTCGTCTGTATGTTTTTAAGAGCAGTTACACCTTCACCCATAGATTCGTAAACGTTAGGCAAAATCATTTCACTGAGACATACGTTGCGTCCAGCGTGAAGTTGGTTCGCCGATGTAAGGTATTTCTTTTCTATTTGAAAGGACTTCGAGCAAAAAACACAACGGGAAAACCACAAAGCAAGGAAGAAAATGTGCTCTACGTCAAAGACTTCGTCAATATCCTGGTCATGATAGTAGGATATGTGTGTGGTAAATAAAAGGCAGGATCGAAAGGCCCTAAAACCACTGTTCATATATGTTAGATTAATGGGTTCGTCGGTCGAAGGGTTTCCCTGATTATTTGGGTTAGAGTTTTCCTCAGTATGGGTTTCATCGCTAACCTTAGGTTTTTTATCACATGCTATGGGTTTGTACCTATGGTAGATTGGGAAAAGTTCCTTGAGCTTACTATGATAAACATTTGGATTTGATAATGGTCCTAACATTGCATGAGTTTTGCCAAAGAGAGAAATAAGGATCAATACCTGTGATTGGAAAATTCTTCTCTGTTCTTCAGTAAGAGGCTCAGGAACATATTGTTGATTACCCACAGTGTTTGGGCCTAATATCTTATCAGCAAGAGGAAGACCTTGAGATTTATTAGAATATTTTGTGTTCTTGGTTGATTCCTTGGTAGATTTTGCGGGATGATGCCATTATTGCAGAAAGATTGAAAGAAGAAGTAAAATGGGTTTTTTGGTTTGAGGAAGATGAAGATTGGAAGAAATTGTTTTTGAGGAAGTTCAGAATGAGAAAAGTTGGAAAAGTGTTGAGTATACCTATTTATAAGCTACTGAAGTGGAAGCGGTTTTTGTTAAGCATTAATGGTTGAAAAGAAAGTGGGACGTGTGTCAGTTGGAGTGGCCATGATGAACGGTGGCAGTTGAAGGCTAACTACGTTCTCTTAGGGGCTAACAAGCGTGATGATTGCATAAAGATTCTCACATGGGTTTTGAGGAGACGTTTTGCAAAAGTTGTCATCATGATTGTGATGTCATAACAAATGAACAATTTCTGACGTCGAATTGGATTGTCAAAAAATGCCCTTTTCTTCGTTATGTCGAAAAAGACATTTGGGGGGGGGGGGGGGGCAATTTGTTAGCTGGAAGTTTCGACGTCAGGCTGGAGTCAGTGAGCGAAGAAGAGAGAATGCCTTTGAAGACACTTTGGACTTTGACATAAAGAACATTGTATGAGAAAGCCAGTCGAAGTGATCCTTGTGTAAGAGAAAATTGTTATGAGACTAAGAAATACTTCTATGTTTAGAATGGTAATTCGACTGAGAGAACTTTAAGGTTGCGTTCGACACATATGTTTGAATTTGAATGAAAAAGGGGATAACTGTATTTCGTTCTTATCCAGTTTTAAAGAAAAGACACGTAGAACGTTATGATGAATTGAAGGCATGTCGAGTGCGACGTGTCATTACCTGGGAGAAAAGCCGTTGGTAGTGGTTATTTCAACTTAGTATATATAGGGGTCTTAGTATTAGGATTCCGGGGTGTTCAATAGTTGTACAAATACGTAAAATTACTCAAAGTATCTAGCGTATTGAGAAAAGAGTATCATTGAGAATGTACGTTTGATAACACCATTTCTTACATATCAATTAAAGTTTATTCATACTTTTTTCTGGAATTTATCTTCCATTGCAAGTCATTTTTCAAGCACTTTTATTATAATTTACTTTCCAGTCTGCAATTTATCTCTTTAAAACCTTTTAAAGAACAATCTTCATACATGATTACTCTCGAAGAGTTCATCATTTTCCAAATACAATTTTAAACAATAACACATGTCTTATGATCAACCTGGTCGATGCTGTGAATAATCAAAATATCATTGATTTGGAAGACCAACAATTGTTTATCAATTTTCACGGTAAACAATCCCCAATTTTAAAAATCACGAATTTGATTATTTTTTAGATTTTGGTCATTTCTAGACACTAAAATCCAACCAAAAAAAACATAATTTTTAAAATAAGGGGATTAAAATCTAAAAAAAAAAAGTAAACTAGAAAGATTAAATTTGCAATTAAACTTTAAAAAAAGTATAATATTTTTTTTATATAAAAAGCTATAAGATATTGTTAAATAAAACATAAATATAAAAAACTATTTAAAATTATAATACACAAGTATTTAATATAACACAAATAAATAGAATATTAAAAAATTATGAAGTGAAACATAAATAATAAAATATTAATTTGATTATATTAATATATATTATTTAACATAAAATAATAATAATAATAATTTAATGTGTTGATTTTAGTAAAAAATAGCAAGTCTATTTTGACGACTACAATAGCAAGTCTATGGTTGATTTTGCAAGCAAATTCCAATTTAGATTACTCATTCTCCACTTCTCCTTCTCCTAATCCAACAACATTATATTATTAAACAACACAAACATAGTGATTATTGATTACTGATGATGAAGTTGATAGAAGAGAGTCGAGTTTCACCACCACCCAATTCACTTCCATCGCCAACCACTCTCCCTCTCACTTTCTTCGACGTTTCATGGTTTTACTGCCTACCACCAGTTCAACGCATCTTCTTCTACGACTTTCCTCATCCAACACACCACTTCCTTCAAACAACACTTCCCATTCTCAAACACTCTCTTTCTCTCACCCTCCAACACTTCTTCCCCTTTTCCTCCAATCTCATCATCCCTCCAGATTCCCATGACGCCCCTTACATACGCTACCTCCACGGCGACTCTCTCTCCTTCACCGTCTCTGAATCCTCCGCAAGCTTCAACATCCTCGTATCTGATTCACAAGACGCTCAAAACTGGCACCCTCTTGTTCCTAACTTGCCTTCACCTCGTACCGAACCTAACGGTACAACTGTCATCCCTTTAATGGCTATTCAACTCACCGTTCTTCCAAACTCCGGCTTCTCTATCTGCCTCACTTTCAAACACGTCGCTGCAGACGGAAAATCACTTCACCATTTCATGAAATATTGGGCCTCTCTTTCAAAAGCCATAGCTAACAACAACAACAACAATAACAATAGTTTATCATCTCTTGATCTTCCTTCCCATGAAAGAGACAAAATACTTAAACACCCCAAGGCTCCTAAACTCACATACTTACATGAAGATTCTTATAGTTATAGTTATGTTGACAAGATACGAACTAGTTTAGTATTGAGTCATGAACAAGTTCAGAAACTGAAGAAATGGGGTTTGGATAAATGTAATGATACAACAAGACATATGTCAACTTTTGTTGTAACATGTTCCTTGATTTGGTTTTGTATGGTGAAATCAGAGAGAAACACAGGTGATGATGATCTATGCAACTTCTTGTTTCTTGCAGATTGTCGTGATCGTCCGGAATATTCATTACCGAAAACTTATTTTGGAAACTGTCTTGCCTCGTATACTGTGGTTGTAAAGAAGAGTGAGTTGGTCGGAAAAGATGGAATTGTTGTGGCCGCAAATGGTATTGAAAGGAAGATAAGAGATTTCAAGAGTGATGATGTTTTGTTAGGAGCTGAAGTGTTGATGCCTGATTATAGGGAATTATCAAAACCAGGTATGTCTTTGGTAGTGGTTGCAGGGTCACCAAAACTTGCTATTTATGAGACTGATTTTGGGTGGGGAAAGCCGGTGAGATCTGATGCAGTGCATATTGATGCTTTTGGTTCGATTTCTCTTTCTAATTGTAGAGATGGTGGAGGTGGAATTGAAGTTGGTTTGGCTCTTGAGAGGTCTAGAATGGCTACTTTCATCAACATCTTTCAACAGCAACTTGATAGTATTTGTAGCATCTGAATGAAATAAAATCCATGAGTTTTGGGTTTCAGCATATGCTTTATTATTATTATTGCACCTACAAAGTTTCTACATAATTTATTTTAGAATAAAGTTTGTCTACTTGAAATACTTAAATCATTGAAGTAATATAGTTCTTTATAGTAATATTAAGACAAAGAGGAACAATACGTGGAAATTTTAAATGGGTCTTTAGGTCCAACTGTTTACCGTGGATACATAATTGGGACAGTAGCAATCCTCGTACATTTCATGGATATTATTGTAAACTAAGTCGTAGTAGTATATATAGTCCTTGTAATTTTGTAATTCTATTTATTTAAACAGAAATCAAGGGAAATAGACGTAGAGGTAGACACCATTGACCGAATTTCCTTAACAAAGGTCAATCGTGTTCATTGTCTTTTATATTCGTTTCTCTTTAATCTTCTATACTGGTTCTTGTTATAACAATTGGTATCAGATGCCGATTAACCCTGGTGCAAAATTTAAGGTCACAAGGCTCGTCATGACGAGTAATTTTGAACTATGGAAAATGATGGTTAAGGATCTGTTGGTTTAACAAAGATTAATAAAAATCATTGCGTGAGACGAACCGACCGACATGAACAATATCGATTGGACATAGATAAAGGAGAAGACTGCAAAATTGATTCTCCTATGTGTTTAAAACGAGGTGATGTATCATATCCTTGATTTAACGACGTTGAAGGTGTTTAAGATAGATAAGATAGTCAAAATATATGTCAAAGACGCCGATGAACAAATTGTTTGGGAAGCAGCAACTATATAGTGTGAAGACGCGGTAAAGATTTGATTTACAACAAGTAAATGTCTTTAGTTGAGTAAGATAATATGATGCAACAAAACTATGACATGTGTGCTTGGGTCGTCTCAATGAGCATAAAATGATGTAACTTTATAAGAAAAATCTATTGAAGGGTGTTTATAGTTGCATGATGGATTTGTGCAAGTATTGTGTACTTGGGAAACGATGTCATGTTCAGTTCAAGACCGAAAAACACAAAATAAATGGAATTTTAGATTATGTACATTTAAATGTGTGAGGGCCTACAAAAGAGGTTTCCATGGATGGTTCCAAGTATTTTGGGACTTTATCATATGATTTTTCCCGCAATGTTTTTTTTTTGTATTTCTTGAAACAAAAATATGAAGTATTTACCAAATTCAAGGTGTGGAAGGCAGAGGTAGAGAATCGAACATGCATAAAATCAAGTATCTGTAGTTAGATAATGGGATAAAGTACACTTATTTGAGCATCAATAAGTTATGTGAAGAAAATTGTATTCAAAATCATTTCTAAGTTTGCAAGACACCATAACAAAATGGTGTATAAGAGAAAATGAATAAACTTCTAACTAAAACAGAAAGATGTCTCTTGTTAAATGATAGGCTATTAAAAGGTTTCTAGGCAGAGGTAGTTAACATTACATGTTACCTTATTAACCAAAAGGTCACACTGACTTCATTGGAAGGGAAGGTTGCAAAGGAGGTATGGACATATAATCCTATTGATATTAAAAATTTAAGGATTTTTTGGTGTCTAGCTTATGTGCATATATTTAGTGAAGATCAATCCAAATGTGATCCAAAGTCGAAGAAGTGTGTCTTCGTCGATTATGCAAAAGGTGTTAAGGGATTCAATTAATGGGATTCGATTAAAAAGAAAATGCTAATTAACAAAGATGTTATTTTTCATGAGTAGTTAATGTTGAAGCAGACATCTGTGTCAACATCTGAAGGAGAAACTTCCAAGAAACAGGTGATTCGGGTGGATGTTGATCCACCACCAGTGAATAATATGCAGTTAGCGCCTAAACCACAAGAAGAACTAGACATTGATATTGAAATTGACCACAGACCTTGAGTTTCAGGTGGAGTACAATATTATATTCTTGTAAGTGATAGATATCACCATTTAACCAAGCCACCATAAAGCTATGAGTATGAAGACATGACACCTTATGCACTTCTTACTAGTTAGGGAGATTCATCCACCTCTCAAGATTCTATAGCTAACTATAAGAAAAGTAAATGGATGGGGTGCAATGGTGGATGATACATAGTCCTTGAAAAAAATTCTGACATGAGAGCTTCTTAAGGGGAAAATGTTAATTGATTGTAAGTGAGTGCTTATGAGAAAACCCGGAGTAACAGAAAAAGAAGAGGAATGTTCAAGGTTTTTCTTGTAGCAAAGGGGGTACTCACAACAAAAAGGGATTGAATATGATATTTTATCTCCATTCATTAAACATACTTTTATCAGGGAAGTGTTAGCCTTGGTAGCCAGTCGGGACATGCATTCAGAGTAGCTGGACGTGAATACAACATTTCATCACTGTAATTTAGATGTGCAGATTTACATGGAGCAATACAAGGGGTTTCGTGACACTGGACATGACATACTAGTTTGTAAATTGAAGATGTCTTGGTATGGTTTAAATAATCCTCCAAGGAAATGGTACACACACTTTGATCCATACATGCTTCACATTGACTACATAAGTTGTGAGTATGAGTGTTGTGTTTATGTTAGGAGCCTTGATGATTCGTCTTTTATTTTTCGGTTACTTATGTTGGTGATATTTGATTAATTCTAATAATTTAAATGGCATAAATGAACTTAAAATCACGTTGGGAAAATAGTTTTTGACATGAAAAACATAGGTTAAGCGAAGAAGAATCTTAGTATGGAAATTCACAAGATTAGGTTGCTAAAAAATTATGGCTCTCTTAAAAAAGCTATGTTGAAAAGGTGTTAGATAAATCTGACATGAGAAATTCGAAGGTTATGAGTACTTAATTGGGGAATAACTTTAAACTCTTATTGGAGCAATGTCCAAAGAGTGATGCAGATGCTGAGTATATGTCAAAGATTCCTTATGTCAGTGTTGTTGGTTATTTAATGTGTGTTATGGTCGGCACTATACCAAATTTGGAACAAGCTCTAAGTTAAGACTCTAAATTTATGTCCAAAATGGGAAATCATCATTGAGAAGTAGTCAGATGGATTTTGTTGTACTTGAAGGGTACAACCGGTCAAGGTATCATGTTTAGCAGTGAACATAGTGATACTTCTGTTGTATGATATGTTGATTCAGAATATGTTGGTTATATGGATGATTGGAGGTCTATAGTAGGATATTTCTTTACCTTATAAGTAGGACCAATTTGTTGCAAATCATTTTTTTAATTTATAATGGCCATGTTGACAACTGAAATAGAGTACATAGAAGCAGATGAAGCTACTAAACAAGCCTTATGGATTATAGGATTGGTGAGAGAACTACATTCGAAATAAGCCTGAGGTTTTGAATCATGAACTACATTTGAGAAAGGTTCATGTCTTTACAATGTTAAAATATCAAAAAACACTTTACATTTTGCAAAAATTGAGATTTTAGAAGTGTGATTTGAATCACACTATAGTTTGACTTGAATTAGGGTCACATAATGTCTAGGAATCGTTTGAATGTTTCCATGATTTGAATAACAACATACATAATTCAAATCACAACTACTTGATTTGAATCACAAACTTCCTGATTTGAATAAAACAAGATCAAATTTCCATGGGATTTAATTATGTAATCTTGATTCGAATAACATGTTTTCATGAATCGAATCATGTGATTCAAATCAAAGAAAGTCTGAATCAAATCACATTATGGGTTTTTCATATGTTCTTGGATCTTGATTCAAATCACTTAATCCTTTAAATTGAATCATACTCCTTGCTTATTACTCGAATCAAACAGTATTTTCACTCATTATTATGCTAGATCCCCATCACATATAAAAGAATTTTCTTTCAAAACCTTTCAGAATGTTGGAAAACATACACTTCTACTATTGATTGGAAATTTCACAACACACTTGTTCTCTCATTTTCAAAGGAGTTTGAATCTATTTTTTAATGTTTGCAAATGAAATATTTCATCTCCTACCTCTTTCTTTATACATTTTCGTTTAGATCTAACTCTCATATGGAGGTGTGAGACATGTGAAGAGATTTTTTATTATGATTAACATTTCTTTAAATATTTCATGAGAATTTAGAGGTTTTGTGGCTGGTTTTGGCAAGTCCAGCAGAAAAAAAGGATGTTATTCTCTCCATAATTACTTTGGTAGTAATGTGTGTAAGCCTGCACAAAAAATGAGAGTTCTTCAACGAATGCTCGAGATACCGATAAGATCAAGTAAAGATCGATGCAAAACAAATACTTTGGAGCTGCATTCTTGGTGCTGGAAGATTCAATACGATTCAGAGTAAATATTTCCCAAGGATTCTGTTGTAGATACTCTGTACGAGTCAATAGGGATTCAGATAGAATATTTTATATTTTCAACGTTATTCAAATAGTGATTGAATTGAACATCTTGTAATTTGTCACAAACTATTGTGGAAGATCGAAAATTTCAATGGGAAACCATTGAAAAGTGGAGTAGGCTTAGCGAGGACGATATCCTAACCACTATATTGTTGGGGTTGGTTGAAAATATACATGTTGATACTCTTTATGATTGAGTATGATTGTCGGTGAAGACAATGAAATCTTATGTATTATTTTCAATCAAGGTGGAGATTGTTGGGGTTGGTTGAAAATATACATGATGAATAAGTCCCACATTACTTAGCTTTGTGAATGAAGAGAGCGTCCAAGGCTATATATATGATACAAATTCTTTCAAGTCCCATATCGCTTAGTTTTGTGAAGGAAGAGGGAGTCCAATGCTATATATAGGATTCAATTTCTTCATTTTAAGATGCACCAGTCAAAAGCACTTTAAGCTTGTATTTGACTTTCTTTGTTCTCTTACAATCTTGTATTAGAATTTTGTGAGATGTAGTTAAATATTAGTTTTAGAGGGTATGGGTGTACCGGGGGCCTGGGTTAGTGTTGGGTATATTATGTGTTGTAACAATTTTCACATGGTGTTATTCTCTGGTTGTCATTTGACAACGGTCGTGGTTTTTTCTCAAGTTTTGGAGTATCCACGATATGTTCTTGTGTTGTGATTATATCCCTCTTTTCTCTATGTTTTACTCTTTTTTTTCCAACAACTAGTATCAGAGCTTTTTGTTCAATCCGAGGATAAATGTTCTTAGTATGCTTTGTGGTTGCAGTTTTGTCTGATCTTCCACATCAGAAATGAAGGATAATTTTATGAAATAGTAGTTGAGCTGCAATCACAAATTCTATTGTCCAGTTTGGGCTAGAGAAAATTGATGGAAGATTTTTTTTACTTGTGGAAAGTTCAGGTCAAAGATATGTTGATGCAGTCAAGATTACACAAGGTGCAAGATTATGTCGGTGGTTTAAGAGCTTCCTGCCAACAAGGAAGTTGCACTACAATGTTTCAACCTGGTTTTTGACATGTGAAAATTCTTGAAGTGGTTTAGTTTCAAGTGAAGTATACTCTTCTTTAGGTGGAGTATGATAGTTTTTAAAACTATGATTGTCGGTCAAGACAATGTGAAATTCTTGGAGTGGTTTAGCTTCAAGTGAAATTTATTCTTCATGATAAAGTGTATGATTGTTGGTTATGTCAATGTGAAATTATTGAAGTGGTTTATCTTTAAGTGAAATATATTCTTCATGAGAGAGTATGATAATTTTTAAAACTATGATTGTCGGTGAAGACAATGTGAAAGTTCTTGGAGTGGTGTAACTTCAAGTGACTATACTCTTTATGGTAGAGTATGATTGTCAGTGAGGACAATGAAAGTTTATGTATTATTTTCAATCAAGGTGGAGATTGTTGGGGTTGGTTGAAAATATACATGTTGAAGAAGTCCTACATCAATTAGTTTTATGAATGAAGAGAGAGTCCAAGACTATATATAGGATACAAGTTCTTCATTCCAAGATGCACCAATCAAAATAACTTTAACCTTGTATTTGACTTTCTTTGTTCTCTTAGACTCTTGTATTAGAGTATTGTGAGATGTAGTTAAATATTAGTTTTGGAGGGTGAGGGTGTAAGTTTAAGGAGTGCCTTAGAGGGGGGTGAATGAGGCACTTAGACGATTTTCTGGATTTTTTACGGTTTATTGATTTTTACTTTCTTGAGATGCTTATGTGATGAAAAGCGGTAAAGTGCGGAAAGTAAAGAACACCACGATGTATAGTGGTTTCCCTCACAGATCGAGAGTACTCCACTCCCCTTTCAACACGAAAGAGAATACACTATAATGTTAGATTCCTAGACAAGACACCTTAAGGCCTTTCTATCAAATTCTAACACACCAAGAACAATCCTCTTGGATTTACAATGTTTAAAGTCCAATCGAGACTCAAATTCTCACAAAACGACCTCTTGCATCCACACACCGGATAATAAGGATAAAACCTTACAAACTTATTCTTAACAATCCTAAAAATAAGTTGTAATCAAGAGATACAATTCTGAATTTTTGTAGAAGATGAAATAGTTAAAAATTTGAAGTATATCAATTTATCAATTGATCTTCTCCTTTGTAACACTTAATTCTCACAATAATTATACAAGTGTTCTTTGTATGGAATGAAACTATGATGCCTAAAAAGAAGGTTTATGCAAGATTTCACTCTTAATTTTTTTTGGAGGAACACTTAAAAAAATGTTTGAAAGAATATGAGTAATTGATTTGAAATTTTTGCAAGGAGGTTAATTTGAAATATGAAAAAATGATGTATATATGTTGTCTAAACACCTCCTCAAATGGATGCAATTATCCAAAGGATGTCATGGTTCATGGTAAAGAAAATAGAAAAGTTTCCATGAAGAGATGCATTGATTTTTGCCTCTGGTTCAGTGGTAATCGATTACCTTAATATGGGTAATCGGTTACTTGCCTCCAACGTGCAAAAATATTTGAATTTTTCACAGAGTAATCGATTACCTTAAAATGGATAATCGATTACTTCATCCCAGATTTGAAAAATAGCTTAAAAAATGAAGTGTTATAATTTCTTTGATGCATAAAATTACTTCCAATGATTATGGCATGAATGAGACATGTTTTGAACACTTGTATAATCATCTAGAGGTCAAGTGTTATACCTATTCATTTGAAATACGAATCTTCATGAGTTTCAAGAGATTTGATCATTTAGTTGAAAACTTCCTTGATGAGCTTGAATCTTGATCAATCCTTTTTGTTAATCAATCTTAGACTTGTAGAGAAGTTTGTCGTCATCAAAACATTTGAGAAGTCATGTCTTCACAATCTCCCCCTTTTTGATGATGACAACCCAAAAAAAATGAAAGTTCGATCCAAGCATGTTTCTCTAGCAAATGCTCCCCCTTAATTGATGTTCCCCCTTAATTTATGAATTAAGGAGTCTTTTGAAATCTGCATTTTGTTAGAGAGAAACAGAAAACAAAGAAATAACACAATAACAATCTCTTCTCCCCCTTTGTCATTAACAAAAAGGGTGAAATAAGTAACAATATGCAAACAACATACACCAAGCACCACATAACACAAGAATGAAACAAAAGATAATACAAACATAATATAAACTAAACTTAGGCAAAAAAACAAGAAAAAACACTTAAGACCAAAACTACTCTTTATGAAAAAAACTCACGTGTGTTAAAATTTTTAAAAAAAATTCTGGAAGAAACAGTGGCAATCGATTACTCTAAAAAGGGTAATCGGTTACATAGATGAAAAACGCGTGAGAAAGGAAAAAACAGACAGGGTAATCGATTACCCAATTTGGATTAACCGATTACTCTAAGAAAAAAGTGAAAAAACAGTAGCTTTGCACAACCCAAAATATGAAGGATTTTCAAAAAATTTAAGTTTAACAAGGTAATATACATACTAATGCAATTTTGAGTGAAAACAATTTTATCAAAAAATTAAATTTACCTAATATAAAATCAACAAAAGGCAAAAATTTCATATACACATTTTAAAGAGAAATTTCACAAATAAAAAAAAATTAAAAACTTGTGTACCTTGGCCTCATTATAATGTATATTGAATAATTATGGAAGATTTATATATCACCTTCATCCAAAATGCCAAGTTCTCTTCGAATCTTATAAAATAGTTCTTTTGCGAGTGGTTTTGTGAAAATGTCCGCTAGTTGATAATGAGTATCGACAAAGGTAACTTTGACATTACCTTTAAGCACATGATCACGAAGGAAATAGTGTCAAATGTCTATGTGTTTGGTCCTTTAGTGCATGACATGATTCTTTGTAATATTAATCGCACTTGTGTTGTCGCATCGGAGTGGTATGCATCCAAGATCGATTCCATAGTCACTTAATTGTTGCTTTAGCCAAAGATTCTATGCACAACAACTACCCGCTGTTATGTATTCTGCTTCAGCCGTACTAAGAGCAACACACACTTGTTTCTTACATGACCATGAGACTAATGTATTACCAAGGATGTGACATGTTCCACTAGTACTTTTTCTATCTGTTTTACAACCTGCATAATCCGCGTTAGAATAACCAATTAACTTACAAACACTACCTTTAGGATACCATAAGACAACGTTGGTTGTTCCTTTGAGATACTTCATGATTCTTTTGACCGCCGTGAGATGTGACTCCTTTGGATTTGCTTGGAAGCGAGCACATAAACACACGCTAAACATTATGTTAGGACGGCTTACCGTCAAATATAATAAAGAACCAATCATACCTCGATACTTTGTAATATCAATTGACACACCCGATTCGTCTTGATCAACATAGGTTCTGGAGCCCATTGGTGTTGACATTGCTTTACAACCATCCATTTCAGATCTCTTTAACAACTCTTTGCAATACTTTGATTGGTTGATGAAGATTCCGTTTTTTAGTTGCTTGATTTGCAATCCAAGGAAGTAATTCATCTTTCCCATCATAGACATTTCAAATTCACCTTGCATTATCAACGCAAATTCTTCACATAGTTCTTTGTTGGTTGAACCGAAGATTATGTCGTCTACATAGACTTGAACAAGTAAGGTGTTCCCTATTATCTTCTTGATAATTAAAGTCTTGTCTACTTTGCCTTTTTCAAAACCTTTTTCACATAGAAAATTACTTAGACGATCATACCATGCCCTTGGTGCTTGTTTTAATCCATAGAGAACTTTCTTCAATTTGTATACATGTGAAGGATGCTTGAAGTCTTCAAAGCCCGGGGGTTGTTTGACATAGACTTCTTCGTTGATGTAGTCGTTCAAGAAGGCGCTTTTGACGTCCATTTGAAATAACTGAAAATTCATTGAACATGCGTAAGCAAGTAATAAACGAATAGCTTCTAACCTTGCAACCGGAGCGAAAGTTTCTTCAAAGTCGATTCCTTCTTCTTGATTATACCCTTGAGCGACCAATCTTGCTTTGTTTCGAACAATTATTCCATTCTCATCAAGTTTGTTCTTAAACACCCATCTTGTTCCAATGATGTGCTTACCACTTGGTCTAGAAACAAGTTCCCAAACTTGATTTCTCTCGAATTGGTTTAATTCTTCTTGCATAGAAACAATCCATTGATCATCTCCTAGAGCTTCATCAATTTTAGAGGGTTCTATTTGCAAAATGAACGCCATGTTTAAGCATGTATCCTTGAAATTCAATCTTGTAGCAACACCTTGACTAATGTCACCAATTACTTTGTCAATAGGATGATCTTTATGAGTCCTCCATTCCTTAGGTAGATCATTTTCATTTGACTCTTGTTGAATCGGTTCTTCTTGATTCTTGTTTGAAGTATCTTCTTTAGGAATTTCTACAAAATCATCATCATCATCACAAACAACAATTTCCTCTTTCGAGGGGTTAGATTCGTCAAACTTAACATGCATGGATTCTTCTATATTTAAAGTTCTTTTATTATAAATTCTATATGCTTTACTTGTAAGAGAATAACCAAGAAAAATACCTTCATCCGATTTTTCGTCGAACTTACCAAGGTTGTCTTTGTCATTGTTAAGGACAAAGCACTTGCATCCAAAGATATGAAAGAAAGCAATGTTGGGTTTCCTTCCTTTGAAGAGTTCATATGGAGTCTTCTTTAGGATATGTCTTATGTTAACTCTATTACTTACAAAACATGCCGTGCTAATCGCATCCGCCCAAAAATACTTAGGAAGATTTGAGTCGCTAAGCATTGTTCTTGCAAGTTCCACCAATGACCTATTCTTTCTTTCAAATACTCCATTTTGTTGAGGATTCCTTGGAGCCGAGAAGTTGTGAAATATTCCTTGATCTTCACAAAAGTCTTCAAAAGAAGTATTCTGGAATTCTCCACCATGATCGCTTCTTATGGAGGCAATTATTAATGATTTCTCATTTTGAATTTGCTTTGCATACTTCTTGAACGCTTTGAATGCATGACTTTTCTGCACTAAAAAGAATGTCCAAGTATATCTAGAATAATCATCAACAATAACTAAAGCATATAAGTTACCTCCAAAGTTTCTTGTTCTTGATGGACCAAATAAGTCCATATGTAACAATTGTAGTGGCCTAGAAGTGGACACCACATTCTTGGATGTGAAAGTTTATTTGGTTTGCTTCCCCTTTTGACAAGCATCGCAAAGTCTATCTTTGATGAATTTTATCTTTGGCAATCCAATGACAAGGTCATGTTTTACTAACTTATTCAAGTGCTCCATGTGAATGTGAGCAAATCTCTTATGCCATAACTATGAGTCGTTGTTATTTGCCACAAGACACTTAACCTTCAAAGAAACATCATCAAGGGAAATCATGAAAATATTATTAATTCGCTTACCTATAAGCATTACCTCTTGTGTGACTTTGTCTTCAATTAAACATTCATCTTTTGTGAACCTTATTTTGAATCCTTTGTCACAAAGTTGGCTTATGCTTAAGAGGTTGTGCTTAGTCCTTCGACATATAGCACATCTTCGATGGATATGAAATTTGGGGCACCTACTTTGCCTATGCCAAGAATTCTTCCTTTGCTGTTATCTCCATAAGTAACATAACCCTTGGCCTTAAGCATTAGATCTGAAAATTTGTGCACATCACCAGTCATATGCTTGGAGCACCCACTATCCAAATACCAAAGATTTGATGTGGCCTTCAAGCATACCTACAAAACAAAATTAAGTTTTGTTAGGTGCCCAAATTGCTTTGGGTCCTTCATAATTAGTACCTTTCTCAACCCATACATAATGCCCCTTTGCTACACTAAAGTTTCTAACATAGCAAGCATTAGGTGTATGGCCAATAATACCACAATAAAAACAAGTTGGTTCAAAATTGCTTTTATATCTAGGAACATAAGACTTTTTCTTTGTAAACCTTTTCTTTTTAGGACGTTGATGCACAACTTTTGGTGTGTTGACTCTTTCTTTTGGAGATTTATCCTTAGGCCTAACAAAGATAGTTTTATTTGAACTTGGTTTAGAAAATTTGGAGTAACCAAGTCCACTTTTGTCATTTGAGTACCTTTATTGACTAAGAACCCCTTCCAAACCAATTTGTCCTTTTTCATACCTTTCAAGGACTCTTTTAAGTTGGACAATTTGGAAAGAGAGAGACTCACACTTTAGACATACAAAATTCTTCTTTTCACTAATCATCTTTTGTTTTTCATTTTCAAAATCTTTTTAAAAAATTTCAATCTTTTCTTCCAAGGAAGAAATTTGTTTCTTTTGAGATGATATAGTTTTATAAAGAATTTTGCATTCATTTAACAATTCATTAATTGCACCTTGTGCATCATCATCAAAAAGAGAAAAATCATTACTAACCTCTTCTTCATCATCGGAATGATGAGAAGCCATTAGCGCCAAGTTTGCACATTCCTCGCTATCCGATCCGGATGAAGAACTAATTTCATGCCTTTTTGTTCTTGAAATCCTTCTTGCTCTTGAATCCGCCTTTCTTTGAAAGTTTAGGACATTCCGGCTTTATGTGGCCTTGCTTTCCACATTCGTAGCATGTTATATCTTACGTAGATGTGGTGGTTTCCTTTTTCCTGAAATGTCTATTCTTTTTAGCGTTAAAGGATTTATCATTTTTGTTAAAGAACTTACCAAGCCTTTTAACAAGGAGCATGAAATTCTCATCTTCCTCCAATGCATCATCATCTTCATCTTCTTTTGAGTCTACCTTCAAGGCAATTCCTTTAGATTTCTTTTCTTGACTTTCATGTTTCTCAAGCCTACCAAGTTCTAACTCATGTTCTTGAAGTTTGCCAAAGAGTGATGCAGACGTCATTGTTGAAAGACTTTTCTTTCGGAGATAGTCGTCACCTTCGGTTTCCATTCTCGAGTCAATGATCTTAGTACTTTAAGATTGAGATCGTCATTTGTAAACGTTTTTCCGAGAGCAATCAAGTGGTTAGTCAAGTGAACAAATCTCTTTTGTAGCGCCACGATGGATTCTCTGGGCAGCATTCTAAACAACTCATATTCTTGACTTAATGTATTCAACCTTGATCTCTTTACTTTGGCAGTGCTTTCATGTGTCTCCACTAAGGTGTCCCATCTTTGTTTCGCTGATTTGCATTGAGATATGCGGAAGAACTCGTTCATGCTTAAAGCACTTTGAAGAATGTTTATTGCTTTCTTTTCATTTAAGATTTTTTTCTTATCATCTTCATCATACGAACTCTTTATCTTTGGAGTACCAACGCCATTGACCACACTCATAGGATTATGCGGACCATCTTCAACGGCTTCCCATATGCCTTCTCCTTGGGCTTCTAGATGTGCCTTCATGGGGATCTTCCAAAAATCAAAATATTCTCCAGAGAAAAGTGGTGGTTTGTTACTACTTCCACCGTCCTTGAAAACCGGATTCGTGCTTGCGAAAGCCATGCAAATCTTTTAGGAACAGGTTACTTATAACCTGCTCTGATGCCAATTGTAAGTTTAAGGAGTGCCTTAGAGGGGGGGGGGGGGGGGTGAATGAGGTACTTAGACGATTTTCCGGATTTTTTATGGTTATTTGATTTTTACTTTCTTGAGATGCTTATGTGATGAAAAGCGGTAAAGTGCGGAAAGTAAAGAACACCATGATGTATAGTGGTTCCCCTCACAGATCGAGAGTACTCCACTCCCCTTTCAACACGAAAGAGAATTCACTATAATGTTAGATTCCTAGACAAGACACCTTAAGGCCTTTCTATCTAATTCTAACACACCAAGAACAATCCTCTTGGATTTACAATGTTCAAAGTCCAATCGAGACTCAAATTCTCACAAAAGGACCACTTGCATCCACACACCGGATAGCAAGGATAAAACCTTACAAACTTATTCTTAACAATCCTAAAAATAAGGTGTAATCAAGAGATACAATTCTGAATTTTTGTAGAAGATGAAATAGTTAAAAATTTGAAGTATATCAATTTATCAATTGATCTTCTCCTTTGTAACACTTAATTCTCACAATAATTATACAAGTCTTCTTTGTATGGAATGAAACTATGATGCCTAAAAAGAAGGTTTATGCAAGGTTTCACTCTTAAGAAAATTTGGAAGAACACTTAAAAAGATGTTTGAAAGAATATGAGTAATTGATTTGAAATTTTTGCAAGGAGGTTAATTTGAAATATGAAAAAATGATGTATATATGTTGTCTAAACACCTCCTCAAATGGATGCAATTACCCAAAGGATGCCATGGTTCATGGTAAAGAAAATAGAAAAGTTTTCATGAAGAGATGCACTGATTTTTGCCTTTGGTTCAGTGGTAATCGATTACCTTAATATGGGTAATCGGTTACTTGCCTCCAACGGGCAAAAATATTTGAATTTTTCACAGAGTAATCGATTACCTTAAAATGGATAATCGATTACTTCATCCCAGATTTGAAAAATAGCTTAAAAAATGAAGTGTTATGATTTCTTTGATGCATAAAATTACTTCCAATGATTATGGCATGAATGAGACATGTTTTGAACACTTGTATAATCATATAGAGGTGAAGTGTTATACCTATTCATTTGAAATACGAATCTTCATGAGTTTCATCGAGACTTGATCATTTAGTTGAAAACTTCCTTGATGAGCTTAAATCTTGATCAATCCTTTTTGTTAATCAATCTTAGACTTGTAGAGAAGTTTGTCGTCATCAAAACATTTGAGAAGTCATGTATTCACACTGGGGGTCTGGGTTAGTTGAGGGTATATTAAGTATTGTAACAATCTTCACATAATGTTATTCTTTGGTTGTCATTCGACAAACGGTCGTGGTTTTTTCTTCGGTTTTGGAGTTTCCATCTTATGTTCTTGTGTTGTGATTGTGCTCCTCTTTTTCTTTATGTTTTTTCCCTAGTAATGTGGGTAAGCCTTCACAAAAATGGGAGTTCTTCAATGAAGGCTCAAGATACCAATATGATCAAGTATAAATCGTTGTAGAATGAATACTTTGGAGCCGCATTCTTGGTGCTGGAAGATTCAATACGATTCCGGGTAAAGATTTCCCAAGGATCTTATTGTAGATATTCTGTAGAAGTCAATAGGGATTCAAATAGAAAATTTTATATTTTAAACATTATTCAAATAATGATTGTATTCAACATCTTGTAATTTCTCACAAACTATAGTAAAAGATCAAAAATTTCAATGGGAAACCATTGAAAAATGGAGTAGGCTTAGCGAGGAATATATCCGAACTATTATATATCCATTGTAATCTCTCTCTCTCTCTCTCTCTCTCTCTCTCTCTCTCTCTCTCTTTATATATCTGGGATCAGGATTAAATGACACTAAATTGTCAAACTTAGTAACATGACACCTCCGATAACTCTTTACCGCATATCCATATAATAAAATTCACCTTCTCATTGAAATATATTATCATTTAGGTCATATATATAAAATTTAACATCTATCTAAAATCATTTAATATGTTAAATAGAAGAATCAAAATTAACGATTTTGTTGAAGTTTTGTAAGACGTTAATTTTTATGCATCTCGTTGACATATCAAATGATTTTTTATTGATATTAAATTTTATAGAGATCTATATGATAATAACTTTCAATCCAACTGTGTATTTTGTTATATAAATGTGTGGTGAAGAGTTATCAGAGGTGTCGTGTTACTAAATTTGACACCTTGGTGTCATTTGATCCTGACTATATATATATATATATATATATATATATATATATATATATATATATATATATATATATATATATATATATATATATATATCATTACTAGACCATTTTCCCACCGTCGTCGTATCACATTTTTTACGGGCATGTTTTTTTTATTAAGAAACTTTGCACCACGGTTCCTTAAAACAACCGTGGTCATAGAGTTTGGATGACAAGCTTTGAGTCTCAGTACAAACATTTTTCCATTTTTTCAATAAAAATAAGTGCGTGTCCCTTCATATTTATTATTATTTAAAAATTGAAAGTATAACAACTCCAACAGTGGTTATATCTTCCATATTTCATTACGATTGAAGCTTGCAACCATTGTGAAATTATTAAAATTAAAACATAATAGGCACTTCATTCCGTTCATAAACACAATGGTGCCCTAGCGAATGAGACAACAACGATAGCGGAACCTTCACCATCTTCATTAATTTATGGAGACGAATATTGATTTTAGAAAGGAAATCGTCATCCTTTTCGAATTATGGTACGTTATCATTCTCTCTCTCTCTCTCTGACGCTTTTGAATGTTTATGTTCTTCGTAAAGGTTATTTATCATTATCTCTCTCATACGCTTCTGAATGTTTATATTCTTTGCTAGGATGTTGTGTGTACTGACATTGTTTTAACGATAATCTGAAGGTAGAGAAAAATAAGAAAGGGGGGTTTGAATTGTTTTAACGATAATTTTTTTTTTTTGGAAATGAGGCACACACTGAAACAAGTAATATTAACACTGAATTTTATACTTGTTCGCTTGAAATTCAAAGCTACTCCAGTCTACCCAGCCAAGGTGATTTCACCTTCAAAAAGGACTTAATCCACTAATCTTGAAAGATTACATAAAAGATCGTCTAAGAGAATAAAGATATCTTAGTCCTCTCAAGTATACAGACTTCACAAGTCACTTGAGGAGAGTTTCAACAAGTAAATAGAATTACAACAATGCTTAGTGCTTCTAGGTAAGCAGAGATTACACAAGGTAAAAGCAAAAGGATTATTCACACTTTAGAGCATCAACTCGTGTGAGAAAGAGAATGAATAATGAGTATAATATTAGTGTTGTATTCTCGTGTGTTTCAGGTGTCTTCTTAGTGATACATTCCATCCTTTTTATAGGGGTGATGAGAAGACCGTTGAGTGTTTGAATATCAAAATCTTTGGCAATGATGGATGATTAATGTCATTAAACTTTGTGTTCTTTCCAAAACAATATTTGGGGCGCCATAAAATTCTTCCTAAAATAGATTCTTTCCATAAGTGAATTTCATCATAGCTAAGTATTCTGAATCAGTGGGTTCGAACATCAAAGTCTCTATTCAGCAAGTGTTTCTTCAGATAGATGCTTGTTGATGTCTGTCTTCAGAGTTTCTTTTGATTGATTTCTTCAGAGTGCAAGGCTTCAGATCCTAGAGTGCGTACTTCAGAGTGTCGCTTGTTGAGTTTGTGCTTTCTCTAACCAGAGTCAGAGCTTCTACTTGCGTATCTTCTAAGTGGTATCTCAGAACTTGTACCTGTATCTGGAGGATGTCTACCTGACTATTTTGATTAGAGTCCTACACACTTAGATAAAAAATGTTAGGGTACCATTTTTGTTTCATCCTTTGTTATCATCAAAATCTTAGAGATACATTGTAGAAACTAGATTTGTTCTTACAATCTCCCCTTTTTTGATGATGACAAAAAAAGTCAGAGTGATGATGAAACAATGGTATAATCAAAATAATAACTCAGATTCATATGAAGGATGACTCCCCCTGAGATGGATCATCAAATTTCTCAGAAGTCCTTACCATACTTTCCTTATGTGACAGCTAGTTTGTACCTTAGTTGATATGCTGCATAACTTTTAGTTCTCATAAGTCATTCAGATATTAATGTGTGCAGTGTAGCATGAGGCTTAAATATATTTTCATCAGAGCTATATTAGTTCTCCCCCTTTTTGTCAGACTCAAAAAGACATAATTGCAAGAAACAGTGTCCATATATATATATATATATATATATATATATATATATATATATATATATATATATATATATATATATATAGAAACAGAGGTACAGGTAAGCAGCAATGCAGAAGAGAGCATAAAACATAAGGAAAACATAAGAAGAAAACAAAAAAAGAAGCCTAAGTGCCTAAGGGTTTGGAGGCGGAGGCATCCGTTGGAGCAGTTGAGTCAGCAGGTTCTGAATGTTGTTGTTAACGGAGTCCTAGTGATCCAATCTTGCTCGCACAACTTATTGCTCCTTCTGCAGTTCTTCCAGAGTTTTCAGGACCAGAGGGGCGAAGCCAGAGTTAGATTGCTCCCCTTGAGTCAGAGCATCGGCGCTAGCCTTTGTAGCTTCATCTGTAGCAATGCGTGCTGCTTCTTCAGCTTCGGCTTTTGCTTTTGCCTCAGCTTCAGCAGCAGCCGCCACGATAGCAGCTTCAGCAACAACCTTCTCTTAAGCTTCTCTAACTTGTTGCTCCTCTTCCAGGCGAGCTTTCTCTTCTGCTTCTCTTCCGGCCTTTTCCTCAGCCTCTCTGACCAAGCGAGCTTGTAGCCTTACTTCAGCATCTTTGAAGAAGTTGTTACGGACTTGTTCAGAGAGTTCTTTCAGTTTGAAGGCTTCAGAGGTCATCCATCTGATCACTCTATTCCAGTGAATCCTTACTTTAGAGGAATCATCATTGATACTGGAGTTTACAGACAGATACTTGATCTTCTCCATTGAATACTCAGAAAATAAAGCGATTGCTTCTTCTAAGGTGGGGAAGGTATGATCTAGTTCAGAGTTTGGGGATGAGGGTGGTGTTTGGGTGGTGTTAGTGGGAGTCTGAGGGGTAGGGAAGGTGATGTCTTCAGTGGGTGGTATGGTGAGGGTAGCAGAGGGTGGTGGATTTTATGGTTGTTTAGATAGTGGTATTTGTGGTTGTTCAGATGATGGTGGAATTTGTGGTTCAGGTGGTGGATTTTGTGGTTGTTCAGATGGTGGTGTTTGTGGTTGTTCAGATGATGCTGGAATTTGTGGTTCGGGTGGAAGAGTGTTAGTTTCTGGTTCAGGTTGTGGTTGACAGGCAAGAGCACGTGCCTAAAGTTGAGCTAGTGTGGGGGATTGAGGGTCAGATGGTTCTGAGTCTGATGATAGAACGTAGTAGGGTGGAGATGAAGGGGTAGAAGATGATGGTGAGGTGGATTCGTTCAGCATTTCTGCTACAGAAACGGGTAAGGTAGTGGTGGAGAGGTTGAATTTTTGAAGTGGGTGAGATGGTGGATTAGAGGGTGGGGTTCCAGATTGGGTGTAGATAGGAGTGGTTTGGGGAAGAGAAGAAGCAAGTTGCTTTAAATTGACAGAGCGAGAAGGAGGAGGCAGAGGCTTACTTGGTGAATCGATGAGAGGGACTGGAGGTCTTGATGCATAAGTTTCTCCCAGTTTTGCCTTCTTGGCCTTCTTTGACTTCTCAGAAGGATCTCGCATCCTCTTCATGAAGTTTGGTGGATGCCCAGGCAGCCAATCCACCGAGAACTCTGAGATGTCAACTCCTTAACTTGCGAGATCCTTCAGATAATGTGCCATAACCTCTGGAGGATCGATCTTGGAGAAGAGGTAGAGTCCATTTGGGATTTTCCTCTGATCCTTGAGTGCTTCCCAGGAGGTATATAATGAGGGTTTCACCCTGACTTGGTCAATCACCCCCATGCTCTTCAGATTACGAGCGTTTAGAGGTCTTCCAATATCAACTGTGACATCCTCCATCAGATTATGATAGATCAGGTGATCCACCAGCCCACTCTCGATTAGAATATCGGAGATAAGTCTTCCTAGAGGGATGTAGGTTATGGGCTTCATATTATTTCTTGTATCCTTGACAGAGTCTTTGAGGTATTTGAAGAGCAGCGTTGGCAAGTTCAGTTTTAGCCCTTTGTGAAGGCAATAGAGTATGCACTTCTGATTTGTGTTGATGTAGTCAAAAGAGTTGGAGGTTGGGCGGTGATGGATGATACCCAAAATGATCTTCATCCAGACTCGGAGGTTTTGGTGAAGTTCCTTATTTTTGGAGGAGTTGCCTTCAGCATTCTGTTGAAAGATGGTTGGGGCAGTTTCCTGGGATATGTACTTTGCCCTAGGATTGATGTTGTAGATCCTTCTTCCTCCTGTCTTCTGAAGAAGAATTGCCATCCAGGGCGCAGCGGAATTTAAAAATTTCTCCATTTAGTGATCCTTACGAATGGGCATGATCACTGATAGAATCGTTACCTCTTGTGGCGATTCAAACCTTTGGTGCAGATCTCTTGTAACGATCAAACCCTTGGATACAAATCCACGGAGCGATCACGAACGTTGAACGATGACAACATCTCTACTCAGTCCACACAAACAGGTTCCTTCAATCTCAGTGCTAGATGGTACGAATGAAGACTTTGAGTGAGAGAGAGAGAGAGGGAAACGAAATTTCAAGTCTTCACTTGAGTTGAGTCTCTGAGTGACAATGCTTCTACCCAAGGGTTCTATTTATAGAACCACTTGTGTGGGCTTCAAGCTAAAAAGCCCACTTAAGTGTATTTTGGCCCATATCTTATAATATGCCCAAAATCACTTAAGCGTGTGGTACCTTACCATATTTCGTATTCCACTTAAGTGCACCGTACCTTACGGTGTTCCTTAGTTACTCTATTTCTCATCAATCCGTCCTTTGTGTGTGACCCTGTAGGTTTTCGCTACGTTGGCAATTATATTAAATCACGCATTTAACATAATAAATAGTGGGCGGTATCTAGCAACACATCACTGCTACCCAAGACACGAAAATGTCATGTGATCTGACAAAACCTCCTGTGATAATAATTATGTGTATAATTACCCCTTTGCCCTTATGTATATATTGAACACAAGGTATAAACAGTGTCATCCTTGTCCAGTTCAATATTGGGCCCATAGACATTTATCCTGTTACGCAGGATGGGAAAATTCCATCTAGGTCACTCATGTCCCTCAGCATGCTTCGTGGAGTACCCATCAACTGTCTTTATGGTTATCTAGTTACGGACAATGTTGGATCAGCTATAAAGCACTCGACTCTACATCTAGGATCTATAGTGGTTTCAGGTCGAAGAGTGGTATACACCATTATCACCATGAGAATAACTTATGACACTTTGCATAACTTTCTATATAGTATTCTCATAGCGGGTCAATCCGGTATAAATATTACTCTTAATATTCATACCTATGTTTAAGACTTGATAACTCTTTATCCATGATCCATGAGATGTGATCATCAGTCTACAAACATAATAGTCTTAATGCTTTAATGTTATCCCACTTCATAATAAAGCTCGACTACGGATACTTTTAGAATAATGTCCTTATGTTTAATGTGATCTCATGATTAAGTCATACTTGATACATTAGACGGACTAATTATTCTAGGGACTTTATTAATCAAACATAATAAAGAAAAAGCCTTTTATTAATTAATAAATAATTCGATACAAGTACCAAAAGTGTTGGCCTCTAGGGCTTACACCAACAATCTCCCACTAGCACTAGAGCCAATCAGGCATACCCATAATGCCCATTGATCTAGTATGTCCATCATGCTTCTGCTGCACAACAGGCTTTGTCAGTGGGTCAGCAATATTGTCAAGTGTAGGTACTCTACATATTTTCACATCTCCTCTATCTATTATCTCTCGAATGAGATGATATCGCCTAAGTATGTGTTTGGATCGTTGGTGAGATCTAGGCTCCTTAGCTTGTGCGATAACACCATTGTTATCACAATAGAGACCAATGAGATCCACAATGCTAGGGACTATGCCAAGTTCACTAATGAACTTTTTGATCCAAACAGCTTCCTTTGTTGCACTTGAGGCAGCAATATACTCGGCCTCGGTTGTAGAATCAGCAACTGTATCTTGCTTTGAACTTTTCTAGCTCACAACGCCACCGTTTAAGCAAAACACATAACCAGATTGCGATCTAAAGTCATCCTTATCTGTCTGAAAGCTAGCGTTGGTGTATCCAATTACAACCAACTCTTTCTGACCTCCATATATCAAGAATGAGTCCTTAGTCCTTCTCAAGTACTTAAGGATATTCTTGACAGCTACCCAATGGGAATCACCAGGATCAGATTGGTACCTACTCGTTGCACTTAAAGCATACGAGACATCTGGTCGAGTACATAACATGGCATACATGATAGATCCTATTACAGATGCATATGGAATCTTATTCATGCGATCCCTTTCTTCCTTAGTTGAAGGGGATTGTGCTTTTGATAGACACAAGCCATGTTGCGTAGGTATGAATCCTTTCTTGGAATCATGCATATTAAAGCGTCTCAGCACTTTGTCTATGTATGTACTCTGACTTAGGCCAAACAGTTTTTGTGATCTATCTCTATAGATTCTGATTCCTAATATATAGGCTGCTTCACCTATGTCCTTCATAGAAAAGCATTTCCCCAACCAAGACTTTACTTGTTGCAGGACAGGGACATCGTTTCCAATGAGTAATATGTCATCTACATATAACACTAGGAACACGATCATGCTCCCACTAACCTTCTTGTAGACACAAGGCTCATCTTCGTTCTTGATAAATCCATATTGTTTTACCGTTTCATCAAAACAAAGATTCCAGCTTCTGGAAGCTTGCTTCAATCCATAGATTCATCTTTGTAGCTTACATATCTTTTGGGCTTCTTCTGGTATGTCAAATCCTTCAGGCTGTGTCATGTACACATCCTCAAGAAGATTCCCATTAAGGAAAGCAGTTTTGACATCCATCTGCCATATTTCATAATCATAATATGCAACGATAGCAAGTAAAATCCGAACAGATTTAAGCATTGCAACTGGTGAAAAGGTTTCATCATAGTCAACCCCATGAATTTGTTTATATCCTTTTTCAACCAGTCTTTCCTTATAGGTATGTACCTTACCATCCATGTCAGTCTTCTTTTTGAAGACCCACTTGCATCCTATAGGATTAACTCCTACAGGAGGCTCTACCAAGGTCCAAACTTGGTTTGTGTACATGGAATCCATTTCAGATTTCATGGCTTCTAGCCACTTCTCAGACTCGGGACCAGTTATGGCCTCTTGGTAGGTCACTGGCTCATCTTGATCCATGAGTAATACATCACCTTGATCTGTTATGAGATATCCATATCTCTCAGGTAGGTGACGTATCCTGCTTGACCTACGCTGGTCTTGTTCTACTTGAGCAGGTTGCTCTTCCACAACCACTTGTGTTTCCTGCTCTAATTCCTCCATAGGTGTATCGATGCTTTGTGATTCTTGAATTTCTTCAAGCTCTACTTTCCTCCCACTGGTTCCTTTGGAAATAGAATCCTTTTCTAGGAAAACTCCAGTTCGAGCGACAAACACTTTGCCCTCAGAAGGATTGTAGAAGTAATACCCTCTTGTTTCTTTAGGATAGCCCACAAATAAGCATTTGTCAGATTTAGACTCAAGCTTAGTTGAAATTTGTCGTTTCAGATAAACTTCACAACCCCAAATCTTCATGTAAGACATATGTGGTTTCTTACCACTCCATATCTCATATGGTGTCTTCTCAACCTTTTTGGATGGAACACGGTTAAGTGTGTAAGCTGCTGTCAATAGTGCATGTCCCCAAAAGGAGTTTGGAAGATCGTCGTGACTCATCATGAATCGGACCATGTCTAACAGGGTTCGATTTCTTCTCTCAGATACACCATTCCATTAGGGTGTTCCAGGAGGAGTGAGTTGGAATAAGATCCCACACTCTTTCAGATGGTCATCAAACTCTAGGCTTAAATACTCACCACCTCGATCTGATCGAAGAGTTTTAATATTCTTACCTAGTTGGTTTTGTACTTCATTCTTGAATTCCTTGAACTTTTCAAAGGAATCTGATTTGTTTTTCATTAAATACACATAACCATATCTACTGAAATCATCAGTGAATGTGATGAAGTACTGAAAACCTCCTCTGGCTGGTATGTTCAGTGGTCCACATACATCAGTATGTATAAGGGCCAAAAGATCATTCGCTCTTTCACCTTTTCCTGTGAATGGAGACTTTGTCATCTTTCCAATTAAACAAGATCTGCATGTCTCATATGATTCATAATCAAAAGAGTCCAACAGTCCATCTTTATGGAGTTTGGAAATGTGTTTCTCATTTATGTGGCCTAATCGACAATGCCAAAGGTAAGTTGGATTTAACTAATTAGGTTTCATCCTTTTAGTATTAATGTTATAAATAGGCATTTCAAGATCAAGGACATATAGTCCATTGTTCATTTGTGCAGTAGCATAGAATATATCATTCAAATAAATTGAACAACAATTGTTCTTTATTATAAATGAAAAACCAAACTTGTCCAAACAAGAAACGGAAATAATATTCCTGCTAATTGCAGGTACATAATAACAGTTCTCTAACTGAATTATTAAACCACTAGGTAAAGTCAATACATAAGTTCCTACGGCTAAGGCAACAACCTTTGCTCAATTGCCAACTCGTAGGTCGACTTCACCTTTTGCCAAATCTCTACTCCTTTTTAGTCCATGCGCATTTGTACAAATGTGAGAACCGCATCCAATATCTAATACCCATGATGCAGAAGTAGATAAATTAATTTCAATAACAAAAATACCTGAAGTTGGAGTCTCTACTCCATTCTTCCTATCTTCCAGGTACTTTGGGAAGTTCCTCTTCCAATGTCCGGTCTTATCGCAATGGAAGCAGGTGCCTTCTTTTGCTATGCCTCCACTAGGCTTCAAAGCAGCAATAGTGGGTTTAGGTTTGACAACTTCCTTGCCTTTCCCTTTTTCATGTTTGAGGACAATCCTCATGTTTCGGTACCAATCTAGAAAATTTGTCCTAGACAATTTTTTCTTCTCAAGGATTGATCGCAAGATGTTGTTAGAGGTGTTTGTTGTCATGGTAATCTACATAAGGATTAATGAAAATATAAGTATCATTGACATATTTAATTAAGCCTTTAATTAAATATGCTCCCACTATTTTACTCAAAACAAATGACCCTCATCATTTGATCCGAAAAATCCCGTTGGAAGATTTTCTAGTGGGTCGAGATCCATATTTCACTTCGTTCTAAGTCCGCGTAGGCGGATTACACAAAACTAGGTTATTTAGGTAGGAACTCCTTCCAATTGTATCTCATACAACTCTCGAAAATTTCAGTTGGGTGAATAACTCCTTATTCCTATCCATCATATGGATCATTCCCAACTCTTGCTTCTAAACATATATAATATTATTATAATTAAGTTTGACCTATCGTTTTAGCAGTTGGATATTACAATTATCCCATCGCACCTTACCAATATAGAAAATGCACCTCGCGTAGGCGAAACCTACATTATCCGATACTAGTCTTGATGAGTGCTAAAACTTGGAAAGCAAACACATATAATATTATTATAATTTGTTTAGTTAAGTTTGACCCATTGCTTTAACAGTTGGATATTACAATTATCTCATCGCACCTTACTAATATAGAACATGCACCTCGCGTAGGCGAAACCTACATTATCCGATACTAGTCTTGATGAGTGTTAAAACTTGGAAAGCATAAACTTAATATTTAATTTGAGGGAATTGCAATTTTTCTGATCTCGCCGGCTTATTTATCATATAAATCGCCTCTCACATGCATCAACATACATACATACATAATGAAACAGTTATGGCCCCTAGCGCAATTGTTCTCCCAAGCCAATGAGAGAACCTAAGCTAACCTAACAACGATCTAAGCTTCTCCAAGCAAGATCTTCAAGGTTGTCCTCCTTTGGCACTGACTTCTTTGCTTTCTTCATATCATTACATTACATAAAAGAAACACGTTTTACATACGAGGGAGTGAGATGAGAAAAGAAGTTACATTGAGAGATTAAAAGAGAGGCACGACACGCAGATCGTATTTTAAAAAACCAAAACAAAATAAAGGAAAACTAAGGCCATAACCGATCACCACAAGACAATAATAAACACATTATTATTATTATCAATTTTAATTCTTTTAATTAATTAAAACCAAATTAAATTTCGACGACTGATCACACTACGCAGAGTTAGCCGGGGGTCCGCTGCCCGGTCAGCGGGAACGGGTGTTCAAAAATTTGCCTTGCGTTAACCGGTTAACCATATGCGTTACTCGGTTAACATTGTTTCAAAAAGTGTTTAGAAACACAACTCTTGTGCAGTCACAACCCCAATCGCATAACTCTCTGACAACACAACCCTTGTGCCGTCACTAACCCTGATGCACCAATTTCAGACCGTCAAACACATCTCGATTGTTGATTCAGTGTGATTGATCAACACGTCATTGCTTCACCATACTAATGTCGGATCAAGAACCAAATGACCATTGATCGCTCAAAGGAAAACAACCATTGAGTGTTTGAATGAACGAAACGAGAACACTATATCATATATAATGTATTTTACATCAGGATTACATATATCATATATATAACTTGATCGATCTCAATTTAATCTTTGATTCATTCTGTCTTTAATCGTATTAATACATAAAAAAACAGTTATCAGATGCATGGTTTCGTAAGTGGCTCTGATACCACTGAAGAAGAATTGCCATTCAAGGCGCAGCGGAATTTAAAAATTTCTCCATTTAGTGATCCTTACGAATGGGCATGATCAGTGATAGAATCGTTACCTCTTGTGGCGATTCAAACCTTTGGTGCAGATCTCTTGTAACGATCAAAACCTTGGATACAAATCCACGGAGCGATCACGAACGTTGAACGATGACAACGTCTCTACTCAGTCCACACGAACGGGTTCCTTCAATCTCAGTGCTAGCTGGTAAGAATGAAGGCTTTGAGTGAGAGAGATAGGGAAATGAAATTTCAAGTCTTCACTTGAGTTGAGTCTCTGAGTGACAATGCTTCTACCCAAGGGTTCTATTTATAGAACCACTTATGTGGGCTTCAAGCTAAAAAGCCCACTTAAGTGTATTTTGGCCCATATCTTATAATATGCCCAAAATCACTTAAGCGTGTGGTACCTTACCATATTTCGTATTCCACTTAAGTGCACCGTACCTTACGATGTTCCTTAGTTACTCTATTTCTCATCAATCCGTCCTTTGTGTGTGACACTGTAGGTTTTCGCGATGTTGACAATTATATTAAATCACGCATTTAACATAATAAACAGTGAGCGATATCTAGCAACACATCACTGCTACCCAAGACACGAAAATGTCATGTGATCTGACAAAACCTCATGTGATAATAATTATGTGTATAATTACCCCTTTGCCCTTATGTCTATATTGAACACAAGGTATAGACCGTGTCATCCTTGTCCAGTTCAATATTGGGCCCATAGACATTTATCCTGTTACGCAGGATGGGCAAATTCCATCTAGGTCACTCATGTCCCTCAGCATGCTTCGTGGAGTACTCATCAACTGTTTATGGTTATCCAGTTACGGACAACGTTGGATCAGCAATAAAGCACTCGACTCTACATCTAGGATCCATAGTGGTTTCAGGTCGAAGAGTGGTATACACCATTATCACCATGAGAATAACTTATGACACTTTGCATAACTTTCTATATAGTATTCCCATAGCGGGTCAATCTGGTATAAATATTACTCTTAATATTCATACCTATGTTTAAGACTTGATAACTCTTTATCCATGATCCATGAGATGTGATCATCAGTCTACAAACATAATAGTCTTAATGCTTTAATATTATCCCACTTCACAATAAAGCTCGACTACGGATACTTTAAGAATAGTGCCCTTATGTTTAATGTGATCTCATGATTAAGTCATACTTGATACATTAAACGGACTAGCTATTCTAGGGATTTTATTAATTAAACATAATAAAGAAAAAGCCTTTTATTAATTAATAAATAATTCGATACAAGTACCAAAAGTGTTGGCCTCTAGGGCTTATGATAGATCAGGTGATCCACTGTGACATCCTCCATCAGATTATGATAGATCAGGTGATCCACCAGCCCACTCTCTATTAGAATATCAGAGATAAGTCTTCCCAGAGGGATGTAGGTTATGGGCTTCATATTATTTCTAGTATCCTTGACAGAGTCTTTGAGGTATTTGAAGAGCAGCGTTGGCAAGTTCAGTTTTAGCCCTTTGTGAAGGCAGTAGAGTATGCACTTCTGATCTGTGTTGATGTAGTCAAAAGAGTTGGAGGTTGGACGGTGATGGATGGTACCCAAAATGATCTTCAGCCAGACTCGGAGGTTTTGGTGAAGTTCCTTATTTTTGGAGGAGTTGCCTTCAGCATTCTGTTGAAAGATGGTTGGGGCAATTTCCTGGGATATGTACTTTGCCCTAGGATTGATGTTGTAGATCCTTCTTCCTCTTGTCTTCTCCATATTCATAAGGGAGACGATGGACTTCTCAGTGATGACCATCTTGACCCTCAGAACATGTGAGACTATGTAGTGGTCATCTGCGTCTGCGAAGCACCAAAACTCCTTTACTAGATAGGTGTAGACGAGACCATAGATTCTTTAGAAATAGGTTTCCCACCCTTGCATTCTCAGTTCCTCAGTGAGGTCTATTCCATTGCGCTTCATGTTGTCAAAATCTACCAGCGATTCACATAGAACTTCAAGTTTGTCAAATGGAGTGGCAAGGTGAATATGAGGTTCACGGTCCAGAATATGTGGTTCTTTGTAGATTGGGGTAGACACAATACCAGTTATAGTAGTTGTTTGTTGAGAAGAGATTGGAGTTTATTCCGTTGCTTCCATTTGCTGAGAGTAGTTGTAGACAGATTGTTGTTGAGGATCCATGATGAACTTGATGAAGAAGATGAAGAACTTGAAGAACTTTGATGAAGATGATGAACTTTTGATGAACTGAGAGAGGAGAGGGGTTTATGTAGGATGTGAGTGTAAACGTGTGAACGTGTGAGTTGTGAAGAATATAAATACACATAGAGAGCATGCAAAACGACAATGTTAGAAGCAGTTGAGGAGATAGAAATTTAATGATGGCACATTAACCAAGTTGACACGCTTAGGGGAACATGATTACAACCCATGATAGAAGTCTAATCCCCAAATCACCACACTGCTCGAGGAGATCTCAAAGGTCTGTCTCTTGATTTCTGCTAGACATCTGTCTAGAAGATCCAAGGTCAGACGTAAGGTACCCCTCATGTTGATATATCTGATCTTCAGGAATGTCAAGGGATTGGTTCCTGAGGATTTCTGATTCAGATGACTCCTAACTGGTAGAAGTATCAGAGTCAGATCCAGATACCAAATATTATTTCAGAGCCTTATTTTGCTATTTCAAATAAGCACGTTTGGTTTATTCTGGGCAATATTCAATTTTCAAATGTTTCAGAATAAATGAGAATCTATCTTCAGCGAGGGGTTTAGTAAAAATATCAGCCAATTGATGGTCTGTATCAATAAATTTTAAGGATATTACCCCTTTCTGAACATAGTCTCTGATAAAGTGATGTTTTATTTCTATGTGCTTAGCTCTGGAATGCAACATAGGGTTCTTACTTAAACAAATGGCAGTAGTATTATCACAGAAGATAGGAATGTTACTCTCAAAAATCTGAAGGTCTTCTAGTTGCTTTTTCATCTAGAGCATCTGAGTAGTGCATAGTGAAACTGATATATATTCTACTTCTGCAGTAGACAGAGTGATGGTTGACTGTCTTTTGCTAGCCTAAGATATGAGATTGCTTCCCAAGAACTGACAGTTCCCAGATGTGCTTTTATGTTCCATTCTGTCCCCTGCATAATCTGCATCACAATATCCAGAAAGCCTATACTCTGATGTTTTCTCATACATCGGGCCTAGGTTAGGAGTTTCTTTCAGATACCTTAGGATTCTTTTAACATCCGTTAAATGAGATTCCCTTGGATCTGATTGGAATCGGGCACAGAGACATACACTAAAAAGAATGTCAGGACGGGTAGCTGTCAGATAGAGGAGAGAGCCTATCATACCATGATAGAGCTTCTGACAAACCTTTTGACTAACTTCTTCTTTCTCCAGAATGTAGGTTGGATGCATGGGTGCCTTTGTAGGTTTGCATTCTGCCATTTCGAATTTCTTCAGAATGTCTTTTATGTATTTACTTTGATATACATAAGTAGCTTCTGAAACTTGATTGATTTGAATTCCCAGAAAGAACTTTAGTTCTTGCATCAAACTCATTTCAAATTCTGCCTACATTAGCTCAGAAAATTCTTGACACACTAAGGGGTTAGCTGAACCAAAAATTATATCATCAACATATATTTGACATATCATGAGATCATTTCTAATGTTTTTACAAAAGAGTGTAGAATCAACTTTTCCTCTAATAAAGTCATGTTCCAGAAGAAAGTTGCTTAGTCTTTCAAACCAAGCTCTAGGAGCTTGTTTTAGACCATACAATGATTTTTTTCAGTTTATAAACATGTTCTGGACATTTAGAGTTTTCGAAACCTGGGGGTTGACGAACATACACTTCTTCTAATATATAACCATTAAGAAATACGCTCTTGACATCCATATGATATAATTTGATGGAGTGATTTACAGGAAATGAAACAAGTAAACGAATGGATTCTAACCTGGAGACTGGAGCAAAGGTTTCATTATAGTCAATGCCTTCTTGTTGACTGTAACCTTGTGCCACCACTCGTGCTTAGTTTCTGACTACTTCTCCTTTTTTGTTCAATTTGTTTCTGAATACCCATCTTGTTCCAATGATATGAGTTCCTTTAGGCTTTGGGACAAGATCCCAGATGTCATTCTTTGAGAATTGATCCAGTTCTTCTTTCATTGCCAGAACCCAGTCATTGTCTTGAAGTGCCTCATCACAGAGGTAGGCTCAATCAGAGATACTAATCCCAGAGGAGTTTCTTCAGATACTTTGAAAGTTGACCTTGTTCTGACAGGTTCATCCTTGTTTCCCACAATCAAATCTTCAGAGATGTTTGGGCGATTTCTTGATCTTTTTTGGATAGTTGAGATTTCAGTTGTTTCTGGACTGAGCTTCTCAGCTTCTTCTGATGCTTTAGTCTTTTCGTCAGAACCAATAGTTCTAGAGCCTCTGATTCTTCCTTTCTGATTGTCTCTGAACCCTACGAAGCCAGCATATTTAAGTTCCAGGATTTGGAACATATGTTTTCTTCCCGTCATGTGTTGCGAGCATCCAGAGTCCAGGTACCATGACTGGTGTCTTAACTCTGCTGCATAGGATATCTGCAACATAAACTATCTTATCCTTTGGTACCCAGAATCTTTTGGGTCCTTTATGATTAGTTTTCCCATAGTTTCTTAAAACTTTGGGTTTTCTAGCATCAGTAAAACGTCGTGCCTGTGTATGTGTGTAGTGATAAGAAAATTGGGATTTGGGTTTGTCATCTGTGGAAGATTTATCTTTACTAGGATCATATCATATTCCTCTTTTGTTATTCTGACTGACTCCATAAATCATGGAAGCCATTCTTCTTCTTTCTATCCCATTTTTCAGAAACTTTTGAAAAGATTTTTCATATTTATATATCATTGTGTTGGAAGTTTGTGGGGCTTGAGATAAAGCTTCTTCAAGTTTTAGACATTTTTTATTCGTGGAGTCTCTTTCTTTTGTCAGAGTTAAATTCTCATTCTTTAATTCTGAAACTGTTATCTCAAGCTTATCACATTCTTCGATGGTTCCTTCTTGGACCCTTTTTAGTGCTTTAAATTTTTGTTTAAGTTTTTGATATGAGTTTAAAGATTCAGAAAGGCATGATTCAAGGTCAGAGCGAGAAAGGTCAGAAAATACCTGTTCAGGATTAGACTATCCATCTGATGAGTTTCCAGAAGTGATAGCCAAGAATGCAACATTTTCCTATTCTTCAGAGTCTGATTCAGAGGAATCAGATTCAGTGTCGTCCCAGGTGGCCATGAGTCCCTTCTTGGTTATAAAGGAGTTCTTCTTGAAACCTTATCTTCTGGAGCTTTCTTTCTTAAGCTTTAGGCATTTGTTTTTGTAATGACCTGTTTCCTTATATTCATAGCATGTTACCTCTTTGTTTGATATGCTTCTGGAAGTTGATTCTGAGCGATCTCCCTTGGGTCTTGGTCTTCTGAAGTTGTTATTCCTTTTTCTCCATAGTTTTTTTACTCTTATGGTTAACAGGGATAACTCTTCTTCATCTCAGAGTCTTCCTTTTCAGAGTCGTCATTGTCTTCTTCTTCAGCTTGGAGGGCTTTGTTCCTTTCTGGTTTACGTCTCTCAGATCTGGATTTCAAGGCTACATATTTGTTCTTCTTTTGGGGATCATCTTCCTCAAGTTCTATCTCGTGACTTCTGAGGGAGCTAACGAGTTCTTCAAGGCTGATTTTGTTCAGATCCTTTGACAGTTTTAATGTGGTGACCATGGGTCTCCACTTCTTTGGTAAGCTTCTGACAATCTTTTTGACATGATCTGCAGTTGTGTAGCCTTTGTCCAGAACCTTGAGTCCTGCAATTAAAGTTTGAAATCTAGAAAACATTACCTCTATAGCTTCATCGTCCTCCATCTTGAAGGCTTCGTACTTCTGAATTAGAGCCAGAGCCTTTGTCTCTTTGACTTGTGAATTTCCTTCATGAGTCATCCTCAAAGAGTCAAGTATTTCTTTAGCAGTTTCTCTGTTAGTGACCTTTTCATACTCATTGTAGGAAATGGCGTTCAGCAGTATCGTTCTGGCTTTGTGATGGTTCTTGAAGTCACGCTTCTGATCATCTGTCATCTTGTTTATGGCAATAGCAATACAAGCCTCAGATACAGGAGGTGTGTAGCCAATAGTAACTATGTCCTATAGATCAGCATCATAACCCAGAAATAAATTTTCGATTCTATCTTTCCAGTAATCAAATTTTTCTCCATCAAAGATTGGAGGTTTAGCATTGTAACTATCTCTTTCATTGGTGTTGGCCATAGTTTTTCTCATGCTGGATCTCTCTATATTGTTAAGTGTTTGATTAGAAAATCAATAACAAAGTCGAAGCTCTGATACCAATTGAAGGTAGAGAAAAACAAGAAAGGGGGGTTTGAATTGTTTTAACGATAATAAAAACTTTTTGGAAATGAGGCACACGCTGAAACAAGTAATATCAACACTGAATTTTATACTGGTCACTTGAAATTTAAAGCTACTCCAGTCCACCCCGCCAAGGTGATTTCGCCTTTAAAAAGGACTTAATCCACTAATCTTGACAGATTACACAAAATATCGTCTAAGAGAATAAAGATCTCTTAGTCCTCTCAAGTATACAGACTTCACAAGTCACTTGAGGAGAGTTTCAACAAGTAAATAGAATTACAGTAATGCTTAATGCTTCTAGGTAAGCTGAGATTATACAAGGTAAAAGAAAAAGGATTGTTCACACTTTAGAGCAGCAGCTCGTGTGAGAAAGAGAATGAATAATGAATATAATAGTAGCGTTGTATTCTCGTGTGTTTCAGGTGTCTTCTTAGTGATACATTCCATCCTTTATATAGGGGTGATGAGAAGACCGTTGAGTGTTTGAATGTCACAATCTTTGGCAATGATGGATGATTAATGTCATTAAACTCTGTGTTCTTTCCAAAATAATATTTGGGGCGCCATAAAATTCTTCCTGAAATAGATTCTTTCCATAAGTGAATTTCTTCATACCTAAGTATTTTGAATTAGCGGGTTCGAACATCAGAGTCTCTATTCAGCAAGTGTTTCTTCAGATAGATGCTTGTTGCTGTCTATCTTCAGAGTTTCTTCTGATTGATTTCTTCAGAGTGCAAGGCTTCAGATCCTAGAGTGCGTACTTCAGAGTGTCACTTGTTGAGTTTGCGCTTTCTCTAATCAGAGTCAGAGCTTCTGCTTGCATATCTTCTAAGTGGTATCTCAAAACTTGTATCTGTATCTGAAGGATGTCTATCTGACTATTTTGATTAGAGTCCTGCACACTTAGATAAAAAATGTTAGGGTACCATTTTTGTTTCATCCTTTGTTATCATCAAAATCTTAAAGATACATTGTAGAAACTAGATCTGTTCTTACATAATCAACAATAATAACTGAATAATTCCAATCCTACAGGCTATTGTTCAAGAAGAAGAAGTTTGCACTGCAAAAGAAGATTTGACTTTGAATTATCTACCTTATTGAGGATTTGTTGGTCTCCTCTGGATCTTCTTCAACCTTTAGTAGTCACCAGAGTAAATATCCACTATGTAGGTTGGTAGCTCTTTCCATTCCATCTTTTTTGGCCTCGGGTCGGTTACCACGATGTAGTGATGTAGTTTCAGGTGTCGGGAATCAAATCCCTAACGTATCAGGCTCTGATCCCTCTTTAACACCATTTATTTTCATTTTGAAATTTAGGGATCAGGATGTTTTGGTTCGATTTAGGGGTTGGCTTGAGTTTTAGGAGAAATCATTGCTAGAATAAGAAAGAAGAGGTTGAAATGAGTAATTTGATAGTGTTATTTGGTTGTTTTGGACCAACTCTGCCGCCTCCGCCGTGGCGGAGAAAAACACTAGCGAGGGAGTATCTTTTAGAGAGAGACGTGAAACAAAGTGAAACAAGGATATCGAATAAATATGATACTCAACCTCTCCCTTTGTATCTCGTTTGGGCTCAAAAGCCTTAGGCCCATAATAATTTGCTATATGCACCCATACACTGCTTGACGCACCTCCATTCTGAACTAAGCTAACAACAATGCAGCTTTGGCCCATCGCCAGTTTTCCAAGCCACAAATCCCCTTGGCCAGATGCACCCCCTGCAGTAGGTATTTCATTTTAATCACTGTTTTTTTCTTTTCTTGTACTAAGTATACTCCACATTTAATCCATGTTAGAATACACATTTTAATTCCTAAATACATGAAAATATATTTTCTACACATTAAAAATACTTGAGAAAATACTAAAAATAAAATAGCTCTTGAATTAGGCTTTGATTAGGAATAATTATTGATTTGAGTTTAATTGCTAATTGCCACTTCAACTCCATTTTCTTAACATGTTAGGACTTAAGGTGAAGTTTGAAATTTTCATGCCATGTTGCTTTTTGTATGATCCCATATACTTTTGATTCTCAATATAATCATGACCCATATTTATTAGTTGATCAAAGTTATATTTTATCAATTGATTACACTTGTCTTAGACTTATCCTGAATAATTTGTCTGCGTCCCCTATCCAGTCAAGTGATCATAAGTCCCTTGATCACTTGATTGGATTAAACCTTTGTACTTGCCTTGTATTGGATCTTAAGTCGAAGTTTCACACCCAAGACCTTGGAGACAGAAAGGACATCAAGACCTTGATCACTGCTGAGCTTCATTTATTTTCTTTCCCTTGTTCATTTAAGACTAAAATATTTTTGCAAATAAATTAAAAAACACTTAAAAATATGATGTGAATTGTGTGCGACGAGCCTTAAGAAATGAAGAAGGATGATAGAGAGATATTCCTACCCTTGTTCTGAATATCTTTGGATACGGGCCACCTGACCCAATTTTTCAAAGTATTCACCTACATTCATAGACTTTAGCGCAATTCAAATCAAGACAATTTTTTCAAATTTAAAATCAAATTCATTTTTCACCTTAGGGCATTCAAAAACCTTTAAAAAGGACATGTTATTTTCGTTCTACCACAATACAAACAACGCTTAAATCTCCCATGTGCGAGTATACAAGCAATGTTTAGCTACTAGAACGCGAACGTTAACACCATCCAATAAAAACAACCAACAAATTTGTATTTTCTACCACGAAATACATGTTGGTGTAAGCCCTAAAGGCCAATACTTTTGGTACTTGTATCGAATTATTTATTAATAATAAAATGTTTTTTCTTTATTATGTTTGTTTAATAAAGTCCCTAGAATAGCTAGTCCGTTTAATGTATCAAGTGTGACTTAATCATGAGATCCCATTAAACATAAAGACACTATTCTTAAAGTATCCGTAGTCGAGCTTTATTATGAAATGGGATAACATTAAAGCATTAAGACTATTATGTATATAGACTGATGATCACATCTCAGGGATCATGGATAAGGAGTTATCAAGTCTTAAACATAGGTATGCATATCAAGAGTAATATTTATACTGGATTGACCTGCTATGAGAATACTATAGAGAATGTTATGCAAAGTGTCATAAGTTATTCTCATGGTGATAATGGTGTATGCCACCTTTTGACCTGAAACCACTATGGACCCTAGATGTAGAGTCGAGTGTCTTATTGCTGATCAAACATTGTCCGTAACTGGATGACCATAAAGACAGTTGATGGCTACTCCACGAAGCATGCTAAGGGACATGAGTGACGTAGATGGAATTTGCCCATCCCGCGTAACAGGATAAATCTTACGAGAAATTTAGCACATGTCCTAGGATCAATCTGATCGATCCTGTAAAGGACCAAATTTAGAAAATTGGAAGATCAACGGTTGTTTACCATTTTTCAAGGTAAACAACCTGATAACAAATTTAATTAACCTAGTTTACACTAATAATAAAAATGCAACTTAACCAACCTCCAATTAAGCTCATCACCATTCAGCATAACTAACCTCTTAACTTAATCTAAAAACCAATTCGCTAACTAACTGTTCCTATTTCACTCTAACAACTAATCCTAGCTTCACTAATTGATTCCATATAACTATCACTAACAGAAATTTAACACTGTTAACTTCATAACTAAATTCTTCATGAAATCCATTAACAGTAATGATGCCCTAACTACTACAATCTATATAATCGTCATTCTAGCTTCAATCTCTATCAACAATAATTGCTGCAAAATTCACTTTCCTGACTCTTTCTCCCAAATTACCTCACCACTCTACAAAGCTTTGTTTGCCATTGTTAAGCAAGCTTCTTCTTGAAGCTTGTTACAAATTGAGCATTTATCCACTCCTATCCACTTCTCTACACTCTCACAAGCGCAATCAACAACAATAACATAAGAATTCCAGTCCTACAAGTTATTATTCAAGAAGAAGAAGAAGTTTGCGCTGCAAAAGAAGATTTGAGTTTGAATTATCTAGCTCATTGAAGATTTGCTGGTAGGTTGGAAGATCCTTCCATTCCATCTTCTTTGGCCTTGGGTCAGTTACCACGATGTAGTGATGTAGTTTCAGGTGTGGGGAATCAAAACCCTAACGTATCAGGCTTTGATCCCTCATTAACACCGTTTATTTTTGTTTTGAAATTTAGGGTTCCTGGATGTTTTGGTTCGATTTAGGGATTGGCTTGAGTTTTAGGAGAAATCATTGCTAAAATAAGAAAGAAGAGGTTGAAACGAGTAATTTGATGGTGTTATTTGGTTGTTTTGGACCAACTCCGCCGCCTCCGATACGGTAGAGCAAAACACCGGTGAGGGAGTATCTTTGAGAGAGAGAGAGAGATACGTGAAACAAAGTGAAACAAGGATATGAAATAAATATGATACCTAACCTCTCCCTTTGCATATCGTTTGGTCTAAAAAGCCTTAGGCTCATAATACTTTGCTATATGCATCCATACACTGCTTGGCACACCTCTTTTCTGAACTAAGTTAACAACAATGCAGCTTTGGCCCAACGCCAGTTTTCCAGGCCACATATCCCCCTAGCCAGATGCACCCTCTGCAGTAGGTATTTCATTTTAATCATTGTTTTTTTCTTGGGCTAAGCATTTTCCACATTTTATCCATGTTAGAATACACATTAAAAATACTTGAAAAAATACTAAAAATAAAATAACTCTTGAATTAGGCTTTGATTATGAATAATTCTTGATTTGAGTTTAATTGCTAATTGCCATTTTAACTCCATTTTCTTAGCATGTTAGGACTTAAGGTGAAGTTTGAAATTTTCATGTCATGTTGCTTTTTGTATGATCCCATATACTTTTGATTCTCAATATAATTATGACCCATATTTATTAGTTGATTAAAGTTATATTTTATCAATTGATTACACTTGTCTTAAACTTGTTCTAAATAGTTTGCTTGCGTCCCTATCCAGTCAAGTGATCATAAGTCCCTTGATCATTTGATTGAATTAAGCATTGGCACTTGCCTTGTACTTGATCTTAAGTCGAAGTTTCACATCCAAGACCTTGGAGACAAAAAGGACATCAAGACCTTGATCACTGCTGAGCTTCCTTAATTTTCTTTCCCTTGTTCATTTAAGACTAAAATATTTTTGCAAATAGATTAAAAAACACTTAAAAAACTATGCAAATTGTGTGCCACGAGACTTAAGAAATGGAGAAGGATGAGAGAGAGATATTCCTACCCTTGTTCTAAATATCTTTGAATACGGGACACCTGACCCAGTTTTTCAAAGTATTCACCTACAATCATAGACTTTAGCGCAATTAAAATCAAGATAATTTTTTCAAATTTAAAATCAATCTCAAGCCATCAAATTCATTTTTCGCCTTAGGGCATTCAAAAATCTTTCAAAAAGGACATGTTATTTTCGTTATACCACATTACAAATAATGCTTAAATCTCCCATGCGCGAGTATAAAAGCAACGTTTAACTGCTAGAACGCGAACATTAACACTGTCCAATAAAAACAACCAACAAATCTGTATTTTCTATCACGAACTACGGAGCTCTGATTTTCTCTTTGTACTATGAGAATAAGTTGGCATGAGGGTTCGAATCTTTGGCGAGCACACTAATTAATAAATTTTTTACCCCCTTTTATCATTTATAAATAACCTTTAGATAATAACACCCATTCACGCAAAGAACAATCGAAATGGGTCCCGTTGATTACAACGAATGTGAGGGGTGCTAATACCTTCCCCTTGCATAACCGACTTCCTTACTCTATTTCTCCCCCCTTGGATTTTATCGATATTTTCCCTTTCCTTTGGAATAAATAAAGTTTGGTGGCAACTATGTTGCATTTTCGAGTGTGTGATACGTTAAGGTATTTTTCGCGGCACGACAATGATCTCTTAGTCTATTAACCAATATTTCAGCATTAAGTTTCAATAGTTAAAATGGATACTGAACCTAAACCTATGTCAAGACTTTAGTATATCCTATAGATGAAATACTTAAATCCAGTAATGACCAGTACCTTTAGAATATCAAGTCATACCATGGAAACATGTTTTATGTAGCTAATTTCAAAACAAGCATTGAGAACAAAGACTTTATCAATATTAGAACTTAAGAAAAATTACATAAAACATTATGGTTGGGATCAAAAGATGAGTAATATGACAACTACATCTAATCCCAACAAAAGAGAAAATTAGCTACGTTTACTCATCGTATCTTTATAATCAAACCCTAGAAGATAGAAGTTGAAAAATATTAACGACGATTCCTCGAGGAGCGCGTCCGCCCTCATTCTTCTTCTCTTATTCTCTCATGTTGTGATTTACGGTGAGAACCTACATTCTCTAAGAACTACCTTAAATACACTTACATGTCTTAAATGAACTGACTGACACTTCTATTTATAAGGTTTGAAATGGTAGGCTCGCTTAACACATCTATTTTCACCCTTTCAAAGCAATGTCATCTCACCTACAACTTGCTTTGCAATCTTAGTTCACTAAACACACCGCCCAGACTCGCTTAGTGTACACACTATTTCTTCACCTTAAAGTAACTTAGCCCCGAAGTCATAAATTGATCTCTAAGTGCACCTATGTTCTTGGTTTAGCGAGGTTAGCCACCTTTGCTCGCTAAGTGCGCCTATGTTCTTGGTTTAGCAAGCGTTGCTTGTTGAGAAAGTGCTTTGGCCTGATCTTTGTGTTGTTTTGGTGACTTGTTAGTCTTTTTTCTTTGTTTTTAGTTGATATAGAGTTAAAATGTACATATAAATATTTTATTAATTAATAGAATATTTTTCATTTATTATTCGTAAAATAAATTAATAAATACCGACATTTTTAACACTTATAATCTTGTTACTCCTCAATGGCCGAGAATGTTAGAGGGGTGGTTCTCCTCATTAGTCTTTCATCTGAAGTATGCATTGATTAGTAGGAACTTTAGTTTTTAGGAATGAGTAAATCACCAATTTGCATGTTCTTGTTAAGCTGAGGTGAGTACATAGGTTCCTACAACCCTGGATCTTGCTATAGAATTTGTTATATTCTTTAAGATGTAAATTTCTTTAATGAATCATCCATAACATATTTAAAATTTCTTTAAGATGTAAACCGAGGCTTGCAAAGTCAACAAAGAGAAATAAGAAGAAGTACTACTTAACCTAAATTCCCAAAATAAAAAACTCATTTAAATTAGTTAATGTATCATCACAATATTCCCTTCCAAGTAACTGCCACCCTTGCCTAAAATAATAAAAACTTAATGGACAAATTCCATGACGGTTCCATAATATAATAAGAAATAAAACAGCAAAGCCACGACTTGACTAATTCACTTATCTTTAAGAAATTTCCAAGTTTAGTCCCACCCCTTGCCAAGAACTTGTACTACACAAATTCCTGTCGTTTATCATTAATAATTTTATAAGCAAAGGTAATGTAATATTTAACAAATAGAGTTTACAAATATATGTACCTATGTAACTTCCTTTTTGATAAATTGACTTGGTCATTTTGGAACCAACGGAATGTATATTTATACACACATTACTTACCAATCATCATCATTCAATTTTTCACAAATGGCATATGCTACAAAACTTGAGCATAAGTTTATTGAGCAGACTCTAATTATTCCATCATCAACAACGTCAATTTCTCTCCCTCTCACATTTCTTGATATCCCTTTGGCGGGTCCAATTTATGTTAAACGTCAATTTTTCTATCGCTTTTCGCATTCGCCGGATTATTTTTACAAAACAACACTTCCTTCTCTCAAACACTCTCTTTTGCTTACTCTTCAACATTTCTTCCCTCTCGCGGGAAATCTCTTCTCTCCACCATCACCCGACAAACCGTTTATCGTCTGCACGCAAAAGGACTCTGTCGTATTTACCATTTTCGAAACTTCCGCGGATTTCAACCATCTCTCGGCCAATAAGCATCCCAAAAATATCTCAGACTTTAATCACCTTGTTCCAAAATTAACCCATAAAACAACCCTAGATGATAATGAGATTGAAAGTAACACCTTCATTTTCCCTTTGTTGACTTTACAAGTCTCGGTTTTCCCTAACCAAGGTCTTTGCATCGCAATCACATATTGTCATGTCATGGATGATAATTGCTGTAATCATTTCATGAAAACTTGGTCTTCTATCCATGGAAATTTTGAAGAAGTTGACATGAAGTCAACACCTTGTTTTGATAGGAATATTTTGAAGGACCCAAAAGGGCTTGAGAATGTTTTCTTAAGAGACTATTTTGAAGAAAGAAAAACATGGAAGAATAAAGTTACTACTCAAACTCAAAGTCAAGTTACCCAAGAAAAACACCAAGACTATGTCAAAGCAACTTTTGTTTTTGGAAAAGAAAAAATTGAAAGTATGAAAAGATTCATACTCAATCAATGGAAGAAAAATGATCACGAGATTAAAGCGCCAGAATTTTTATCTAAATTCGTCGTAACTTGTGGATTTATATGGGCTAGTTTGGTTAAAACAAGATATAGAAACGACAACGATGACGATGAAAAAGAAGAATATTTTCGTTTTGCAGGTGATTGTAGAGATAGACTTGGATACGCGATACCGGAAGGATACTTTGGAAATTGTTTAACGCTATGTCATGCAACGGCGAAGAGAAAGGATCTAAAAGGAGAAGATGGTTTTGTGAATGGTGTTAAGGTAATTGAAAGGGCGGTAACTGAGATGAAAAAGGAACCTTTTAGAGATGCGACGGAATGGAGGGAGACATTTAAGAAAATGTATGAGTTTGGAAGTGTGTTGTTGGTAACAGGATCACCTAAGTTTAATGTTTATGACATTGATTTTGGATTTGGAAAACCTGTTAAAGTTGACATGTTGCATTCGTTTAAATGTATGTCTATTGCTGAAAGTGGAGATGGAGAAGGTGGACTTGAGGTTGGGTTGGTATTTAAGAGTGGGGAGTTTGAATATTTTTGTTCTGTCATTGAACAAGGACTTGAAACTTTTAAATTTTAAGAAAGGTGTTGTCGTTGTCTTTTACTTCTTCTGTGTATGATTTCTCTATAGTATAAATCGTAGTCTTTCAATTAATCTTATGGTTGAGACTTTAGATAGAAAAATTGAGAATCAAATAGTGCAAACACAATTATATATCCAACGCATAGTGCTACTTGAACAATGCCATAGATTGTATTTGGTTCTATCATGTAGTTTGACCGTTTGACCGTGAAGAATTAGTTTCTATGTAATTGACAGAATAATATGCCAAACTCTTAGAACTAGAACCATAAGCAACTACATAGACGGGATTAAAGATTTGGAAATTCTTGTATGAAGAAGGAATAAATTAGAAAATACAATTGAGGTATCAAGTGTCGTCTTGTTTTCTCTCGACATAAAGTGGTTGTTGAGTCAAGATATGTAGGTGTTTAAGTTTCAGCTGTTATTTTTTTTCTCATTTCACTTTACATGTGGTCAAGCTTTGAAATAAGTGGAATCGCAGCCTTGAGAATCAGAATTCCTTGCTTCAACATGTTTTTGAGTGCTTAGCTATTTGGAGAGATGCATATGATCTTGCGAAGTTAGCCAATAGTATGTTGGGCATCTCTGAGCAAGATAATATGGATCATGGGAGAGTTTATATTGAGGAGAAAGATAAAAGGATGGTTTCTAACGTCTAGCAATGCCTCCAGAAGGTTGTAGATGGTCACTTGACAACGTCTGTGAAAGTGTTGGGTCAACCGGCCTGTCCCCTGTAATGGACATACGATGAAAATTTTTAGGCTAAACATCTATACATAACACCTCCTTCCATGTCGACCACCTTGTCCTTCAAAGCGTGTCTAGTGACTGAAGTTGATACTATCTTCTGGTGCATTAAATTATTTCCCAAAGGGACATCAAGTGGTACAGATGGCATGCGAGCACAACATGTATTAGACGCAATGCATGGATAAAGTTCTGCTATGGTAAGAGATATTTTTTATGTAATCATTCTAGTTCTTAATTTATGGACGGGAGGAATATGTTTGATGATTTTGACAGAGTTTATTGTATCCGCACCTTTGACGTCGTTAATAAAGCCTAATGGTGGGACACATCCAATTGTCATGGGTTCTATTTGGAGGAGGTTGATATCCAAAGTTTATATAAAAAGAGTAAATAAAGATGTGGCATGATATTTCAATGAATTCTAGTTTGGGGTCGGGGTATCTAGTGGTGTTAAGACCATTTTGCATATTGTCAATAGAGTGCACAGAGATAAGGTTGTACCTTGGTGATATACATATTGTGTCAGTCGTTGGAGTGCAACAAGATGACTCGTAAGGGATTCTCCTTTTTTATCTCGCGTTAAACCCATTTTATCATCAAATTAGAAACAATTGTAAGATTTTCATGCATGTTGTCTTGATGACGAGACTATCATAAGGGATTAAGTACATGTGGCTAAAGCCGTTGATATCATTCGGAGTGCCCTAAAGTATAACATATTTTTCTGAGTGCCCTTTTTAAAGGGATTTAAGATGGATTTTTCAAATTTTTAATCGATCCTCTTAGCAGAACAATCTCGATACACTGACATTGATTAAACCATTAAACGCAAAACAATTAACATATCAAGGATTTTATGAATAGCTCTTGAAGCATAATTTAGCTTTGATCACGTATGTGGAAGATACCATTGTCTCTTCGAAGTTCACGTGAGTATAAAGTAGAACGCAGTGCTAACCGATTTTTAAGAGTGATGACAACGATTATGATTGCAAGGGAGAGATCTCTTATATTGAACTTTACCAAATTAAGCCTAATCTTAGTTATATTTAATTAAAATCCTTTAATTAAATAAAATGAAATATCATTTATATTTAATTAAACTATTTAAATTAAATAAAATAAAATATTAGTTAAATTAAATTATATTTAATTTAATTAACTATCAATTCTCATGTATTTAATTAATTATATTTAATCAAATAAATTATATATGTGTTAATTTATTAAATAATTTTAAATACTATTAACGTATAATTAAATTAAATTATTTAATCATTCATTCAACTGTCATTATCCTATGAGTGTGACCTTGCATGTATCCATAACATTTACAACAATATTAAATCACAATAATTAATAATATAAATAGTGAGCGGGATCTAGCAACAGATCACTACTACACAAGTGACAAGAATGTCGTGTGATCTAACCTTTTATGATAATGATCATGTGTATAATTACTTTTTCCCCTTATATCTAATTGAACATAAGACATAGAATGCGACATCCTTCTATAATCCATTATTATATTTCTTGATCCTTGGGTATACTTGATAATAAAAAATAAGATAAATATCTCATATTTAATTATTTGAGCACAATCGTACATTTTAGACTCATACTCGATCATGGGGAACATCAATATTACTCCTGTATATGTAGGAAAGATAAATCTCATATGAGCCACTCTGTACATCAGCGTAATTTGTAGAGTACCCATCAATCATCTTTATGATCATCCTATTACTGACAATGTTTGATCGTCAATAAAGTACTTGACACTAAATCTAAGGTCCATAGTGGTTTTAGGTCGAATGGTGGTATACACAATTATCACTATGAGAATAACTTTTGATAGTTATATAATATATTATGTTGTATTTTCATGGAAGGTCAACCCAGTATAAATATTACTCATAATATTTATACCTATGTGAATACTTGATACCTCATATCCATGACACATGAGATGCGATCATCAATCTACTAACATAATAGCCTATGTGCATCACTATTGTCATATGCGATATTAATCTTGACTACTTATACTTTAAGAATAACATTGTTATGTTTAATGAAGTCTCACAATTAAGTCATACTTATTGGATCATTAAACAGAATAATTATTCTAAAGTCTTTATTATGTCATATACAAATAAAATAAAATATAATTCCTGATAATAAGTATATACATTAAAAAAAACAATATAGATCAAGCTCATGATACAAAAGTAAATATAACCAATATTGATTGACTATTAGGGCTTACTCTAACACTTTTTAGTAAAAATGTTCAAGACATAAACGTTAAGTTTGACATGATCACAAGACAAAAATAATTTTTTGGTGTTTTGCAAGCAACACATTCTTGATAGCCTACAAGCGTACAACTCTATCAGAGTGTAAAAAGTATCGTTCTGCTGAGGACTGGTTTGGTTACTGAATTCATGTGTTTCATTATTGGCTAAAATGACGAGAATTTGGTTTGAAATGGTTTGTGATTTATTTAAATATTTGTAGTATATAGACTCCGAAATGCAATTTATGCCTCTCACTCACTCATGTACAACTCTCATTTTTAATTATGTTATGAGAATTCATGTTCTTGCATAAACAAAATAGATTAAAATAATCATCATATTTCATTTCAAAGCATATAATATTGTCTTAAGTCAATGAATCACCTACTTTTGTAGCATCATTCATTTGCTAAGTGTCTTTTAAGTGAAGTTACTATTTAAATGGTTTTTTCCAGTTAAATCAGAGATACTTTCATAGCCTTAGTTTAACCGGATACATACACACACAAAGACAAGAATAACTTGGTGTAGTTGTATTACCTATTTCCATAGGTAATATAAAAGTTAGAAATTCACTCATAGAATTTGGTGCTAGTGTAAATTTTATACCACAGATAGTAGTTCAAAATATTGATGACCTCAAGATAGAATCAACCAAGATAACATTACAAATGGCTAATGAAACATCCATAAATCCACTAGGAATAATTAAAAAATGTTATGATAAAAATTGACAAATTCTCATTACCTGTAGTTTTTATGGTGTGATGTTCAGTTATCAAAAGTAAATATTATTTATATCTTATCCACAGGGAGTGATGCGATATCATTGTCGTTCAATAATTAGAATGTTTTAAGTAAATAATCAGTAATTTGTTTTGATCATAAAAGTACAAAAAAGTAGAAACGGTTAAAGATTAAGTAAATAATAGATGAATAAACTTGTCGAGATTATATTTCATTTACCTATTTCGCATAAATTCCACTTATCGGTTGTATGAATCCTAATTATCTATTATTATTATCACGTAATGCTCACCGACATCATTTATGTCTAAACAATGTCGATGATTCTACCATTTTGTTTAATCGACGATCTCCCATCCTATTAATAAATACGGTAGCATTACAAATTGATACACTGAGTGAATACCAAAACAAAATCTATGTCTAGAATTTAGTTTGTGATAGATGATTCTCTCAAGTCGGGATCCGAAAAGCATTTCTCAACAACAATTCAAATCTAAAAGATAATATGAAAATAAAGATAACATCGATATTGATTAATAACTAGTTCACACAATAATGATCATAAGAAATACATACGATTACGGCTAAATACATCTAATCCCAACAAGAGAAGAGTTAGCTACTCATGGTAGGTTGGTGTGGGTGAGAATAAATGAGATGAATAAGCCTCAATCTTGATTTCTCGGCAATTTCCTCTTATCCACCTTCGAGATCTCATAACCCAATGATTCTCTCATTTTTACTAATCAGATATGTCTAAAATAAAATAGAAAAACTCCCCAAAATACATGTTCGGAAAAGTATATATACTAAACTAAAAATTATAGTGGCGCTAAGGCCCTTATTCATGTGCTAAACACGACCAAGTTCCTTCACAATGAAGAAATCTATCATGTCATCATTTTTAACTGCCTTAGCGCGTTAAGCCCTAAAATGGTACGCTAAGCGCGCTTGCGCTACAACCGCGTTAAGCCCCAAGATCCTGGGGGACTTTGTGCAAACTCATTCTTCTGGATGATTGTAGCATGCTACAAGCATAATTCTATGGATTTCTTTTGCATTTGAATGCTTGTAGCACACTACAAGCAGAAGTCTCTAGATTTTGCTGCACTTGAATGCTTTTAGCACGCTATAAGCACAACTCTCTAGATTTTGTCTCAATTGAATGCTTGTAGCATGCTACAAGCACATCTTGCTGGATTTTGCTGCACCTAAATGTTTGTAGCACGCTAAAAGCACAACTTGCGGGATTTTCTGCATCTTGATGCTTTGCTTTTCATTGATTTGTTTGGGATAGTACCTACAAAATGATCTATAATTACCAAATGATACTCTGTTAAAACTCGAATTGACACTAGAGTTGGAGATTTGAAATGGAAGACTTGTGAAACAAGTCAATAAAAGCCAATATTCAATGTGAAATTTTACTATATTTTAGGCGGTTATCAACTCTCCCCAACTTAAAACCTTGCATTTTTAGAGTTATAATTGAAGATGTGTCGTTATAATATTAGCATTGGATTTAATATATAAATCAAAGTTACAAAGTTTAATATAATATTTAATATGTGAGAATAAGAAGAGTTCTAATAAAATATAGTGAATATAAATCAAATTAAGGGGCGGTCTCTAAAGCCTTATAATAGCAAAAAAATAAAATACAGTTGGAAATGTACTTATTGTATTTAAGGCTTGGAATATTATAGGAAATATTATTCCAAGTAATAACGAAGGGAGTAGAATTCCAAACAACTCGATATCATTTTAAAAATACCAAAATCAATTCTAAAAATCATTTCTTCTTGCCGCATAACCAAACATACACTTTTTTGTTTTTGAAAATGCATTGCTTTTGATTTTTTTTCTGGTGAAAAACTCTCTGCATTTTTCTATAAATTCGTCAAAAAAAAATTTGCATTTGGCTTTTCTCAAGCTCAATGTACTCATAATCATGTTCTCCTTTCTATTTTTCTTTCTGAAATTTTTTCCTGTTGACTGGATTTTATATCAAAGTGAATTTAATTGATTTTTAGGTTTGACATACAACTTAATGTAAAGATTATTCTTTTCTTAATTAGGAGTGATTTCTCAGTTGATTACCACATGATTTGCGTATAATGTACGTGTGTGATTCAACTTTAAGGTTTGTGTTTTTCTTTATAATGTTTCAAAGCTATGGAGCAATTATTAATGAAATTTATGTTCCATTTCAAGTGCTATAATGTCACACAGTTTTATGGAGGATACTCATATCAGTGATTCTGAAGTCAGTGAGTACAAAGATAAATGTTATGAAGAACTCAAAAATGGAAATCAGAATGTGAAGACCTCAGATGAGAATTTTACTTGTCCATATTGTCCTATGAAAAGAATACGAGCCTATTTGTAAAAGGATCTCTTGCAACATGACTATGGGTGTTAGTGCTTAATGCACTTTTAGTGAGGATAGAAAGGGATAATAAGAAAATAATGATTGTATTATTGAATTGAATTATAAAATTAAATTACAAAGTATCTATTTATATACACCTAAGTGACTTGACTATTAAGTAAAATAACAAATTAAGTAACAAACCTTAAACCCTAATTAGCTTTGGGCTTGGTCCAGACAACTCAACTTGGATTATATCTAATATCTCAACATACCCCCTATAGTCCAAGTTATTGAAACACACTAATCACTACCGATCTGAACTATTCCTAATTTAATTCTCAATGTTAGGAACATGTCGATCTTCAATCTTTTGGTGAAAATATCGGTAAATTGTGCTTCATTTGAGCAATGCCTTACTTCAAGTTCACCTCGATTTAGCTTCTCTCTTAAGAAGTGAAATCTAGCTTCTATGTGTTTACTTCTTCCATGTAAAACTGGATTCTTCGCAAGATTTATGGCTAACTTGTTGTCGATCTGCAGTACCAAAGGTTTCTTCACTTCGACATCGATCTCTTCCATCACAGATTTGATCCAAAGGTTTTAAAATGGGAATTAAATGGTTTAAAATGGAAAATAAAGAGAAAATGCAAAACCAATATCAAAATGTAAAATAAATGGATGAAAAAACTATGAAAAGTTAAGAATATTACAAATGAAAAGATCTCAAAAGTTGGATTCAAAAATGCTTGAAAATGATTAACAAATAAATTGTAAAAGGAAATTAAAAATAAAATGAAATAAAAATAACCAAAAAAAAAGATTAAACAAATGTGAGAAAATGTATGTAATGCAAAATAAGTTTAGAGACTTTGTGTAAAAAATTTGGATCAAATTGAATTAAAAATGAGTGATAAATTAAATGGAAAAGAAGTGAAATAAAAGGAAAATAGAATTAGGGGGCCAACGGTCTAGAAATTCAAAAAAAAAGCGTGTGGAAGCATCTAATTGGTTGAGTTTGAATCTTGGAACCAAAGTGCACACAATTTAACTTTGCCTTCAACCTTCACCTCAATTTGCCAAATCCATGAACTCGTGTTTTTAGCAACATCCAAGAATGGAGTTATCTTCGCCACACATCATCAATCATGTCTCCCTGCATCAGAACCATTGATTGGCTATGAGCAAGGATAATTTTTCTCGAGAACATGAAGAGTCCTAAGTGTTCAAAGTAAAATTAAATGACTAAAACGAAAGATAATTGAATGGTAATTGAGGGGTTTTGATTAGTGGAATAATGTGAAGAGTGTGGTAACTTGTTATCTCAAGGATTTAACTTGTAGTTACCTTTCCAATTGAAGCTTTGAAGGTCAACAATGGTAGAAATATGGAGCACGATGCAAGAGGTTTCTAGGCAAAGTGATGATGCAGTTAGCTTCAGATGATGCCGATGAAGCTTCCCGGGCAAAGATTTGAGGTTGAAAGAGATTGAATTCAAGAAACCACAAAATGATTTTGGAGTGATATTGGGTTCAAGTGAGGCACAGTTTTTCTGGATGATTAATATTGCAAATTAAGGTAAATCACTCCCCTATTTATATGAAATAAAATGGGAAGCTGACACATGCCAAACAGATCTCAAATCGTGTGAGCTAGCGTTGAAAATTTGTCAAATGGTGCTCGTGTCAAAACAGGTGAGCAAAGCATGAATTGATGATGAAACCTAGTCGTATTCAGCTTGTTTGCATGCATTTTGGTGTCATGAGTAAGTTTCACATGTGCAAGTGGTCCCAAAATGAAAAATGACTTGTAATTGCAAAATTGGGGCTTCATGTAAAACAGAGTTCATGGCACCATGTTTGAAGCTAGGCCAAATGCAATTCTCTCGTGCGTTTTGTGATTTTCTTTATGCCTTTTGTTCATCTCATTGCAATGAATCTAATGCAAAAAGAACCATATCAAAAGGAGTCCTGAGGTGAAAATGGAAAGTGTTGAAAGTTGAGGTCATTCCATGCCTTTTAGGTCAGGCATTTGATCAAACAGTCTTGGCATGTTTTGGACATCTTGAGACTCCAAGTTCATGACATCATAACTTTTGATTCCCTCATGAACTTTGAGCAAACTTAGGTGACCGCGACTTAGTAAGTCTATGGGAATCGTGACTGCAAGTGCACAGTCCTATCACATAGTTTTAAAGATTATCGAACCCATAAGGACTAATAATCGAACATATCATTATCTAATGTTACTATGTAAATCTAAGACTATTGATCGTTCTAGGATTGGAGGGATAAAGAGAAATAATTATAACGCATCAAACTTCAGGGATTCAATAGATAATTGGTGTAATCTTATTGGTCAAAATATTCTTTAGTAGAAATTATTTATAGAAAGGACTTAGTCTCACACTCTCATTTTTATTGACTCCGACCATACTCCTAAACCAGAATGCTTGGCTCTCGCGATCTCATTTTGAATTTAAAAGTAATTTTTGAATATGAATAAAGTCTAATTAATCCTAAAGCGCTCTCGTTGTGTTTAGGATTAATGCCTAGTTTCAGCTATCTGGTTAAAATCTCAAACTCTCGTTCTTGTTGATCGTAACCTTAGTTTGTTTTGTACTCTCGTACGAAAAACAGTTTGATTAAAATAAGAAACTAAAAACCAGAAAAATAAGTTTTATAAAGACTAACACCAATTATTTACGAATCCCGTCGTTTCAACGGTTTTTACATACTGATACCTAAGGGTTTAGCCGGACATGGATCCGGTAACAGACATAGTATTTGGAAAATCAAACATGCAATAAGGAATAAATAAATAAAATAGAAATCAAAATAAAACCTGGATTACGAATTGAGAACTTGAACTGAATCTTGATTCTTCAATTAAAATAATGTCGCCAGACTTTGGTAATGAGTAACCGTTACAATTGAATGCAAATGCGTAAATAATAGATTACAATAGTCCCCGATGTGGAGAAACTATCACTATTACAAAGTAGGAAAAACTGCATAGGAAACTAAAAGAAAATAATTCTGACTAAAAATAATTTGTAGATTGAAAACTGGAAGAAGAGAGAGTTGGCGTGTAGAAACTGCCCTCCTTATATATTTTTCACATCCCTAATTTGTAGCCGAAGGTGAGTGGATTCGTGGCTAGAATCATGGTGAAAAAGTAGGGAAGACTAGGTTGTGGCGGTTGCCACAACCCTAGTCCTTTACTCCGTGACGAGTGCCACAATTGTGGGGCTGAGTGCCACATCTGTTCATGCTTGGTGGCGGGCACCATCACCTCCTTTGGTTCATGGGGCGGACGCCACACGTCTAGGTGATGGGCATCACAAGCCCATTTGGTGTGGTGGCCCATTACCTCTATTTTTCTCCATTTTCTTCTCCTTTTCTTTCCTTTTTTCTCTTTTCCACTTTCCTTGCTGTAAACCTTTTATTTGGTAAATACCTGCAATAAACATAAAATATTGCGTAATAATAAGTGTTAATCAAGTAAAAAGCAATGCATATGGAGCCAAAAATACGATACGTTTTCGCGTTATCAAACTCTTCCATACTTAAACCTTTGCTTGTCCTCAAGAAAATGTTGCGTATATGAAAAAAGTTATGTAAAATCTTTGCAACATACAGTATCAAGACTCGTAGAAGACACAATTTCATTCAGATGCTCATTCTAGTCTATAAACTTTACTTTGGTTCAAAATTGTATTAACAGGTACTCACTTCCACACTAAGGTATCGTTGGATCACATAGTCGCAATATTGCAACCATAAGTCTCCCTCCTATACAAACCAATTTGAATCATGTTGTTATGCCTAAGCCTACCTTACTAAACCTTTTTTTATCCTTTTTCATTCTGGCGTAATCACATTGTTAATACCTTAGGATTGGCATTAATTTTGTAAAACAAATAATGTATTCATCTCAGTTGTTTTAATATGTTGGGTTGAAGAAGTTCAACATCTGGACCAACATGTCATGTACGATGTCATGACATCAGGCCTGTGACATCGTACATGTGTAGAAAACTGAATTAATTAATTCAGTATATATTCTGGGATTAGTAAGGATATTTGGTGAATATCCTAACTCCCATGTGGAGGTCTTAAAGACTTAATCAGAATATATATAGGCTCTAAATATGGAGATATATATGGAGAGATTTTAGGATTGAAGACCTTGTTTGTAGCAGAATTTTTCTGCTGAAGTTGTAACAGCAAAGAACAAGTCTGCTGCGATTTCTGAAGGCCCAAATCCAGTTGGGTGATTAGGTTATAAATAGCTCATTGTAACCTAGTATTTGTAAGCCTCTTAGAATGAAAATTTAGGGGTGTGTGTGAGGTAAACCTCCCAATCTGTGGGAAGGTTACCATGTGTTTCTCAGTGTTCAAAGCTGAGAGTTTTTGTAACTCTAAGCCTGTAGGCAAGAGTGATTATGTGCTTGAACGAAGCTGTGAAGCAAGTTCAAGTTGTTTGACCATTACATTGTATTTGTAGTGATAGGAATGGAAACTGGAGGTTTCTATCTAGGAGTTCCTAGGTATAGATTGCATTGGGTAGGGATTAAGTGAAGAGTTGTAAACGGGGGAGTTTAACTCTGAATTAATACTGCTGATAGTGGATCTTCTTCCTGGCTTGGTAGCCCCCAGATGTAGGTCATGTTGGACTGAACTGGGTTAACAATTTCCTGTGTGGTTTCCTTCTGCATGTGTTTTTGTTACTAACTCAGCTGGTATTCCAGTCAGCTTATCAAGATGATAACAGACCTGGTATATAGCCTTCTGTTTGAATGTCAATCAGAATGTTGTAACATTCATCAGTGACAGCGTATACTGAACAATAAGCAGGTTAGGTTCAGTTCAGTATTTATTTAAGTCTGTTCTCTTCAAGGATAACAGACCTGGCCGAAGGATCATTGTGAAACTGTTAAACTGGATGTTTTGACAGTTGATACTGAAGGCTGATACTGAAGTAGAGACTAGTTGGTCTTTTACAGTACTGCAAACTTAGCACAGCCTGTTTCCAGGAACATAACAGAATCAACATATGTTCTGACTGTCGAACTGAATGTTGTGACATTCATTCCCAACAGCATGTGCTAAAGTGTAGGATGATTGGTTTTTCTGTTTCGGTATTTTTCTCAGGCTATTCTTCAGGGATTCAATAGCTGAACTAAAATCCAGGAAACCAACTATTAACCTACAATTAATGAACCTAGCAAATAGCCTAGCTGTTAGCAATCTAATAAGTGGAAATTAGATTAACGTGTTCAACCTTTAATTCAGGAAATACAAGTAAAAGACAAACACACTGGAACAATGTAACAGATGATGTCCAAAATCAACAGTAAGACATCATGCTGATAACTGTGTAAGAAAACAACAGAAGTGAGTGCTAGGATTGATCTCTGTTGAGTCTTTCTTCCTGATGCACAGAACCAGGTGTTCATCCATTCTAGGGTGACATAGAATGAGATGTCGTGACATCTGTGAACGTGTGCATATTAGTACAGTGGTTAATAACTGTCTTGCTGTATTAGTTACAATGTTAGATCAGATGTCATGACTTGGAGTAGAACATCTGAATTCTGACTACACCAGAATTTCACACATTAAGCCTGTTATCCTTTCACATTCATAGAAAGATAATTTGTTAGTGACTATGATCTCATCATTATTTATTTCTTTATTTTTCGCACTTTGGCTCAAATAGCAGTTAAAGATGGTTATACCATTGGGCTAAATGACCGGGTGATGATCACCTAACTTAGAAGGAACAATATTTTTCATACATTTCGCAATCTTTTCTTCTTTTAAGCCTGAAATCATACACTTATTTGCATCAAATTCTTGCGTAGTGTGTGCTTAGGATGGTGATGACTGCTAGATAAACTACTTAAGGAATATTAAAGGATAAAATTTAAGGCTATGGCATGACAAGTACTCAAATCGATCTTATACTTGGGAGATTTAAGGTGTTAAAACGATACCGATCTTATAAAGTTTCTCTAAATCTCTACAATTCAACCTCAGTTTTATTTATATGTTAGAATTTTCAAAAGATGCACTGCATCTCTAAGTCTAAATTTTTTGCGTAAAATTTTGTATGGCTTAAGAAAATGGGTGAATTAGTAAATAACGAAAACCACCATAAAGACTCCACAGTACATTGATATTTAACTCGATTGACACTTTAACAAAAATTAAAATAACAAAAGGAAATAACAATAATTTAAATCTAACTAGAAAGCGATGAATAAAAGCGGTAAAGCTTCCTCCCCCATACTTAAATCTTGCATTGTTCCCAATGCAACGACATAAGATAGGAAAGAAAGGTAGAACCTGGGTATCCTGCTACTGGCGCCTTCTTCCACGTGTACGTGCACGTGCACCGTTTCCTGGCTGGTGGGGTGGTGTGTAGTTCTGGAGATCTTCCACACGCATTATCAATGTTGTCGTTTCATCGATCAAGCCAGACATATTTTGTTCGGTTCTGAAAGCGTAGTCGTGCTGATCATGCTGCATTTGGCGAAGGATTTGCATCATTTCAGTTTGTTGAGCTTCCATGTTTTGGATTTGTAGGTCGTGTTGAGCGTCTAATTCGCTACGCCGCAACAGTTCAACATAGATCTCATCAAGATTGGTTGGTGCCACATTTCTTCTTCTGGGTCTTTGACTGGAGGATGTACCTGCAACATTTTCAAATGACGTGTGTGGGGTGTGTGGGTCAGTAGCGGGAGCAGTTTGCTCCGGAATGTTATCCTCATCGGTGTCCCCGCCAGCAGCTACATTCTCAGGAATGTGTGCGGGGACCGAATCATTAATATAACAAAGATTCTCCTTGTTACGCACATCTGTGCGAGTTGGATTTGGCAGGATGAAATCTTGTAAGACATTAGCAATTATTAGATTAGACTTACCGTCTCTCCTTCGTTTTACTAATTTCATGTTCCTTGCCATGTTTATGTCAATGGCATGATGTGGGAGTGGGGTTAGTTTGGAGAATTTTTCTTCAAGTCCTAGGACTCTGGCTATGGAGGTTATTAAACCTCCAAAAGTAATCGGCCCTTGCTTCGCATTGACAATGGCCTGCATGTGAGATAGCATAAAAGGGACGGTATTCACCTTTTGTGGTAAAAATATGGCGAACAAATAAAAGAGTTCTTTTTCGCTCACCTTGTTAGAATTTGCTCGGCCAAAAATGGTGGACGCCAATATTTGGCAGAAATATCAAATCGTCGGGTTGTGAATTAAAGTGGCTCTATTTCCCTCAAAACTATGGGTTATTGTACTGGTTATTACCCTCCAAAATGGTTGGAAGGCGCGTTGCCAACCCTCAGTATCTGGGACCTCACTTAATACGCCATTGCATTTACGGTATTCAATGGCTTGGTCAAAGAATTTTTGAAAATGGTTGAAAAGGCTTTAAGGCATTGTCAAGCATGCAAGGGACAAAACCATTTAAGTGATTTGGTATGACAATATTACAGCAGCGTGCATGTGAAAGGCTTGTGTAGTGGCAGGCACCACTTTTAATGCTCGTGGCAGGCGCCACTAGGGGCTTGTGGCGGGCGCCACAACCCTCACATGGGCGCCACAGCTGTGTGTGGCAGGCGCCACATGCAGTGTTGTCTTCCCCCATGTGTGTGCCTTTATAGTTGCTTTGACCATAATTTTCAATTGAATTTTAGTTTACCGGTATGGAATAATGGTTTAATAACTAGTTAGAAGAGAACCAATATAATATATAGGTAGGAATAATAAACATGATATGGTTAAATGAAGTTAAAACGCAAAATTTAGGAATAAAAGAATGGAGTAGGCGGGAAAGGATGATATAATTTGTCTACTAGAATAAAAAGAAATGAAGTAATTAAATAAATTCCCAATGTGTAAAAACAAATAACAAGAAAATTCCAAACAAGAAAATAAAATAAAAGTCAGTAAATCGGTAATACTCCAATAAATTAGCCATTATGGCGACTGCAGGTAGGAGGAGCGAACGAGTAGAAGTGCTGGTAAATGTGATATAGGTTCTCTGTCACTACATCCATAAAGCCGTGAAATTTCACATGCAGGGTGCTCAGCTCGCCTCTCAAATTGGCGACGTCTGTCTGAACAGCTTCGTTGGCAGTAGCCTGATCGGGGCGAGGTAGAGCAGGTATAACTGGGGCATGTGATTCAGCATCAGAGAGATAATTGTCATAGTGGTCGTAGATTTGGGGTGTCTCTGGAGGAGAAGGTGGTGCATATGGTGGTCCATCCAAATCATAGAACCAATTGTTCCTATCATGTACACTCGTCCTAGGGTTGGACAGGGTAAACAGGTGTACTACTTGGCTACTAATTAGGAATTCTAACACATCTGGTCCTAGGTTCCTAATGATACCGGTGTTGAAGCAAAAGTCGATATTCATTGGTCGTATTCCACCTAAAGGGTTGGGCCTGATAAGTGGCTGTCTCAGTTCGATGGAATTTGCTATCATGGTCACTAAGCCTCCCTAGCTATCATGAATGTAGCAACGTTAACAGGTCGGGCTTGTGATGCACATTACATTATAAAGAGTTCGTCTTTGGACACAAAGGTTCTGTTTTGTTCCTTTCCAAATAAGGTGTGAGCTAGGATCTTATGAAAATAGCGAATGGCAGGGTTATATATGTTCTCTGAATACATAAAGTCTGTCTCGGGATTGTCTTTTCCTCTGATGCTACCCCAAAAGAGATCTAATTGATGGTCCACTAGCCTATCTTCCTGGGTAATGGTAAAGGTATCAAGACCATTAGGGCATCCTAGGAGTTCATCCATTTCTCTATGGGTGTAGCGGTAGTCATTATCAAACAACCTAAAGGTGATGAGGCCTTTGTTAAATCCCATACCATGGTTTGGCAGGTACACTAGGGAGCTTAGGAATTCTAAAGTCAACCTATTGTAGGAACTAAATTTTAGTTTGATGGCAAAGGTGTCCCAGCCTAGTTGGATAATTAGGAATATACCACTGTCTCTTATACCTAATTTGGTCATGATACGTCCATCTGGGTATAAAGTTAGTGTCATTTCTCTCTGAGCTAGCGCCTGAAGACTATATCCATGTAATCTACTTGTTGCATTGTGATGGTCAATAGCTAGATAAAATCAAGTAGATAACACTATTACGTTAGTAATGGTCAATAGTAAAGAAAGGTACCTATTTACTTTATGAGAAATAAGAAAGAAAGAAAGAATGAAAAATAAGCAATAGTAATAATTATAAATTTGGATAATTAAATTAAATAGTTAAACATAGAGTGTGGGTTGTCTCCCACCAAATGCTTTGTTTATTGTCGTAAGCTCGACAGAAATAGAATAAATGTTATTCTTGTGAATGAGCGGGTAACTCTGCAAGCTTTAGATTTGCAATGAAATTATTGTTATCAAAGTTGTGGTAATGGTTCAAACGTTAGCTGTTTACTATGAATGGTTCGCTCGTCTTTCCCTTTATCTCTATTGCTCCATTTGGAAAGATATTGGTAATTTCGAAGGGACCAGACCACCTAGAACGAAGTTTTCCTGGAAAGAGTCTGAGGCAGGAGTTAAACAAAAGTACTTTGTCGCCTTCCTTAAAATATTTCCTTGATATGTGATTGTCGTGCCATTTTGTTATTCTTTCTTTATAGATTCGGTTATTCTCATATGCATCTAGTCTAAGTTCTTCTAGTTCATGGATATCTAATATTCTTTTTTCGCCTGCGGAAGTATAATTGAGATTAAGGGTCTTAATGGCCCAATATGCTTTATGTTCTAATTTTACCGACATATGACATGATTTTCCATAAACTAGCTTAAAAGGTGTGGTTCCTATTGGGGTCTTATAAGTTATCCTATATGCCCACAAGGCTTCGTGTAATTTTGAGGACTAATCTTTCCTAGATGTGGCAACTGTCTTTTCTAAGATTTGTTTGATTTCTCGGTTTGAGACTTCTACTTGCCCACTCGTCTGTGAGTGATAGGGTGTTGTTACGCGGTGCCGGACTACATATTTTGGTACTAGCTTTTAGAAAAACCTTGAAATGAAATGGGAGCCACCATTACTGATGACAAGTCTCGACACTTTGAATCTAGGGAAGGTTATACGCTTAAAGAGTCGAATTACCACTCTTGTGTCATTCGTTGGAGAGGCCATGGCCTCAATCCATTTTGATACGTAATCGATTGCAAAATCGATTCCCCAAACATCGAAGACTTCTACTTCCAAAATGCCTTTAAGTAAAATTACGTCGCGTCTAGATATGTTGCCAGTGCGTTGACACCGATCGCAATTGATGATTGCGATGTGGATATCTTTCCATATAGTGGGCCAAAAGAGGCCAGCTTGCAAGATCTTAGCGCAAGTCTTCAAGGTGCTTGCATGTCCTTCATAGGGAGCAGAATGATAGTGGGAGATTACGTTTTCTACCTCATCTTCGGAGACACATCGACGGAAAATGCCGTCGGCGCCTCTCTTGAAAAGTAGAGGCTCATCCCAATAGTAATGTTTAAGATCGTGGAAGAATTTTTTCTTTTTGTTGGCAGGTAAAGTCTGGTGGAAGCACCCCAACTGCTAAGTAGTTGACGAAGTCAGCGTACCATGGTAGTGTGGTTTTAGTGTAAATTTCTCCCACTACCTCGTTTGTTTTAGTATCCTTATGAGTTAACGCATATTTAGCCGTATTGCTTTCCAGTTGGGCTATGAGTCTTTCGTACGGGAAATAATCATTTATAGGCACTCGTTCAGCTTCAATACCTTCCATTCTTGACAAGTGATCAGCCACGACATTTCAGTGCCCCTCTTATCCTTGATTTCTAGGTCAAACTCTTGTAATAGTAAGATCCACCTTAGGAGTATTTGTTTGGCGTCCTTTTTCTTAATAGGTACCTAATTGCAGCATGGTTGGTATAGATAATTATCTTTGCTCCTACTAGGTAGGAACGAAATTTATCCAGAGCGAACACTAGGGCTAAAAGTTCCTTTTTCTGTGGCGGCGTAGTTCATATGTGCAGGGTCTACGATTCTACTTGCATAGTATATTGCATGAAGTTTCTTATCCCTTCTTTGTCCTAACACTGCGCCTACAGCATAGTCACTAGCGTCACCCATGATTTCAAAGGGTAATCTCCAATCGGGCAGTTGCATGATAGGTGCAGTAATAAGAGCAGTTTTCAGTTGTTCAAACGCCGCTAGGCATTTGTCATCAAAGATGAATTCAACATCTTTCATTAATAAGAAAGTCAGAGGTTTTGTGATTTTTGAGAAATCTTTAATGAATCTCCGGTAGAAATCGGCGTGTCCTAAGAAGCTTCGTATTTCTCTTATGGTTTTCGGAGGCTGAAGGTTTTCTATAACTTATATTTTGGACTTGTCGACTTCAATCCCCTTATCGAATACTATGTGTCCGAGTACGATCCCTTGTCGGACCATGAAATGGAATTTTTCCCAATCTTTTAAGTACCATTTCAAGATTCGATAAACAGTCTTCAAAGCTCTGACCGCATACAGAGAAATCGTCCATGAAGACTTCAATGATATCATCTATAAAATCAGCAAAAATTGACATCATGCATCTTTGGAATGTTGTGAAGGTAGTTTTCTCTTGGTTGTCAGGATGAATAGGAATTTGGAAAAATCCCGAATAACCGTCTAAGTAGCAGAAATGAGAATGATTAGCCAATTGTTCAAGCATTTGATCGATAAACGGTAAAGGAAAATGATCTTTCCGAGTGGCTTTGTTTAGTTTTCTATAATCAATACACATTCTACTTCCATTAACTACTCTTTGTGCTATAGATTCTCCTTTTTCATTATTAACAATTGTGACACCTCCCTTCTTCGGTACGACATGTACTGGGCTAACCCATTGACTATCGGATATCGGGTAGATAATACCTGCTTCTAACAGCTTTTGCACTTCCTTCTTTACTACATCACTCAGAATGGGATTCATCCTTCTTTGGTGTTCTCTAGAGGTCTTACTATCTTCCTCTAGCATTATGTGATACATGCATATGGAAGGGCTTATTCCTTTTAGATATGAGATATTGTAGCCTAAAGCAGTTGGATATTTTCTAAAAACATGTAAGAGCTTTTCGGTCTCTATATGCCCTAAGTCTGCATTGACTATTACAGGTCGCTCAAGTTCAGTGTCTAGGAATTCATACCTTAGATTTTTAGGTAACGTCTTAAGTTCTAGGGCTGGTTTCTTTGGGCAAGGCATATGATCGGGCGTTAGTGCTAGGCATTTGCTCAGGTTGTCAACTTGGTATTCCTTACTCCAATTTTCATCTTCAAAAGTAGGAGGCCTTGGAATTTTCAGTATTTCGGAGTATGATGTTTGTTCATTCTCCATTTCTTTTATACATTTGTCGATGACATCTAGTAGACAACAAGTACCGTCTATAGCTGGTGCCTTTAGGAATTGCGTCAAAATGAATTTGACTTTTTCCTCACCAACTTCAAAGGTTAGCTTGCCTTTCTTAACATCTATAATAGCTCTGGCTGTAGCTAGGAATGATCTTCCTAATATGATAGGGATGTTGGAATCCTCTTTTATATCCATGATTATAAAATCAGTAGGAATATAGAATTGTCATATGCATACCGGAACATTTTCTAACATACCTACAGGAAATTTAATAGAACAACCTGCAAGTTGAACGGACATCCTCGTAGGTCTTAGTTCTCCCATTTTCAGCCTTTCGCATATGGACAAGGGCATTAAACTAATACTGGCTCCTAAGTCGCATAGTGCTTTGTCTATGACAAACTTTTCGATTACACAGGGTATGGAGAAACTACTGAAGGAGAATGGCGATCCAAAACGCAGCGGAATTTAAAATTTCTCCTTTAATGATCCTTACGAATGGGCATGATCAGTGATAGAATCGTTACCTCTTGTGGCGATCACGAACGTTGAACGATGACAACGCCTCTACTCAGTCCACACGAACGGATTCCTTCAATCTCAATGCTAGCTGCTACGAATGAAGGCTTTGAGTGAGAGAGAGAGAGAGAGAGAGAGAGAGAGAGAGAGAGAGAGAGACGAAATTGCAAGTGTGTCAATGCTTCTACACAAGGGTTCTATTTATAGAACCACTTGTGTGGGCTGCAAGCTAAAAAGCCCACTCAAGTGTATATGGCCCATATCTTATAATATGCCAAAATCACTTAAGCGCGTGGTACCTTGCCATATTTCGTATTCTACTTAAGTACACCGTACCTTACGATGTTCTATAATTCACTTAAGGGCACCGTACATTACGGTATTCCTTAATTACTCTATCTCTCATCAATCCGTCCTTTGTGTGTGACCCTATAGGTTTTCACGGCATTGGCAATTATATTAAATCACGTATTTAACATAATCAACAGTGAGCGGTATCTAGCAACACATCACTGCTACCCAAGACACGAAAATGTCATGTGATATGACAAATCCTTCTGTGATAATAATTATGTGTATAATTACCCTTTTGCCCTTATGTCTATATTGAACACAAGGCATAGACCGTGTCATCCTTGTCCAGTTCAATATTGGGCCCATAGACATTTATCCTGTTATGCAGGATGGGCAAATTCCATCTAGGTCACTCATGTCCCTTAGCATGCTTCGTGGATTACCCATCAACTGTCTTTATGGTCATCCAATTACGGACAATGTTTGATCAGCAATAAGGCACTCGAGTCTACATCTAGGGTCCATAGTGGTTTCAGGTCCAAGGGTGGTATACACCATTATCACCATGAGAATAACTTATGACACTTTGCATAACATTCTATATAGTATTCTCATAGCGGGTCAATCCAATATAAATATTACTCTTAATATTCATACCTATGTTTAAGACTTGATAACTCTTTATCCATGATCCATGAGATGCGATCATCAGTCTATAAATATAATAGTCTTCATGCTTAAATGTTATCCCACTTCACAATAAAGCTTGACTACAGATACTTTAAGAATAGTGTCCTTATGTTTAATGTGATCTCATGATTAAGTCATACTTGATGCATTAAACGGACTAGCTATTCTAGGGACTTTATTAAACAAACATAATAAAGAAAAAGCCTTTTATTATTAATAAATAATTCGATACAAGTACCAAAAGTATTGGCCTCTAGGGCTTACACCAACAATCTCCCACTAGCACTAGAGCTAATCAGGCATACCCCTAACGCCCATAGATCTAGTATGGCCATCATGCTTCTGCTGCGCAAGAGGCTTTGTCAGTGGGTCAGCAATATTGTCAAGTGTAGGTACTCTGCATATTTTCACATCTCCTCTATCTATTATCTCTCGAATGAGGTGATAACGCCTAAATATGTGTTTGGATCGTTGGTGAGATCTAGGCTCCTTAGTTTGTGCTATAGCACCATTGTTATCACAATAGAGACCAATGGGATCCACAATGCTAGGAACTATGCCAAGTTCACTAATGAACTTTTTGATCCAAACAGATTCCTTTGCTGCACTTGAGGCAGCAATATACTCGGCCTCGGTTGTAGAATCAGCAATTGTATCTTGCTTTGAACTTTTCTAGCTCACAGCGCCACCGTTTAAGCAAAACACATAACCAGATTGCGATCTAAAGTCATCCTTATCTGTCTGGAAGCTAGCATCGGTGTATCCAATTACAGTCAACTCTTCCTGACCTCCATATATCAAGAATGAGTCCTTAGTCCTTCTCAAATACTTAAAGATATTCTTGACAGCTACCCAATGGGCATCACCAGGATCAGATTGGTACCTGCTCGTTGCACTTAAAGCATACGAGACATCTGGTCGAGTACATAACATGGCATCCATGATAGATCCTATTGCAGATGCATATGGAATCTTATTCATGCGATCCCTTTCTTCCTTAGTTGAAGGGTGTCATACGGTGAACTGACTTGGGGTATTTTGCTTTTTATCGCAATGTCGCGGATAGCAAGAGTCGCCACCGACTTTTCTTTTATCCAATAAGGAAAGGTGGAAAAGAACAGGAAAGACCTCAATAGATTTTGGGTTCGGGAGGTACATTATACAAAGGGAAGGTGTTAGCACCCTTTGTATCCATGGTTATCCATGGGCTCTTAATTGCTGGATCACTTATATTTTTGTCTGAAAAGTGTTCGTGAATTGTTAAAAAAATGTTTCGAAAAGAGAGTTTAACTTTGTAATGATTCTCGTATGAATGTATACAAAGTATTTATCTCGTTTGATTTTGAAAACGGTTTAGAAAAATGTAACTTGGTAATGATTCTAGTATGGATGTATACCAAGTGGTGATTTTCTAGGATTTGCAAAGTGTGAGGGGTGGAAAATGTTTTAGGTTATGATCCAGTAATTGAGAGTTATACCTTCCTAAGGTCGTTATGGGCATTTCCTATCCTTATGAGGGTAAAATTGTCCTTACTATTGAGAAGTAAGTAGTTTTATCCTTCGGATGTAAAAGGGTCATTGTAGGGTCATCGATAGGTCATTGAAGGCAACAGTTGTAAGGATACCTTAGCATTCGAAGGGACGATCATCATTTAACCGTAGGCTACACCGAAGGGTCATCGAGGGACAAAATCGTATTTTCGAAGGCAACATCCGAGGGACCATGATTTATTTTAAAGGGACATGATGATTTAATCGAAGGGTCTTTGCTAAGGGTATCCCTACATTCGCGGGACATGACCGTTATACCGTAATACCGTAGGGCAGCAAAGAGAGGTCCAAAATCACATGTTTAAAGGTCATATTTTAAAGTCAATTAGGTGATTAGGATGAATCTCCACATTAAAATCAATACATTAAAATTAATACATTAAAATTAATACATTAAAATTAATTAAGCAATTTAGGATGGATCTTCATAAGGGTATCCCACAAATAAAGTGGAAGGCCTAAACATCACTCTTTTCCTGGGATATGTGAACCTTTACAACATTCAGCAAACGGGTTAGAATACCAATCAGGGTGCAATCGAGGATTACACCGCAAAAGAAAACACAGCAGCATGAATGTCAGGCAAAACAGTGCATAATTAACATAGAATAGATCAGGTTACGCATAGGACATAACAGATATCAACGGCTGTCCCGTTCGCCTCTGCCTCGCCTAGCGAGGTCCTAGCGAATGCTCGCTACATGCTCGCTTAGCGATGTGCTAGCGAGCGGCTGCGGGTTTTGAATTTCAGAACAGTATGATCTCAGCATGCTGCATGCCTTATTGCATTCAATTACAGAAATAATATGGTCAAACACTCAGGATATTCAGGCGTACTGGAATTCACATGCAAAGTCTAATTACATATCCAAAAATTCAATCATGATGCATTATGTATTTAGAGATTTACAAATTGGAAGCATAAAACAATAATGATACACAAACCTGTTTGCAATGGAGTGGTAATGCTGAATTGGCAAGTCACTTTTGGTATCGGGTTGAGTTGGGCGGCGGTAACTTCGGCGTGAATGAGCGGCCGTCAGGGTTTCTTCACTCCGACTTCTCTGGGCTACTCTCCGGGGTTGCTATGCCAGGGTTTCCGGCCGTCTCCGTCTCGGTTTTTCGTTCTCCCCTTTTCGTTCTGGAGTTGGGGTATTTATAATACTCCTTTGATGACCTAATGGGCTCAGAATGAAGCCCGAAATTTTCTGTTGTCTGTCAGCTTCGCTAGGCGAGCGTGTAGCGAACGTGTAGCGAACGTTCGCTAGGCGAGCGTGTAGCGAACGTTCGCTAGGCGAGCGTGTAGCGAACGTGTAGCGAACAGGCCAGTTTGGGCCATTTTCTGGATTGGGCCATTCGTGAGCTGGACCTTTGTTCCTTTAAGATCAGTGTCATACAAATGAGTCGGAATGCCCTGAAAAATGTCTTAAAATATTAATGGGCAAATTTTGGGGTATGACAGCTGCCCCTGTTCAATATTCTTGAACCGAGAGAGTCAGAATGGTATGTACGCCATTCGTGGTCTGGAGGTGGAAGATTATTGAACACTTAGAACGCCCCAAAAATTTGCACTTGTCAATTAGTTAGTCTTGATGGAGATGGGCTTAAAGATGCCATCTAGGAAGTTTGATGATGAGAGCTTCAGAGTGCGTCGTACGTTAGAAGATATCTGAAGTCATGGGTGTCACTGGGTCATACGCTAGACCGTATAGTGAGTCATTCATTAGGCCGTCGACTTCACTGGGGAGTTAGAATGGGTCATACGCCGCTGGGGATAACAGATCAGAATGGATCATACGCTAGATCGTATCTGAGTTGCAGAATGAGCCGTCTGTTAGGTTGTATCTGACGAAAAGTAGTCGTACGCTAGACTACACCTCGGGATGTACTGTACGCTAGGTAGTATCTGAGGAATGAAGATCCGAATGGGTCGTACGCTAGACCGTATTGTTGGAGGAGTAATATGCTGGGGATAAAGGATCAGAATGGATCGTACGCTAGATCGTATCTGAGTTGCGGAACGAGCCGTCCGTTAGGCTGTATCGTTACTGGGGGTGAAGGATCAGAGTGGATCGTATGCTAGATCGTATCTGAGTTGTAGACTGAGCCGTCCGTTAGGCTGTACTTGATGATGAAGGGGGGTAGTCATACGCCAGACTACACTTCAGAATGTACCGTACGCTAGGTAGCATTTGAGGCCTTGAAGGTCCAAATGGGTCGTATGCTAGACCGTATTGGAGTTGTTGAAGGTCGGAATGGATCGTACGTTAGATCGCATCTGAGTTGAAAGAGTCATATGTTGAGCTGAATCAGAATGAACCGTACGCTAGGCTATATCTGATAGTATTTGTATATGTTGTATTTGCAATAAACGTCTGGGATGAGCTTATAGATGCCATCGTTAGGAGGATGTCAGAATGAATGTTGACATGGAGTGTATCTGAATCTGAACGTAATCGATGAAGATGTCCGTCTGAATGGCTCTCTATTTTGACTGTATCAGGAAGATAATTAACCTGAAAAATAAAGTTAGCTTCATGCCATGTCATGATGCATGAGATGTTTTATGCTTTCGAAAATAACTGCAAACGATGTATGCATGCGTATGCTGTGAAATGATGTAATGAATGAATTATGCATCTGAAAAGTTCTTCCTGAGGACTCTACTGGGGAAAACAAATCTCAATCTTCTGGTTGGGAGATACTGGTATCGATGACCCTTTCTTAGCCGGGGATGCTTGATTTCTGTCTGATGGTAGAAATGTTCAACAGAAGCCTGGCTGGGGGTGGAAGAGATGACCCATTTGTCTAGTAATGCCACTCTCTTCCGGGAATGACTGGCTTTGCTGGGGAATAGGATTAGCAACGAATTCATTGGAAAGCATGATTAGACCTTCTCCTCGATCCTGAAGCCTAGTAGTAATCGCTATTTCTATTTTATGCACGCATTTTTGGTAAACATCGATCATATCCAAATGCATATATTAATTCGAATTAAATCGATGGACGTTTATGCAAACAAAACAGAGAAAGTAAAACAAGAGCATTTTTTTTTTTGAAACTAAAATTATATTGATTTCGAAAGAGGGCCTATAAACAGGCAATTTGTGTACAAGGAGACAAAAATCCTAGTAAGAGGAAATTGTCAAGAAAACAAAGAGAAAGCTATGCCGAAAACGTCCTATTGACTTTAATTCCACTACTGCCATTATGTCTTCAAGCCTCTCATCTCCTGCTGTCGGATAGAAGTGATTAGCTTGTTCAGTCCTTTGAACTTGGATGAAGCTGTCTGAGAACGGGACATAGTCATACGCTTTAATCCCTAATTTTTGCCTGGACCGCCTTTTCAGGTTTTCAATCCACCAGGCTACCCCTTTTTGCCCAAGCCGCCTTTTCAGGTTTTCGACTTGCCGGGTGCACATTTTTTATGTTTATCCCTAATTTTTGCCCGAACCTTTTTGGTTCGCCGGGATGCCCTTACTTTTGCCTAGGTACGTCGACCTAGCAGGTCTCTTTTATACGTAGTATTTTTTGACTATGTCTGCGTTCACGGGATGTGGGAAGTCTTCGCCATCCATCGTAGCAAGTATCATGGCTCCACCAGAGAATACTTTCTTAACCACAAATGGCCCTTCGTATGTGGGAGTCCACTTGCCTCTGGGATCACCTTGTGGTAGAATGATACGCTTGACCACCAAGTCGCCGATTTGATACACCTGTCTCTTGACTCTTTTGTTAAATGCCTGGGTCATGCGCTTCTGATATATCTGTCCATGACACACAGCCGCAAGTCTCTTCTCATCGATCAAGTTTATCTGGTCAAGTCGAGTCTGAATCCATTCATCTTCATCTAAGCCCGCCTCTTTCATGATTCGTAGAGAGGGAATCTGAACTTCCACTGGTAAAACGACTTCCATTCCGTAGACTAAAGAGAAAGGAGTTGCTCCTGTCGAAGTGCGTACTGAAGTGCGATAACCGTGAAGAGCAAACGGTAACATCTCATGCCAGTCTTTGTACGTCACCGTCATCTTTTGTATGATCTTCTTGATATTCTTATTAGCAGCTTCTACAGCGCCATTCATCTTTGGTCGGTACGGAGAAGAGTTATGGTGCTTTACGTTGAACTGCGTGCAGAGTTCAGTAATCATCTTGTTGTTCAAATTAGTACCATTGTCAGTAATAATTCTTTCAGGGATGCCATATCGACAAATGAGATTATTCTTGATGAATCGTGCCACCACATTCTTGGTGACAGAAGCGAATGAGGCGGCCTCTACCCACTTTGTAAAGTAATCAATAGCAACAAGGATGAAATGATGCCCGTTAGAAGCAGTAGGTTTAATCTCCCCAATCATATCAATGCCCCACATTGCAAAGGGCCAAGGTGCGGTCAACACGTTCAATGGAGCAGGAGGTGCATGTACTTTATCCGCATATATCTGGCACTTGTGACAGGTTCTGGAGTGATGGTGGCAATCAGCTTCCTTGGTAGACCAATAATACCCTGATCTCAGAATCTTCTTGGCCATCGTATGTCCACTAGAATGAGTCCCGAAAATACGGTCGTGCATGTCTTCCATAATCTCTTCTGCTTCCTTTTTATCCACACAGCGAAGCAAAGTTGAGTCATGATTACGTTTGTATAATACTCCATTACTCAAAAAGAATTTAGCAGAGAACTTCCTCAGGAATTTTCTATCATTGATAGATGCCCCCTCAGGGTACTCTTGAGTTTCTAAATATCTTTTTACTTCGTGGAACCAAGGTTTCTCTTCCACTTCATCAGTATTAAGCTCATAACAATGTGCTGGTTCATCCAATCGCCCAATGGTGATCATGGGAGCTTCATTGTCCCATCTGACTCTGAACATAGATGACATGGTAGCCAATGCGTCCGCCAACTGATTCTCTTCTCGTGGGATATGTTCGAATGTAATCTCTTCAAAGTATGGGATTAATGTCATCACCCGTTCTCGGTAAGGGATGAGATTCGGATGCTTAGTGTCCCATTCTCCTTTGATCTGACTGATTACTAATGCTGAGTCTCCGTACACACTCAAAAACTTGACCCGCCGGTCTATAGCAGCCTTGAGTCCCAAAATACATGCTTCATACTCAGCCATATTATTGGTACAATGAAAACATAGTCTAGCAGTGAAAGGCGTATGGTAACCCTCGGGAGAAATGATTACCACACCAACACCATTGCCCAATGCATTAGAAGACCCATCGAAAACCATAGTCCATCGGGATCCTAGTTCGGGTCCTTCATCCGGTCCAGGTTCTTCATAATCAGTAACAAGCATGACATCCTTATCTGGGAACTCAAAATTCATAGATTGGTAATCATCCACTGCTTGATGAGCCAAATGATCGGCTAGTACGCTTCCTTTGATTGCTTTCTGGGTAGTATACTGGATGTCGTACTCTATTAGAATCATCTGCCATCTTGCTATTCTTCCGGAGAGAGCGGGTTTCTCAAATATGTATTTGATAGGATCCATCTTAGAAATCAATAAAGTGGTATGATTCAACATGTATTGTCTTAGTCGGCGAGCAGCCCAGGCCAAAGCACAGCAAGTTTTCTCGAGCAGTGAGTATCTTGTTTCACAGTCGGTAAACTTTTTGCTAAGGTAGTATATGGCATGCTCTTTTCGGCCAGACTCGTCATGTTGTCCCAACACACACCCCATTGAATTTTCTAACACGGTCAAGTACATGATTAAAGGTCTTCCTTCAACTGGTGGCATCAGAATGGGAGGTTTTTGAAGATACTCCTTGATTTTGTCGAAAGCTTCTTGACATTCATCATTCCATCTCATCTCTTGATTTTTCCTCAGTAGTTTGAAGAGGGGTTTGCAGGTAGCAGTCAAGTGGGAGATAAATCGGGCAATGTAATTCAAGCGTCCCAAGAAACCTCTGACTTCTTTATCTGTACTGGGAACTGGCATTTCTTGAATAGCTCTCACCTTGGCCGGGTCAACCTCAATCCCTTTACCACTGACAATAAAGCCCAGGAGTTTGCCGGACCTTACCCCAAAGGTGCATTTGTTCGGGTTCAACCTCAACTTGTATTTCTTCAACCTCTCGAACAGTTTGTATAAATGATCGAGATGTTCCTCCTCAGTATGAGATCTGGCTATCATGTCATCCACATATACTTCTATTTCATGATGGATCATATCATGGAACAAAACCACCATAGCACGCTGGTACGTTGCCCCTGCATTCTTTAAACCAAATGGCATTACTTTATAACAGAACGTGCCCCATTGCGTCACAAACGTAGTTTTCTCCATGTCCTCAGGCGCCATCTTAATCTGGTTGTAACCTGAGAATCCATCCATGAATGAGAACACCTTGTGTTGAGCGGTGTTATCTACCAGAACATCAATGTGCGGGAGTGGAAAGTCATCCTTGGGACTCGCTTTATTCAGGTCTCGGTAATCTACACACATTCGCACCTTACCATCCTTCTTTGGCACTGGTACCACATTAGCAACCTATTGAGGATAAGAAGTAACAGCCAGAAAACCTGCATCAAATTGTTTCATCACCTCGGCTTTGATTTTCTCAGACATTTCAGGACGCATGCGACGAACCTTTTGCTTAACAGGACGACATTCTTCCCTCGTTGGCAGTCGATGCACTACTATATCGGTATCCAGTCCTGGCATATCTTCATAAGACGAAGCAAAAATCTCTACATAGTCATGCAACATCTGAATCAACCTTCTCTTGACACTGTTTTCCAAGCCTGCTCCTATTTTGACTTCTTTCTTGTTTACTTCAGTACCCAGATTTACAATCTCAACTGACTCCTCGTGTGGCTGTATAGTCCTTTCTTCCTGCAGTAACAGTCTGGCAAGTTCTCCAGGTACTTCACAATCTTCCTCACTTCCATCCTCGGCTTGGTAGATCGGATTTTCAAAGTCATAATGAACAGTAGTAGAACTATTGTCAACAGGATCCAGAGTGGGTATGGATCTGCAATTCGTTACGTGAGTGTGTGTAAGAAAACATAGCTCGTTTGGAAGATGACAGAAAAGATAAAGAGCGCAATATTTGAATGCAAAAAGTCCATTGATTTATTGAATATGAATATGCTTATGAAAATGACAAAAACCCTTAACAAATTAGCTATTGTGCCCCGGGCATAGACACAACGCTTGGAGAAGTTCAATTGTAAAAACAAAAATTTGCAACACCAAAATAGACAATAACAATTACTCCTGACTAAAGGAAATCGGGATAGTGTCTTCAGCCTTCCAATTATTGAGTCCGTCACCAATTGTTGGGAAAATCCAGCTATCCAGGTCGCAATCGCTGTCAGCGTCTTCTACAGCATTAATTTGACTCTTGGCTACCTTCTTAGAGCTAAACCCTAGGCCAAATTTGTCAGACTTGTACGGTACGTCGACCAGTTGACCCCAGCCAGTACAGCCACCATCTTCAACCACAGCTTGAGCATCCTTCAGGGAAATCATAGCAGGAGGAGTCCGAATAACCTTGGGCACACCGGAAGTTGGCTTAAGGACAGGATTGGTCGGAGGAACTACTTCAAATGACTGACAAGGAGTCTCAATGAATTCACCATCCATCTCGACGTATCTGAAGGCATGCACACTACTGACAATGTACTCTTCTTCTCCACACACGGTGACAATTTTGCCCTCTGTGGGATACCTCAGCTTTTGATGGAGAGACGAAGCTACAGCACCTGACCCATGAATCCAAGGGCGTCCCAGTAAGCAGGAATAGGCAGGACGAATGTTCATTACATGGAAGGTAGTATTGAAGACTTGAGGTCCTATCTTGATAGGAAGGACTACTTCGCCATGGACAACACTCTTCGCACCATCGTAAGCACGTACCACAATGTCACTAGGTTTCAGTTCAATGCTTTTACAATCCAGCTTATCCAGCACAGTTGTCGGCAGCACATTCAAGGAAGAGCCATTATCGATCAACACATGAGACAAAGTGATTCCCCTACACTCAATGGAGATATGCAGGGCTTTATTGTGATTCTTTCCCGCTGGTGTCAGGTCAGCATCGGAAAAGCCTAGGCCATTGTCAACAGCCAAGTGAGCAACATAATTTCGAACTGATCGACAGATGTTTCCTGAGGCACATGAGCAGTCTTCAAGAATTTTATCAATGCATTGGCATGAGATTCAGAAGATAACAGCAAGGATAACATCGAGATCTTAGACAGGGTATGCCCCAACTGTTCTACCACATCGAAATCACTCTTGCAGATGATTTTTAGCACTTCTTCCATTTCCTGTTTGGCAACATCTTCGGGAGTAACTTCGACCGGTGTCTCTGACTGAGAAGGATTGACTGGTTCCTTTCCTTGAGTTTCAAGGACAGGAGGTGAGATTTCTGGAGAGAAGATCCTTCCGCTTCGAGTAATTTTACTAGTCCCAACAATGCCACTAGTATTAGCAGCATTATCCACTTGCTTCATGCCATGGACGTAAACATCACCGCCATAATTCCACAGAATAGCTTTGCTTGAGGAATACGGGATCGGGCCAGGTGCAGTGATGATTAGGGGAGCAACCCTGGGCTCAACAGTAATCTTCACAGGCGCCCTGGTAGCGGTAATCTTCACTGGAACTTTGGACCTAGCAATCACAGATATTTCTTCAATAGGGTTTTCCGCCTTAGGAATCCTTTCGAAGAGAACTGTACGATCGTCCATCAGCCGTTGAATACCATTCTTCAATTTCAAACAGTCCTCGGGCCGGAGTATGCAGAGATTGCAATCTTCAGCACAACCTGGAAATAAACCAGCTTGCAATAAATTCCTCTTTATGATCGGGAGAGGAGATGTTAAGTCCGCCACATTGGAAATGTGAGAATCGTCATCCATAGCATTAACAGTCTTGTCATGGTTAGGCATAGGAGCAGTGATGACATTAGGAGTCTCCGGAGGCTCAAACTCAATTTCTCCAGCTTCGATCATATCCTGAATCTTATTCTTCAATGACCAGCAATCGTTTGTATCATGCCCGGGGCTATCGGAGTGATATGCGCACCTGGCATTAGGGTTATAACGAGAAGAAGTAGTGTTGGGATTCGTAGGAGGATCTCTGAGGGTGATCAAATTTGCCTTTAGCATTCCCTGCAGTGCCTGTGCCAAGGTCATATTGATCCTGGTAAACTGCCTTCTTGGCCTGTCTTGTTTGGGCTGGAAGTTTTGAGATGGTGGTGCTGCAATCGTAACTGCTCCGATGTCATGGTCACGGTTTTTCTTGTTACGACCCTTTTGACCGTACACAACATTTGATTCATTCCTCCCCTGATAGGACCTTTTGGTGCTTGCAGAGGCAGCCGCCTGTATCTTTCCACTTCGGATGCCGCTTTCAACACGTTCACCTGTCAATATAAGTTCAGTGAAACCTGATGAAGAACTTCCCAGTAGATGGCTGTAGAAGGGGCCGGTCAGTGTGCCCATGAACATGTCCACCAATTCTCTGTCAGTCATAGGGGGTTTGACTCTGCCAGCCAAATCTCTCCACTTTTGAGCATATTCTTTAAAGCTTTCTTTAGATCCCATAGTCATATTCTGCAACTGTAGTCGGGTAGGCGCTAGTTTAGAGTTATACTGGTACTGTTTATAGAAAGCTGTTGCTAAATCAGTCCAGGTGCGGATGTCAGAGCTCTCGAGCTGATAATACCATTTCAACTGTGTGCCAAACAGGCTCTCTTGGAAGAAATGGATCCATAGGTTCCTGTCAGTGGTATGCGGCTGAATCTTTCTCACATAAGCTCTCAGATGCATCTGAGGACAGGACGCACTATCGTACTTAGTGAAAGTGGGGATTTTGAATTTGCGAGGAATGGTCACATCGGAGACCAGACCCAAACTTTCGAAATCCAGACCGGGCGCCTTCTGACCCTCCATAGCTAGCATACGTTCTTCCAGCAACTTGTACTTATCATCTCTTGGAGAGTACTGTTCATTTTCATAATCTTCATCGTCATCCTCAGGGTTGGAGAAATCAGCATTCTCTTCCTCTGAATCATTCTCCGCCCCCTCTTCTGGACCATTCGGGATTCCAAACTTGACTCCTGTGGCCTGTCCTTTACGCCTTCTTCCCGGGTTAATGAAACTCACAGCTTTCTTGTCTTTCTTCTTTTCGAGCAAAAGAGCCTTCAGTTCCTCCTGCCCCTTGGATAAGCTTAGCATCATCTCCTTGAATTGAGCATTCTGAGTCTGGAGATCTTTGACAGTTTGTTCGAGATCCATTTTTCTGTTTGTAATGAAGACCGTGAGAACATTGAACTTGTAGAATACCTGTTATGCAGTGTTATGTTATGCTATGCAATGTATGAAATGTTTTCAAGGACTTTTGGAATTTAACTTTGCGTAAATCACCAACGAGAGAGAAATGTTTATTGCTAATTTCTTTGACCAATGTTCATTACAAAAGTAATAATAATAAAAATACAATGAAAGCTCAAGTCTCCCAGGGGCGGCTTCTTTTTGGGCGAAGATACGCATTGAGTCTTCGTTCCTCATTAAGCTGACTGGTAAGTTCTAACACTTTCTTCCTTTCTGCGACGAACTGAGTCTCGAAAGTATCCCTTTCTTCTCTCAACTGGATCCAGGATCTCTTTAGTTCCTCAACATTGGTAGGCATATCTGGATAAGGAATGATCTGAGGAGCACCTCCTTCAGCTTCAGGTTCGACAATCTGAGGTCCGATTGCAAGATATGGCATGACAAGTTCACGAGCTCTGGCGCGTACCCATCTGAGATAAGGTTCCATAGGAATAGAATTTTTCTGTCCTAACGTACCTCTCTTCACCATGCCCCAAGCTCGTACAAATCTTTGACGGAGGCCTTGGGAATCGTTGTCATAGTCGAACACAATTCCTTCGATGATCATTTCATGTGGACCATTTCTTCGAGCACAACCAAACTGTCTCAGAGCTAGAGCAGGATTATAAGTAATACCTCCTCTTATTCCTAGGAGTGGTACATTAGGGAACTCGCCACAACGGTCAATGATGGTAACATTTTCCTTGAACTGAGGACACCAACAGATGTCTGGGTGGGAGAGCGACATTATCCTTTGAGACCATTTCAAATTCTGCTCGTTCTTCAAGACCGATTGAGGAAGGTGCGAAATAAACCACCTAGACAACAAAGGTATGCAGCACATGAGAGTCCCTTGCTTCTTCATGGTACGAGTGTGGAGGGAATGCAAAATGTCTCCCAGCAAGGTAGGTACAGGGTTATGAGTGAGAAATATCTTAATAGCATTCATGTCTATGAATTGGTCTGGATTAGGGAATAACACCAAGCCATAGATTAGCAATGCCAGGATGTCTTCGAAAGCACGGACATTCATAACTTTTAAGAATTCTCGGGCCTTATTTGTCAGGAATTTGGCAAGTAAACCCTTAACTCCACTCCTTGTTACCCAATTAGCTTCAATGTCGGACTTCGTCATGTGTAAAGCTGCGGCAACTTCTTCAGACTTCGGAACCTTTTCTAAACCACTGAACGGTAGTTAATCAAGGATAGGTATCCCAAGCAGTTTGGAGAATTCTTCCAATGTGGGTACCAATTGATAATCTGGGAATGTGAAGCAATGATGTTTAGGGTCGAAGAACTGGAATAAAACTCTCATCATATCTTCTTTGAAACCAGTGGTAACCAAATTGAGGAGAGAACCGTGTTTCTTGATGAACTGGGCATGATCGGGGAGCTCTGACACTAAATTCTTCAGTTGAGGAGAGATTGCTACAAAATTGATCCGGATGGTCTTCCTGGGAGCCATAGCTTTACAAAACAGATCAAAGTTAAATCCCTAAGTCCTTGAAATGGTTAGTACAATGTTATGATGTCATGATGTTATGATGTTAAGATGTTATGATGTTATGAGGTTAAATAAATAACAAGCACAAGCAAGTCACACAACCATCATTCCTAGGTTTTAAGGCTTGCATGAATTCCATAGGTAAGTACCCTCCCCACTGAAGTTTGGTTGGTTCAACCTGTCCTAGAATAGTAACCGGGTTCTAAAAGGATCTCCAATCATTGACCTTCCTTCAAGTCCACTTCAGTGCAACACCAAGTGGTTGACCTAAGCTTCCCTAAAGTCCAATCTCAAAGAGTGTAGTATCGAGTCTCAACCAACCCCAGTCGGAACCGAAGTTAGTTATCTCACTACTTTCTAATGGCCAGGATGAGTCAATTAGGGTTCTAAAGGTCTGGTTAATGCTTTAATGACACCACGCGGAAGCCAAATTTTTCCTCAAGTGAACATGAGGAACATCAGGACATCCAAAGTGTCACATTAACCGTAGCCATCATTTTAACCATTCCAGTATACGCCGGATAGTCGCGATGATCTATTGCTACTTACCTAAGGTACACTAGATCCGGGTGTAGGATCTTTCACTCAAAAATACCCAAGCAATCCCTTAAAAGTAAATCAGACAATTTGGAATAAGTGATCTTGCTTTTAAGGTAACCTCTCTTTTTAAAGTGTCCCCAGCAGAGTCGCCAGTTCTGTCATACGGTGAACTGACTTGGGGTATTTTGCTTTTTATCGCAATGTCGCGGATAGCAAGAGTCGCCACCGACTTTTCTTTTATCCAATAAGGAAAGGTGGAAAAGAACAGGAAAGACCTCAATAGATTTTGGGTTCGGGAGGTACATTATACAAAGGGAAGGTGTTAGCACCCTTTGTATCCATGGTTATCCATGGGCTCTTAATTGCTGGATCACTTATATTTTTGTCTGAAAAGTGTTCGTGAATTGTTAAAAAAATGTTTCGAAAAGAGAGTTTAACTTTGTAATGATTCTCGTATGAATGTATACAAAGTATTTATCTCGTTTGATTTTGAAAACGGTTTAGAAAAATGTAACTTGGTAATGATTCTAGTATGGATGTATACCAAGTGGTGATTTTCTAGGATTTGCAAAGTGTGAGGGGTGGAAAATGTTTTAGGTTATGATCCAGTAATTGAGAGTTATACCTTCCTAAGGTCGTTATGGGCATTTCCTATCCTTATGAGGGTAAAACTGTCCTTACTATTGAGAAGTAAGTAGTTTTATCCTTCGGATGTAAAAGGGTCATTGTAGGGTCATCGATAGGTCATTGAAGGCAACAGTTGTAAGGATACCTTAGCATTCGAAGGGACGATCATCATTTAACCGTAGGCTACACCGAAGGGTCATCGAGGGACAAAATCGTATTTTCGAAGGCAACATCCGAGGGACCATGATTTATTTTAAAGGGACATGATGATTTAATCGAAGGGTCTTTGCTAAGGGTATCCCTACATTCGCGGGACATGACCGTTATACCGTAATACCGTAGGGCAGCAAAGAGAGGTCCAAAATCACATGTTTAAAGGTCATATTTTAAAGTCAATTAGGTGATTAGGATGAATCTCCACATTAAAATCAATACATTAAAATTAATACATTAAAATTAATACATTAAAATTAATACATTAAAATTAATTAAGCAATTTAGGGTGGATCTTCATAAGGGTATCCCACAAATAAAGTGGAAGGCCTAAACAACACTCTTTTCCTGGGATATGTGAACCTTTACAACATTCAGCAAACGGGTTAGAATACCAATCAGGGTGCAATCGAGGATTACACCGCAAAAGAAAACACAGCAGCATGAATGTCAGGCAAAACAGTGCATAATTAACATAGAATAGATCAGGTTACGCATAGGACATAACAGATATCAACGGCTGTCCCGTTCGCCTCTGCCTCGCCTAGCAAGGTCCTAGCAAATGCTCGCTACATGCTCGCTTAGCGATGTGCTAGCGAGCGGCTGCGGGTTTTGAATTTCAGAACAGTATGATCTCAGCATGCTGCATGCCTTATTGCATTCAATTACAGAAATAATATGGTCAAACACTCAGGATATTCAGGCGTACTGGAATTCACATGCAAAGTCTAATTACATATCCAAAAATTCAATCATGATGCATTATGTATTTAGAGATTTACAAATTGGAAGCATAAAACAATAATGATACACAAACCTGTTTGCAATGGAGTGGTAATGCTGAATTGGCAAGTCACTTTTGGTATCGGGTTGAGTTGGGCGGCGGTAACTTCGGCGTGAATGAGCGGCCGTCAGGGTTTCTTCACTCCGACTTCTCTGGGCTACTCTCCGGGGTTGCTATGCCAGGGTTTCCGGCCGTCTCCGTCTCGGTTTTTCGTTCTCCCCTTTTCGTTCTGGAGTTGGGGTATTTATAATACTCCTTTGATGACCTAATGGGCTCAGAATGAAGCCCGAAATTTTCTGTTGTCTGTCAGCTTCGCTAGGCGAGCGTGTAGCGAACGTGTAGCGAACGTTCGCTAGGCGAGCGTGTAGCGAACGTTCGCTAGGCGAGCGTGTAGCGAACGTGTAGCGAACAGGCCAGTTTGGGCCATTTTCTGGATTGGGCCATTCGTGAGCTGGACCTTTGTTCCTTTAAGATCAGTGTCATACAAATGAGTCGGAATGCCCTGAAAAATGTCTTAAAATATTAATGGGCAAATTTTGGGGTATGACAAAGGGGATTGTGTTTTTGATAGACACATGCCATGTTGCATAGGTATGAATCCTTTCTTGGAATCATGCATATTAAAGCGTCTCACCACTTTGTCTATGTACGTACTCTTACTTAGGCCAAGCAGTTTTTGTGATCTATCTCTATAGATTCTGATTCCTAATATATAGGCTGCTTCACCTAGGTCCTTCATAGAAAAGCATTTCCCCAACCAAGACTTTACTTGTTGCAGGATAGGGACATCGCTTCCAATGAGTAATATGTCATCTACATATAATACCAGGAAAACGATCATGCTCCCACTAACCTTCTTGTAGACACAAGGCTCATCTTCGTTCTTGATGAATCCATATTGTTTTTCCGTTTCATCAAAACGAAGATTCCAGCTTCTGGAAGCTTGCTTCAATCCATAGATTGATCTTTGTAACTTACATATCTTTTGGGCTTCTTCTGGTATGTCAAATCCTTCAGGATGTATCATGTACACATCCTCATGAAGATTCCCATTAAGGAAAGCAGTTTTGACATCCATCTGCCATATTTCGTAATCATGATATGCAGCGATAGCAAGTAAAACCCGAACAGATTTAAGCATTGCAACTGGTGAAAAGGTTTCATCATAGTCAACCCCATGAATTTGTTTGTATCCTTTTGCAACCAGTCTTGCCTTATAGGTATGTACCTCACCGTCCATGTCAGTCTTCTTTTTAAAGACCCACTTGCATCCTATAGGGTTAGCTCCTACAGGAGGCTCTACCAAGGTCCAAACTTGGTTTGTGTACATGGAATCCATTTCAGATTTCATGGCTTCTAGCCACTTCTCAGACTCGGGACCAATTATGGCCTCTTCGTAGGTCACAGGCTCATCTTGATCCATGAGTAATACATCACCTTGATCAGTTATGAGATATCCATATCTCTCAGGTATGTGACGTATCCTGCTTGACCTACGATGGTCTTGTTCTACTTGAGCATGTTGCTCTTCCATAACTCCTTGTGTTTCCTACTCTAATTCTTCCATATGTGTATCGATGCTTTGTGATTCTTGAATTTCTTCAAGCTCTACTTTCGTCCCACTGATTCCTTTGGAAATAAAATCCTTTTCTAGGAAAGCTCCAGTTCGAGCGACAAACACTTTGCCCTCAGAAGGATTGTAGAAGTAATACCCTCTTGTTTCTTTAGGATACCCCACAAATAAGCATTTGTCAGATTTGGGCTCAAGCTTAGTTGAGATTTGTCGTTTCACATAAACTTCGCAACCCCAAATCTTCATGTAAGACATATGTGGTTTCTTACCACTCCATATCTCATATGATGTCTTCTCAACCTTTTTGGATGGAACACGGTTAAGTGTGTAAGCTGCTGTCAATAGTGCATGTCCCCAAAAAGTGTTTGGAAGATCGGCGTGACTCATCATGGATCAGACCATGTCTAACAAGGTTCGATTTCTTCTCTTAGATACACCATTCCATTGGGGTGTTCCAGGAGGAGTAAGTTGGGATAGGATCCCACACTCTTTCAGATGGTCATCAAACTCTAGGCTTAAATACTCACCACCTCAATTTGATCGAAGAGTTTTAATATTCTTACCTAGTTGGTTTTGTATTTCATTCTTGAATTCCTTGAACTTTTCAAAGGACTCTGATTTGTGTTTCATTAAATACACATAACCATATCTACTGAAACCATCAGTAAATGTGATGAAGTATTGAAAACCTCCTTTGGCTGGTATGTTTAGTGGTCCACAAACATCAGTATGTATGAGGGCCAAAAGATCATTAGCTCTTTCACCTTTTCCTGTGAATGGAGACTTTGTCATCTTTCCAATTAAACAAGATATGCATGTCTCATATGATTCATAATCAAAAGAGTCCAAGAGTCCATCTTTATGGAGTTTGGAAATGCGTTTCTGATTTATGTGGCCTAATCGACAATGCCAAAGGTAAGTTGGATTTAACTCATTAGGTTTCATCCTTTTAGTATTAATGTTATAAATAGGCATTTCAAGATCAAGGACATATAGTCCATTGTTCATTTGTGCAGTAGCATAGAATATATCATTCAAATAAATTGAGCAACAATTGTTCTTTATTATAAATGAAAAACCAAACTTGTCCAAACAAGAAACAGAAATAATATTCCTGCTAAATTGCAGGTACATAATAACAGTTCTCTAACTGAATTATTAAACCACTAGGTAAAGTCAATACATAAGTTCCTACGGCTAAAGCAGCAACCTTTACTCCATTTCCAACTCGTAGGTCGACTTCACCTTTTGCCAAATCTCTACTCCTTTTTAGTCCCTGCACATTGGTACAAATGTGAGAACCGCATCCAGTATATAATACCCATGATGCAGAAGTAGATAAATTAATTTCAATAACAAAAATACCTGAAGTTGAAGTCTTTACTCCATTCTTCTTATCTTCCAGGTACTTTAGGCAGTTTCTCTTCCAGTGTCCGGTCTTACCGCAATGGAAGCAGGTGCCTTCTTTTGCTATGCCTCCACTAGGCTTCAAAGCAGCAACAGTGGGTTTGGGTTTGGCAATTTCCTTGCCTTTCCCTTTATCACCCTGCTTGGTGGGCCTTTTGTTCTGTCTTTTTCCATTTCTGATCATCAGAGTGGACTTCCCTTTTGACTTCAGATTCTGCTCAGCAGTTTTTAACATGGCTAGCAGTTCAGGAAGAGATTTATCCATATCATTCATATTGAAATTTAGGATAAATTGACTGAATCTATCCGGAAACGATTGCAAGATCAAATCAGTTGCAAGTTCCTTTCCGAGGGGAAAACCCAACCTCTCAAGGTTTTCCACATACCCAATCATCTTGAGCACATGGGGACCTACAGGAGCTCCCTCATCTAACTTGCCTTGAAAAAGGGCTTTTGAAACTTCAAACCTTTCATGCCTTGCTTGCTCTTGATAGAGCATATTCAGGTGTTCAATCATATCGAACGCTGCCATGTTCTCATGTTGCTTTTGCAACTCTGAGTTCATGGTAGCTAGCATGAGACAAGCAGTTTCATTGGCATCATTGACATGCTTCTTATAAGCATCTCTTTCTGCCTTAGGTGCAGAACTATGAGGTTCCTCTTCAGGAACAGGTTTCTCCAAGACATACAGCTTTTTATCATGTTTGAGGACAATCCTCAGATTTCGGTGCCAATCCAGAACATTTGTCCCAGACAATTTTTCCTTGTCAAGGATTGATCGCAAAATGTTGTTAGAGGTGTCTGTTGTCATGGTAATCTATATGAAAATAATTAAAATATAAGTATCAATAACATATTTAATTAGGCCTTTAATTAAATATGCTCCCACTATTTTACTCAAAACAAATGACCCTCACCATTTGATTCGGAAAATCCCGTTGGAAGATTTTCTAGTGGGTCGAGATCCATATTTCACTTTGTTTTAAGTCCGCGTAGGCGGATTTCACAAAACTAGGTTATTTAGGTAGGAACTCCTTCCAATTGTATCTAATACAACTCTCGAATATTTTAGTTGGGTGAATAACTCCTTATTCCAATCCATCACATGGATCATTTCCAACTCTTGCTTCTAAACATATATAATCTTATTATAATTTGTTTAGTTAAGTTTGACCAATTTTTTTAACAATTGGATATTACAATTATCCCATCGCACCTTACTAATATAGAACATGCACCTCGCGTAGGCGAAACCTATATTATCCGATACTAGTCTTGATGAGTGTTAAAACTTGGAAAGCATAAACTTAATATTTAATTTGAGGGAACTTGCAATTATTCTGATCTCACCGGCTTATTTATCATATAAATCGTCTCTCACATGCATCAACATACATTCACATGCATCAACATACATACATAATGAAACAGTTATGGCCCCTAGCGCAATTGTTCTCCCAAGCCAATGAGAGAACCTAAGCTACCCTAATAACGATCTAAGCTTCTCCAAGCAAGATCTTCAAGGTTGTCCTCCTTTGATATTGAATTCTTCTCTTTCTTCATAACATTACATTACATAAAATAAACTCGTTTTACATACGAGGGAGTGAGATGAGAAAAGAAGTTTTATTAAGAGGTTAAAAGAGAGGCACGACACGCAGGTCGTATTTTAAAACCCAAAACAAAATAAAGGAAAACTAAGGCCATAACCGATCACCACAAGACAATAATAATAAACACATTATTATTAATAATTTTAATTCTTTTAATTAATTAAAACCAAATTAAATTTCGGCGACCGATCACACTACGCAGAGTTAGCCGGGGGTCCGTTGCCCGGTCAGCGGAAGGGGGTCAAGGGCGCAGCGCTGTCGCATTACGCGAAAAACCGGCGGGAAAACAAGAACAACAGAGCCGCCACCGTGCGTTATTTATCCCAAAAGAGGGAAAGGAAACGCTCAGAGTAAACCTGGAAAGAACATGGTCTCGCGACCAAAGAGAATGGGATCGGGAGTCGGTTATGCGAAGGGAAGGTATTAGCACCCCTACGCATCCGTCGTACTCGACGTGATCCACGCACAATAGGAAGGAAAATGGTTGCTAAAACACTACTCACACACACACACTGGCTGAAGGAGACACAAGAAAACAGACAAGACTGACTCGGCAGGATACCGCATCCTGGGCCTACTTAGTCTATCAGGCATAGACATCAGAGTCGAAGTAGTTCGGACTGGGGAAACGACACATGCTCGCTAGGATATCGCATCCTATGCATACGTATCTCCTTGGACGAAGGAGAATCAGAGCATTCGTAGCTCGGCTGACACGCACACAAACAAACACGGGAAAAGGCAAACGTGGAGCCCGAATGCCAATCACTGGACTTATATCAGCATCCGAACCAAACAAACACACACAGGAAACCAACTGCCAATCGCTGGACTTACGTCGGACTCCAACCAGAAAAGGAGAAACAAACTCACCCAAACAAAACAAAAAGGGCGCCCGGAGAGATCAGCTCATCTCCTGCCTACGTACCTCATCTGGTATGAGGATCAGGGTGACGTAGTTCCCCTACGCAGGGAAAAAGGACTAGCAAACAAACTAAAAGGGAGACTAGAGCTCGAGCCTAATAGTTGCCACGCAAACAAAAAGAGACGCTGAGACGTCAGAAGGAACACAAAGGTTGAAAGGACAAACTAATAGGGAGACTAGAGCTCAAGCCTAATAGTTGCCAAACACACACAAAAAAAAGAAAAAAGGCGCCCGGAGAGATCTGCTCATCTCCTGCCTACGTACCTCATCTGGTATGAGGATCAGGGCGACGTAGTTCCCCTACGGAGGGAAAAAGGACTAGCCTAACCAGATAACAGAGGGAGACACAACACTAGGGAGACTACGACTCGAGCCTAGATGTTGTCATGCAAAGTCGTCCCTAAGTTAAGGTTTCTAGCTAACTTGCACGGGAAGCAAGCCTATCCTAAACATGACTTGCACAGGAAGCAAGCCACACCTAACCTAACTTGCACAGGAAGCAAGGGTCTCGATTGCAACTAGGGCAAGAGAAAGGGGAGGTCTCAATCGCAACGAGGGCGAGAGAAAAGAATTAGTGTTAGTTGTTAGTCAAACTCGACAAGACATCGCATCTCGTGCCTACGTATCTCATCTGGACATGAGAATCAGAGTTGCCGTAGTTCGGCTAAACTATTCCCGTTGGTTTGTGTTTTTTTTAAGTGGACAACGTCACTGCGCAATCTACCTGATGCTCGACCTTTGGAGACTTACTCACCTGTAGTAGAAGGAGTTAACGTATCCTTAAGAGGGGATAATGTTTGTTTGTGTTTTAGGAAAGCTCAAGCAAGAAAGGAAGTCCTATACGAAGGAACCGTGCTACCTTACTTGACATGCAAACGAGACTACGCGGAGTCTAGCAGACCTAGGGGATACAATCACACCACACAAACACATACAACATGAAATAAACACACCAACAAGGGGCTCAAACATCAAGGCTAGGTTTTAGTCGAGGGGTCACATCAACCTCAACAAACAAACCACTGGAACTGGGTAGTGTTAGCTCTTAACCTTGCCATTGAGGGGCTAAGGTGAAGCAGATGAAAGGTGAGTGAAGATAAGACTTCACAGCTCTTATCCCTGGCCTGGGAGAGCTTAAGACAAGAATGTGTGGGTTCAGAAGGTGGGAACCCTTCTACACATTTGATACTGACTCAACTGTACAATTGTACAAGATCTTGGGTTTGTATCTGCAATGCATCAACACAGTGGTGTGAGCAAAGCAGATGAGACACAGAATAGCAGGGGATAGATTGCTTATCCCTTGGGTTCTGCCAATTGCCTCTTCACTTAGGAGGTCTTTGAATATGTACAGGGACAAATGTAAACAGTCACAAACATTGCCTCTTAAGGAGGACTTCAGACAGTTGCCTGGCCAAGTAACAGGCCAGGTCTTCCAGACTACATGAAGATAGAAAGGTATACCTCAATGCAAATTGCTTATCAAGCAAAGCAAAGCAAAAGTTCACAAGGAACTAAGCAACTAAAAGCACCTGAAATAGTCAAGCAGACATTAGTATGCAACTTCAAAACAAAGCAAAAGGAAACAGACATCAACAGTTAATCATAAGCAAGTGAATGTGCAAGGCACAAGGCTCAAGGCATGTGAGCCAAGCCACCTACAAAACAAACAAGTTAATCAATGATATTCAAGCAAGCTCAATCAAAAAGAATTGGTCTCATTGGTCATTTGTTGGTCAACCTGAAAACATGAGCTCAAAGGTGAGTAACAGGACCACTAGGACAAGCCTAGGGTCAAAATGGGATGAAAAGATCAAAACAGCAAAGGTCAAGTATCCAAAATCATGTTCAAACAATCAAGAAACAATACCAATTGGTTTCACATTCATATCAAACATCATCATCATTTCATGAACAATTTATGTCAAAGCATGGCATTTAGAAGCTCATAGAAGTCAACAGCAAGACTTGAATCAAAATCAATCTCAAACATTTCCAAAAATCACCAAATAAATCATGATCAATTATAACACATAGCATGGTAAGCATGTCAAATTTCATCTCATTTGGACAAGTGGAAGGCAGTCAATGAAAATCAGAAAGGCAAGGCAATTTTGAACATGCTCAAAGAAGTCAACCAAACATGCATCAACTTGAAAAAATCATAAATCAGGGATGGCATATGATAAATGAATGGGACTAAAACCATGGCAAAGATTAAGATGTCTAGTAATCACATACCAAATTTCATGTCCATCTAATAAAGTATGAGCATTTCACAAAACAAATGGGCACATGTGTCACAAAAAGTCAACATAAGACCAAACAGGGGACAAAAATCTCAATCAATTGGAAAATGCCATAAACAAATCCACAAAAAATCATATGTAAACTAGACATACTCAAGCTCAATCATGCAAAAAATCAATCCATTTTGAGGTCAAGAAGCATGGCTATGAAAATCAACAAGTTGCACATCAATGGTGTGACACAAATTGTCACACCCTACTTCAAAAATTCATAACTCACAAACCAGATAAGATAAATTCATGATCTCTACATCAAAATCACCATGAATATGTCTAGTTTGTGCACAAAAAATTTCAAGTCCATAGGATAAAGCATGACTATTTCACAAATGATTTGGTGGAATGTGCAAAATGTGGATACCTGTTACAAACCAATATGCCAAATAAAATCCATTCATCACAAAAATCTGGAAAAAATATGACAATTAAGTAGAGATCATGATGAAAAGAATGCAAAAAATCCCATTCAAATTGGACTTAAAATGATGAACTTATGATTTTTCAAAGTTGGAGATCAAAAATGAAATTAAAAATGAGAAAACAACATAATTCAATGTGTCACATGCCACGGATGGCATTTTTGTAAATAGATGGATCCACTTATCCAAACGCGGTCGTTTGGTACATGGCCAGGAAATAATTTCATTGGCTGTTGGCTACAGGGCCATGCCATGCACGTGGGTTCTGGGCAACAAACATGAACTAGGGTTTTCTCAAGAACAGCCAACTACGCTCATCTTCCCCAAATCGATTTCAACAAAAATTTTCCTAGAAATCACAATTGGGTATACAGAAATGATCAGCAAACAACAAGCAACATGAATCCATCATTCATTTTAACAAAATCAACTCACACAGCATGAATCGAGCAAGAAATCATTTCAACATCAAACTTAAAAACAGCATATCTTCAGAAATAATCAACCATTTCATGTGATTCGAAGCTTAATGTGATCAGCAAGAAAGGCTTTACACAAGGCACAACATCATTTCAAGAGATGAGAAATTCGAAATACATACCAGATTTGAAGAAATTAGTGAAACAGTTGGAATTTGGTGGTGCCTTGCTGAAATAGTTGCTCCAAAGTCCTTCAAATGATGAATGATGAAGAAGGTTTGGCTTGAAACAGCTTGGTTTGGCTTCAATCAAATTTTGCCATTAAAGGAGCTTAGCAAAAACAGTCCACGAAATGGCCTTCCAGTTGTGAAACGGAGGTGGAAACGAGCTCAAGATAGTGGTTAGATGATGAAGCAACAAAAGATAGCTCGAGTTCTCTTGAGGTTTTTGCAGAAAAATTCAAAATGCCAAGAATGGAGATTTTAGAGAGTGAGAGAATTCTGTTGGTATGGAGGCAGCTAGGGTTTTTGGTTGACAGAAAATGAGCTATATATTGGCTGTTTAAGGTTGCATCAGTAAGTGTTAATCACCATTAGCTTAAATGAATCAATTTTATCAATTGCTAAAATTCCACCAAGTTGGCATGGGGTGTGTGTGCTGCACGAATTTGGGCTTGCAACAAGTCTCAAATATCATTTCAGACCTTATTTGAATGGCCAAATGGATTGGAATTGGTTAATTCAAAAAGTCAAATTTTCACTTCACTTAAAATTAATTCAAGTAAGTCAAAAAATGCCATTTTGATCCATGATGTTTTGGTGCATGAGGGTTACATATTTGGAAAGAGGGGATCAAATTTGACTTGTTGGAAAAAACCCCACCCAATTTGGCCAAATGGTTTGAGAGATATGGCCTTTTGAAGTTCAAGAATTTTTGAAAATGAATCGATCATAACTTGCCAACCATACATGGGAATTGAGAGTTCTTGGACTTTTTGGAAATGGGAGAACAAGATCTTCAACTTTCATGTTGGGAAAAAGTTCATTTGAAGCTTGTATCATGATGTAAGTTTGGGATCAAAAAGTTTCCATTTTTGGCAGTTAAAATTACAGGTCCAATTTCTATTTTTGGAAATTTCTGATTTGGCTTCAAATTCTCCAATGATGATGTTTGACATGATATATAAGGCCTATTTGAACATGAATGAGCCCTCTCAAACCAAATCCCACTATCAAAACCATAAAATCAGGCCCAGTTGACCAAGGTTGACTTTTTAGGGTTTCTGACTGACTGTGCATTGAATGATGACCTCTGAACATCCAATCTTTGACCTAAACACTTCAAATGGATCCCCAAGTCATGTGAACATGTTGGACCAACCCTAGGGCCTTGGCTCAATGAAAATTGTGCTTGCTTGCTTGATTGACTGATCTCCTGATCAGTTTGACCTAATTCTTCTGAATGGCTTGCACTTGAGGCAAAAGGGACAATGCAATGCTATGCAGTGGACCATGTTAATGCTATGACCTAATATGAGAATGTATGTACAATGATAGGTGCAAATTTGAGGTGCTACAAGCGCCCCTGCCCGAAAATTTTAATGAACAATTTTTAAAATCGACGTCGTTTTTCGCATCAACACTTGATACTTTAAAGCACAACTCTTGCGTAGTCACAAACCTAATCGCATAACCTTTTTGACAACACAACCCTTATGCCGTCATTAACCCTAATGCATAACTCTTTGACAACACAACCCTTGTGCCGTCATTAACCCTAATGCATAACTCTTTGACAACACAACCCTTGTGCCGTCATTAACCCTAATGCACCAATTTCAGACCGTCAAACACATCTTGATTGTTGATTCAGTATGATTGATCAACACGCTATTGCTTCACCGTACTAATGTCGGATCAAGAAGCAAACGACCATTGATCGCTCAAAGGAAAACAACCATTAAGTGTTTGAATGAATGAAACATAAATAATATATCATATATACCGTATTTTGCATCAGGATTACTTATATCATATATATAACTTGATCGATCTCAATTTAATTACTCGTTTATTCTTTGATTCATTCTGTCTTTTAATCGTATTAATACAGAAAATACAGAAAATAAACAGCTATCAGATGCAGGGTTTCGTAAGTGGCTCTGATACCACTGAAGGAGAATGGCGATCCAAAACGCAGCGGAATTTAAAATTTCTCCTTTAATAATCCTTACAAATGGGCATGATGAGTGATAGAATCGTTATCTCTTGTGGCGATCATGAACGTTGAACGATGACAACGCCTCTACTCAGTCCACACGAACGGATTCCTTCAATCTCAGTGCTAGCTGCTACGAATGAAGGCTTTGAGTGAGAGAGAGAGAGAGAGAGAGAGAAACGAAATTGCAAGTGTGTCAATGCTTCTACACAAGGGTTCTATTTATAGAACCACTTGTGTGGGCTGCAAGCTAAAAATCCCACTCAAGTGTATATGACCCATACCTTATAATATGCCAAAATCACTTAAGCGCGTTGTACCTTACCATATTTCGTATTCTACTTAAGTACACCGTACCTTACGATGTTCTATAATTCACTTAAGGGCACCGTACATTACGGTATTCCTTAATTACTCTATCTCTCATCAATCCGTCCTTTGTGTGTGACCCTATAGGTTTTCGCGGCATTGGCAATTATATTAAATCACGTATTTAACATAATAAACATTGAGCGGTATCTAGCAACACATCACTGCTACCCAAGACACGAAAATGTCATGTGATCTGACAAATCCTTCTGTGATAATAATTATGTGTATAATTACCCTTTTGCCCTTATATCTATATTGAACACAAGGCATTGACCGTGTCATCCTTGTCCAATTCAATATTGGGCCCATAGACATTTATCCTGTTACGCAGGATGGGAAAATTCCATCTAGGTCACTCATGTCCCTTAGCATGCTTCGTGGAGTATCCATCAATTGTCTTTATGGTCATCCAATTACGGACAATGTTTGATCAGCAATAAGGCACTTGAGTCTACATCTAGGGTCCATAGTGGTTTCAGGTCGAAGGGTGGTATACACCATTATCACCATGAGAATAACTTATGACACTTTGCATAACATTCTATGTAGTATTTTCATAGCGGGTCAATCCAGTATAAATATTACTCTTAATATTCATACCTATGTTTAAGACTTGATAACTCTTTATCCATGATCCATGAGATGCGATCATCAGTCTATAAACATAATAGTCTTCATGCTTTAATGTTATCCCACTTCATAATAAAGCTTGACTACGGATACTTTAAGAATAGTGTCCTTATGTTTAATGTGATCTCATGATTAAGTCATACTTGATACATTAAACGGACTAGCTATTCTAGGGACTTTATTAAACAAACATAATAAAGAAAAAGCCTTTTATTATTAATAATAATTCGATACAAGTACCAAAAGTATTGACCTATAGGGCTTACACCAACAACTACCTGGGTCTTTCAGCTTAGGAGGCATATTGTTTTGTATTATGGCGCTACACTCAGCAGTAAGTGTAACAGTTTCGTTATCCTCTATCTTCTTCTTGTTAGATAAGATTTCTTTGAGAAACTTAGCATATGAGGGCATTTGAGTGATGGCTTCTGTAAAGGGTATTGTGATATTCAATTGTTTTAGAAGCTCTACCAATTTTTTAAATTTCCCTACACTTTTAGATTTAACAAGTCCTTGAGGATAAGGGATAGGGGGTTTATACGGTGGTGGAGGCACATAAGGTTCTTCTTTCTCTACAGCCTATTCGTTTTTATCTTCCTTTTGTTCATCTTCCTTCTCAGTTACCATACCAGGGTCTTGATGCATGGATGGGTTTTGAGTTCTAGGGTCGATTGGTCCGTCTAATTCTGTCCCACTTCGTAGTATAATAGCATTTGCATGACCTTTCGGGTTTGGTGGCGGCTGTCCAGGAAATGTGCCTGCAAGAGCAGCAGTAGGTGTTTGTTGTTGAGCCACTTACGAGATTTTTGTTTCCAAAATTTTGTTGTGGGTGACTAATGTGTCTACCTTGTTTGCTAACTGCTTGATTTTCTCACTAGTGTGTATGTTTTGATTTAGGAAATCCTTATTTGTTTGGGCTTGGGTAGCTATGAAGTTTTCCATCATTATTTCTAGGTTTGACTTCGTAGGAGCATTTTGAGTATTTGTGGCAGCTTTATGATATCCTGGTGGTACAACAGGTGCTTGGTTAGGTGCATACAATGCATTATTGTTTTTGTACGAAAAGTTAGGTTGATTCTTCCAACCTGGGTTATAGGTGTTTGAGTAAGGGTTTCCTTGAGCATAGTTCACTAGGTCTGTGGAGGTTCCAATCAAGAGATGACATTTTAGGCAGGTTGCCCTTGAACTCCGCATATCTCGCAGTTTGGTGCTACGGAAGCCACGGTGGATGCTGGTATTATGGTCAAGTTGTCTATCTTTTGAGTAAGAGAATCCACCTTGGCGTTAACATGGTCAAGACTGCTTAATTCGTACATGTCGCCTTTCATTTGAGGTTTCTCTACAGAGGTTCTTTCGCTTCCCCATTGGTAATGATTCTGGGTCATACTTTCGATGAGTTGATAAGCCTCATTATAGGGTTTATTCATCAGTGCGCCACCTGCGGTGGCGTCTATTGTCAATCTCATGTTGTACAAGAGACCGTTGTAAAAGGTATGGATGATCAACCATTCTTCTAGACTGTGATGTGGACAAAGCCTCATCATGTCTTTGTATCTCTCCTAAGCTTCAAAAAATGATTCATTATTGATCAGCGCATTTTGATGCACTTTCTTCTACTATTGTACTTAGGCAAATCTATAGTTTATTATATTATTTTTAATATTTTAGTGTGTTTTAATATTTAAGTTTATTTTTGCCTTTATTTTGTTTTTGTACTTTATTTTAAGCATAAATAGTTATTTGATACCTTATCACTATGCAGATCATAACTTAGGTTATAGGAGTCGGATTGACACGTTCTAATATGCGTTGGAAAGCTAAGAGAAATAACTACAAGTTTCATGTTGAAGTCAAAAGCAGATTCAGAATGAAGAAGGGTCGAATAGTTCGTTGAAGTTTCAGACTTAATTAAAATAGTTAGTTTGGGCCAGTTTTTGTAATTTTCGGGCCGGATCCTATAAGGGCCCGAATTTGCCTTTTATTATATTAGGTATTTCACTACTATAGAAATCCAAATTCTGAATTTTGATGATACAATATTGCTTAGAAGATTTCATGGAGAGCTAATTTCCAAAGAGCTGATCTGTTGTATTCGAATTCCACTTTGAGGTTTTTATCAATTTCAGTTTAATTTCAATTTCTTTTCAATTCTTCTTATAAACTCGTTTGCTTAATTCGATTACTTTCGTTTTCTTAATTCAATTGTTTCTTATAGGATAGAGTTGATTAAATTTGATTGTTTGTATGATCCTTAACTATAATCACGTTAGCGTAGCTTTTTCGTTATCGTGTTTGGTTAAGTCGCGTTTGCTTAATTCGCGTCTGCTTAAATCCATTTGCTTAATTCGGAAATTAGGAACATACATTATATAATACCAATTTGCGCTTGTCAGTGGGTATTGTAATCGAATGGGATTGAATCCGCTAGGGAATTGAAATTATAAGAATGGATGATAAGTCGGAAATCGATACAATATGTTAGCTTATTTATCAATTTTGCTTTTACCTTTAATCATCTTCAATTTAAGTTTTGAGCCTTAAAAACCCCTTCTTTCTATTCTCTTGGTTATAACATTCAAGAGTCCTTATGATACGATATTCGAGTGTCGCTTCCGTTTTACTACACTTTTAAACTCGTTTTTGACCCGTGTGCGACAGCGGATCAAATTGGTGTCGTTGCTGGGGACTCTTGTAAATTTTAACCATTATTATAGTCTAACCATTATTATAGTCATAGGTGTTCTATTTTAGTATTTTTTTGCCCTAACTTTATTGTGTTTTGGTCTTTTTGCGGTTTAAGAAAAAAAATATGTTTTTAAGAAAATCGTCTCAGATTAATTCGATTTTTGGTTGATTAACTAGGGAAAAATCAAGGATCAAAAGCCACTATTTAGGAACTAAATAGTGGATGCCGCCCTAAAAAAATCGAAATTCCCTATTTTTCTATTTTTATGATTTATTTTCTGTTTTTATAGTTTTATAAAATTCCGCAAAAATTCTCAAAATTCTTAAATGACGTTATTAGATTAATTTTTGTGTTTTTGTATTTTTTTGTATTTTTTTAATCGTTTTTTTTCGTATTTCAATTGTTTTTACTTAATAGGGACATTGTCGGTATTTTCCTATTTGTTGCTGCATTGCTGAATTAGTTGTGTTTTTTCATTGTTTGTTTTTTTTTCTTTTCTATTGAGTTTAACATGGATGACCAAAGAATTCTGAGAGAACTTGTTGCCCCTAATATTGATTATAATGCTTTGTATATTGAATATCATGTTGCTGCCAAATCCTTGATTGGGAACATGTCACTTAACTCCCAACAGTTCACAACAATGGATAATTTTGTGGTTCAAGCAAAAGGTGTGAATGAGATTCAGGTTTCTTCTTCCAACAAGGCTCTAAAAGGCATAATTGATAAACTTACCTCTTTAGTGAAACAATTGATGTTACCCCTTCCACCACCACCACCATATAACCCTACATAAGTAACCACATCTTCACCTTCTGAATCTTTACTAGAGGAACTTGTTAAGCAAATGGTTGTAAACAGTCTCCAATTTCAGTAGTAAACAGATTCTAGTATTCAGACTTTGCAAACACAAATTGGACAACTTGTCACTTCAATGAATGCCATGTAACAAGCTCAAGGATCGACCCAACTACCTGCCCAAATAGTAGTTAATCCAAAAGGCTCTAATGTGAGTCCAATTTCCTTTAGATCCGAAAAAGTTACAGAACCAGCCCCAGAAAAAAATAAAAAATTTGTTAGTGTAACACCTGAAAATAAACTTGAACCTTCTATTATTGTTGAGGTTGAAAAAAAGTATGTATCACCAATCCCTTTCCCACAAGGAGTACTGAAAAATAAGAAGATTGACGAGGAAGAGCATTATGTTTTTCAAATAGAGTTGCTTTCTGAAGTTGTTGATGAAGCTTGTTTTGATTTGTTTTCAGCTGATTTTCCAACTTTATCTAGTTTTGATGATATTTACTCATGTGATTATTATACTAACACTAACCTTTGTGTTGTTTGTGCTGAGATTGACGCTGCCTTGCAGGGTGATAGTGTAAACAAAGTTGTTTATGTAGTTGACGCTTTTGACATCCCAGCTGCCCCAAATATATCATCCATTGAACAACCATATTCTGTAGAGCCTAAACCACTTCATGAGGATTCATATTATTCATCAAAGCTTCAACTTAAGAAGAAACATAAGAAGGGATTTGAATGGACCTTGGCTGACACTCGTGATATTAGCCCATCAATATATATGCATAGGATCTCACTTAAAGATGTAATAAAAGTAGTGAGATAGCCCTGTAATTCTTTGATTCTTGATATTGTGAAAAAGGAGATCACTTTCACGTTCTCATTCAACACTTTTACTTATCGAAGATTATTCTTTGATCCTGGAATACAAGACAAATGCACTAATCAAAATTTTAAGGTCAATGGACACTACTCAAAGCTATTCCATGAGAACCCAACTTTGGAAGGAGATACTGTAGAAGAGCTCTCTTTAGGAAAGGCTGCTTATGCAATCACTTACCTGCCTTAACTCCTCGGGTGTGTTCTTTCCTTTCTCCCACTCTTATTTTATATTTATGGTCTTTCATTGAGGACAATGTATATTTTAGGTGTGGGGGAGGGAACCATTTATTTGTTTTGTTTTCTTTATTTTTTTTTTCCAGTTTTTCTCTATTTTGGTTTTTGTTTGCTTTCTTAAAAAAAATTGCATGCTTTTTCCTTTGGTTTTTGAGTTACAATTATGAATATTTTTCTTAGTTCTCTTGACTAAAGTCTTGTGGTGTGATGTGAAAAATTTGATGTGCATTTTTAGTATGATAGGTAGGACTAAACTCTGAATTGTACATCATTTGTGGTAGATCAATTAACCTTGTGAGCTTTGAGCCTTATATGGATAACATACAAAAATCCATCTCTTTCTTTCTTGTGTGATTCACTCGTGTTTGTTAGTCTCTAGAACTTGAATTGACTCTTGTTGATGTTGTTGTTTACTTGTGCATACTGATATGATAAATGCAGTTTTGATTTTTGTTTTTTTAGCCAGTTAGCCAAAAAGTCAACCCTGAAATAATATCATCCCTTGTTTGAAAACCCATTGAGCCTATTATCTTTTTTTGTTTAAAACTCATTACAAACCGAGAAGTGAAAAACAATGTTATCGTCCTATTCAAAGGATTGAAAGAGTCTTATTTGGAGTTGTGTGGGGTTGAATGATTATGTTTGTAATATTTCAGAAGTTGGTAGAAAAATAAAATAAAAATAGAAAAAGAAAATAGAAAAAAAAATGAAAGAAAAAAAATAGAAGGATGTATACATGTGAAATTCTAGTTATCAGACTTTAGATGTCACATGGGTTGTTATGACATCCAATTCTGCACAGACAAGATTTATGCAGAACTTAACAGTAAGTGCAGTAAATAACACAAGTAATTGTTTACCCAGTTCAGTCCAACATGACCTACATCTGGGGGCTACCAAGCCAGGGAGGAAATCCACTATCAGTAGTATTAATTCAAAGCTAAACTCACCCGTTTACAACTTATCACTTAATCCCTACCCAATGCAATTTCAATCTTATTCTAAGATCAGAGTTCCTACTCACTCCCCCTCAATCACCTCAGTGATTACTACCTTTAATCAATATTAAAGACAACTTTGAAGTCACACTTCAAACAACTCTTGATTGTGCTTAACAGCTTTAATCAAGATACACAGCACTCACGCTTAAAAGCTTTGAGCGACACAACACTTACAACTCAATGAACACCCTATACCAAAGCAATCATCAACGTGATAATGGCTTGGCTTACAAGATATGTCTAACACAAGACTCACAAAAATACAGCAGTGAAGTATGATGGACACACTTAATCTTCACGCCTCAAAATCCCCAAAACTGAATGAAGGAACGACTTCCTTTTATATTGCAGTACCTGGGCTTTTGCACTTGTATTCTCCTGAATTTAAGGTCACGCGAGCTCCCATAAATTCAACATCTAGGTTACTAACAAATAGGCTATTTGTTAGGTTCATTAAATGTAGCATGGTTGTTGATTTCCTGGATTTTCTCTAAGCTGTTGAATCCCTGAAGAATAGCCTGAGAAAAAGCTGAAACAGAAAACTGAACAACCTACAATATAGCATATGCTGTCAGGAATGAATGTCTCGACATTCAGCTTGACATCAAGGATCATATGCTGAGTCTGTTTTTCCAGAAAACAGACTGTACAATTTTGCTGACCTGTACATGACCAAAATGACCATACTACAGTAACAGCTTACATTAATAAATGTCAAAGTATCCAATTTGACATTTACACATTTGGCCTTAAGTCAGTTCTGTTATCCTCTTGAAGAACAGACTAAGAAACATACTGAAGTGTAACAGAACACCACTCTGTCTATTATTCAGTATATACTGTCCATGATGAATGTCATAACATCCAGTTTGACATTCATATAGTAGGCCTTATGCCAGGTCTAGTTCTTCCTTGATAACCAGACTGCAAATGAATACTGAGCTCTAACAGAACACCAACTGTTCTATTCCTCAGTATCTGAATGTCACAATATCCCGTTTGACATTCAATAACTCCTGTATTAGCTAATCCTGCAGTAACTACTCAAGTGTGTCATGACATCAGTCAAGACATCTAAGTACAGTTAGATATTCTAACCTACAATGCAGTCACACATACACACCATGTCATGACATTAGAATCCAGCTAGTGTTTTACCATATAATGCAGCCAATTAAACACCTACAACATGTCAATACATACTCCTTATGAAAAAGAAAAAAAAAGAAGAAGAAAAAAGAGAAAGGAGAAAAAAAATATGAATGAAAACAGTTAATATAGAATTGTTGAAGTGAATGAAATATTTTGTAAATTCAACTCCTGCAATTTCTTTCAAGTCTCTTTTGTCTCTTTGAATTTTAGCCTAGTACCCCTTAAGATTTATCTCACCCTTACCTTGGCCACATTACAACCAAATAAAAGTCCTTTTGATTTTTGTGTGCATGTATTTCAATTATGGATGTTAGAGTCTTTTCAAGTTTATGGTAGTACTAACTTTCATGTTGTACTTTGAGTGTAAACATTTAATCTAAACACTTGAGAGTTGAGTGAATTATATCCTGTGAGGATCTTACTACGGTTGATGTACTCTTTGGTAACTTGTTTTCCTATCTGCTTTGAATGTCACAAAAAGTTGCTTACTAATACCATATTCTTAAAGCATAGACTTAGAATTTTGCTTGCACCTTGTATCTTGATAACCTATGGAATTCTATGTTTTGTTTGTTCTCATTTTTCTGTTTTGAGTTTTGAATTTATAATTTTGCTCGGAGTGCAAAAGTTCAAGTGTGGGGGAATTTGATCAGTGCATTTTGATGCACTTTCTTCTACTATTGTACTTAGGTTAATCTATAGTTTGTTATATTATTTTTAATATTTTAGTGTGTTTTAATATTTAAGTTTATTTTTGCCTTTATTTTATTTTCGTACTTTATTTTCAGCATAAATAGTTATTTGATATCTTATCACTATGCAGATCATAACTTGGCTATAGGAGTCGGATTGACACGTTCTAATATGCGCTGGAAAGCTAAGAGAAATAACTACAAGTTTCATGTTGAAGTCAAAAGCAGACTCAGAATGAAGAAGGGTCGAATAATTCATTGAAGTTTTAGACTTAATTAAAATAGTTAGTTTGGGCCAGTTTTTGTGATTTTCGGGCCGGATCCTATAAGGGCCCGAATTTGCCTTTTATTATGTTAGGCCTTTCACTACTATAGAAATCCTAATTCTGAATTTTGATGATACAATATTTCTTAGAAGATTTCATGGAGAGCTAATTTCTAAAGAGCTGATCTGTTGTATTCGAATTCCACTTTGAGGTTTTTATTAATTTTAGTTTAATTTCAATTTCTTTTCAATTCTTCTTATAAACTCGTTTGCTTAATTCGATTGTTTCTTATAGGATAGAGTTGATTAAATTTGATTGTTTGTATGATCCTTAACTATAATCACGTTAGCGTAGCTTTTTCGTTATCATGTTTGATTAAGTCGCATTTGCTTAATTCACATCTGCTTAAATCCATTTGCTTAATTCGGAAATTAGGAACATACATCATATAATACCAATTTGCGCTTGTTAGTGGGTATTGTAATTGAATGGGATTGAATCCGCTAGGGAATTGAAATTATAAGAATCGATGATAAGTCGAAAATCGATACAATATATTAGCTTATTTATCAATTTTGCTTTTACCTTTAATCATCTTCAATTTAAGTTTTGAACCTTAAAAACCCCTTTTTTCTATTCGCTTGGTTATAACATTCAAGAGTCCCAGTGATATGATATTCGAGTGTCGCTTCCGTTTTACTACACTTTTAAACTCGCTTTTGACCCGTGTGCGACAGCGGATCAATTATCATTTTGTTTAAACCCATTTATTTGGGCTCTTAGCATAGTCGTCTTACTAGGTGGGAAATATCGGACTAAGAAAACTTTCTTCAACTCGTTCCACGTAGTGATAGAGTTGGATGGTAGAGACTAGAGCCAAGCTCTAGCTCTATCTCTTTATGAAAATGCGAAAAGACGTAGTCTGATAGCTTTTAAGCTGACACCATTCGCTTTCACTGTGTCTGCATACTGCAAAAACACTGACAAATGTAGGTTCGGGTCCTCCGTGGGACTACCTGAGAATTGGTTTTGCTGTACGGCTGATAGTAATGAAGGTTTCAGCTCAAAATTATTGGCCTCGATGGCAGGGGCAACAATGTTGTTATGTGGTTCATCCTGCGAAGGGATTGCATAGTACTTAAGAGGACGGTTTTGCACTCCTTTGGCCATCTCTGGTTGAATAACTGATTCAGAATTAGGAATGTTAAGGTCAGGAAGATTTAGCTTGATACGATGTTCCCGTATCAAGTCTCGTATTCGGCGTTCTAATCTAAGATAACGCTCAGGTTCGTCGAACTGTAGCTTTAATTTCTCGCCTTGAGAGCGAGTACTTGGCATACACTCGACAAATGTAGAAAGGGAAAAAAGAATTATTTGCCTTAGTCTATACTGGGCAACACTGGAGTTACGATATCGACTAAATTAGTCCCCGACAATGGCGCCAAAAACTTGATCGCGACTTAGTAAGTCTATGGGAATCGTGACTGCAAGTGCACAGTCCTATCGCGTAGCTTTAAAGATTATCGAACCCACAAGGACTAATAATCAAACGTATCATTATATAATGTTACTATGTAAATCTAAGGCTACTGATCGTTCTAAGATTGGAGGGATGAAGAGAAATAATTATAACGTAAATAAAATATTGATAAAGATAAGAGATATAAGGGATATCAGTATGTAACGCATCAAACTTTGGGGATTCGATAGATAGTTGGTGTAATATTATTGGTCAAAATATTCTTCAGTAGAAATTATTTATATAAAGGACTTAATCTCACACTCTCGTTTTTATTGACTCCGACCATACTCCTAAACAAGAATGCTTGGCTCTCGTGGTCTCATTTTGAATTTAAAAGTAATTTTTGAATATGAATAAAGTCTAATTAATCGTAAAGCGCTCTCGCTATGTTTAGGATTAATGCCAAGTTTCAGCTATCTGGTTAAAATCTCAAAGTCTCGTTCTTGTTGACCGTAACCTTAGTTTGTTTTATACTCTCATACGAAAAACAGTTTGATTAAAATAAGAAACTAAAAACCGGAAAAATAAGTTTTATAAAGACTGACACCAATTATTTACGAATCCCGTCGTTTCGACGGTCTTTACATACTGATACCTAAGGGTTTAGCCGGACCTGGATCCAGTAACAAACATGGTATTTGGAAAATCAAACATGCAATAAGGCATAAATAAATAAAATAGCAATCAAAATAAAACCTGGATTACAAATTGAGAACTGGAACTGAATCTTGATTCTTCAATTAAAATAATGTCGGCAGACTTTGGCAATGAGTAACCGTTACAATTGAATTCTAATACTTAAATAATAGATTGCAATAGTCCCCGATGTGGAGAAACTATCACTGTTACAAAGTAGGAAAAACTGCCTAGGAAACTAAAAGAAAATAATTCTGACTAAAAATAATTCGTAGATTGAAAATTGGAAGAAGAGAGAGAGAGTTGGTGTGTAGAAACTGCCCTCCTTATATATTTTCCACATCCCTAATTTGTTGTCGAAGGTGAGTGGATTCGTGGCTAGAATCATGGAGAAAAATTAGGGAAGACTTGGTTGTAGAGGTTGCCACAACCCTAGTCCTTTACTCTGTGGCGAGCGCCGCAATTGTAAGGCTGAGTGCCACATCTCTTCATGCTTGGTGGAGGGCGCCACCACCTCCTTTGGTTCATGTGGCGGGCGCCACCACCTCCAGTGAAAAACTCTCTGCATTTTTCTATAAATTCGTCAAAACAATTTTTGCATTTCGCTTTTCTCAAGCCCAATGTACTCATAATCATGTTCTCCTTTCTATTTTTCTTTCTGAAATTTTTTCCTGTTGACTGGATTTTATATCAAAGTGAATTTAATTGATTTTTAGGTTTGACGTGCAACTTAATGTAAAGATTATTCTTTTTTTAGGAGTGATTTCTCAGTTGATTACCGCATGAATAACGTATAATGTATGTGCGTGATTCAATTTTAAGGTTTGTGTTTTTCTTTCTAATGTTTCAAAGTAATTGAGAAATTATTAATGAAATTTCTGTTCCATTTCAAGTGCTATAATGTCACACAGTTTTGTGGAGGATACTCATATCAGTGATTCTGAAGTCAGTGAGTACAAAGATAAATGTTATGAAGAACTAAAAAATGGATATCAGAATGTGAAGACCTCAGATGAGAAGTTTACTTGTCCATATTGTCCTATGAAAAGAATACGAGCCTATTTGTAAAAGGATCTCTTGCAACATGATTCTGGGTGTTAGTGTTTAATGCACTTTTAGTGAGGAGAGAAAGGGATAATAAGAAAATAATGATTGTATTATTGAATTGAATTATAAAACTGAATTACAAAGTGTCTATTTATATACACCTAAGTGACTTGACTACTAAGTAAAATAACAAACTAAGTAACAAACCATAAACCCTAATTAGCTTTGGGCTTGGTCCAGACAACTCAACTTGGATTATATCTAATATCTTAACATACCCCCTATAGTCCAAGTTATCGAAACACACTAATCACTGCCGATCTGAACTATTCCTAGTTTAATTCTCAATGTTAGGAACATGTCGATCTTCAATCTTTTGGTGAAAATGTCGGTAAATTGTGCTTCATTTGAGCAATGCCTTACTTAAAGTTCACCTCGATCTAGCTTCTCTCTTAAGAAGTGAAATCTAGCTTCTATGTGCTTACTTCTTCCATGTAAAACTAGATTCTTCGCAAGATTTATGGCTAACTTGTTGTCGATCTGCAGTACCAAAGGTTTCTTCACTTCGACATCGATCTCTTCCATCACAGATCTGATCCAAAGGTTTTAAAATGGGAATTAAAATGTTTTAAAATGGAAAATAAAGAGAAAATGCAAAACCAATATCAAAATGTAAACTAAATGGATGAAAAAACTATGAAAAGTTAAGAATATTACAAATGAAAAGATCTCAAAAGTTGGATTCAAAAATGCTTCAAAATGATTAACAAATAAATTGTAAAAGGAAATTAAAAATAAAATGAAATAAAAATAACCAAAAAAAGTGATTAAACAAATGTGAGAAAATGTATGTTATGCAAAATATTTTTAGAGACTTTGTGTAAAAAAAATTGGATCAAACTGAATTAAAAATGAGTGATAAATTAAATGGAAAAGAAGTGAAATAAAAAGAAAATAGAATTAGGGGGCCAACGGTGTAGAAATAAAAAAAACGTGTGGAAGCATCTAATTGGTTGAGTTTGAATCTTGGAACCAAAGTGCACACAATTTAACTTTGTCTTCAACCTTTACCTCGATTTGCCAAATCCATGAACTCGTGTTTTTAGCAACATCCAAGCTTGGAGTTATCTTCTCCACACATCATCGTTCATGTCGCCCTATATCAGAACCATTGATTGACTATGAGCAGAGATAATTTTTCTCGAGAATATGAAGAGTCCTAAGTGTTCAAAGTAAAATCAAATGACTAATACGAAAGATAAGTGAATGGTAATTGAGGGGTTTTGATTAGTGGAATAATGTGAAGAGTGTGGTAACTTGTTATCTCAAGGATTTAACTCGTAGTTACCTTTCCAATTGAAGCTTTGAAGGTCAACAATGGTAGAAATATGGAGCACGATGCAAGAGGTTTCTAGGCAAAGTGATGATGCAGTTAGCTTCAGATGATGCCGATGAAGCTTCCTGGGCAAAGATTTGAGGTTGAAAGAGATTGAATTCAAGAAACCACAAAATGATTTTGGAGTGATATTGGGTTCAAGTGAGGCACAGTTTTTCTGGATGATCAATCTTGCAAATTAAGGTAAATCACTCCCTTATTTATATGAAATAAAATTGGAAGCTGACACATGCCAAACAGATCTCAAATCGTGTGAGTTAGGGTTGAAAATTTCTCAAATGGTGCTCGTGTCAAAACAGGTGAGCAAAGCATGAATTGATGATGAAACCTAGTCATATTCAGCTTGTTTGCATGCATTTTGGTGTCATGAGTAAGTTTCACATGTGCAACTGGTCCCAAAATGAAAAATGACTTGCAAAATTGGGGCTTCGTGCAAAACAGAGTTCATGGCACCATGTTTGAAGTTAGGCCAAATGCAATTCTCTCGTGCGTTTTGTGATTTTCTTTGTGCATTTTGTTTATCTCATTGCAATGAATCTAATGCAAAAAGAACCATATCAAAAGGAGTCCTGAGGTGAAAATGTAAAGTGTTGAAAGTTGAGGTCATTCCATGCCTTTTAGGTCAGGCATTTGGTCAAACAGTCTTGGCATATTTTGGGCATCTCGAGACTCCAAGTTCATGACATCATAACTTTTGATTCCCTTATGAACTATGAGAAAACTTAGGTGATCGCGACTTAGTAAGTTTGTGGGAATCATGACTGCAAGTGCACAGTCCTATCGTGTAGTTTTAAAGATTATCGAACCCACAAGGACTAATAATCGAACGTATCGTTATCTAATGTTACTATGTAAATCTAAGGATACCGATCGTTCTAAGATTGGAGGGATAAAGAGAAATAATTATAACGTAAATAAAATATTGAAAAAGATAAGAGATATAGGGGATATCGGTATGTAACACATCAAACTTCGGGGATTCGATAGATAGTTGGTGTAATCTTATTGGTCAAAATATTCTTCAGTAGAAATTATTTATAGAAAGGACTTAGTCTCACACTCTCATTTTTATTGACTCCGACCATACTCCTAAATCAGAATGCTTGGCTCTCACAGTCTCATTTTGAATTTAAAAGTAATTTTTGAATGTGAATAAAGTCTAATTAATCCTAAAGCGCTCTCGTTGTGTTTAGGATTAATGCCTAGTTTCAGCTATCTGGTTAAAATCTCAAACTCTCGTTCTTGTTGACTGTAACCTTAGTTTGTTTTGTACTCTCGTATGAAAAACAGTTTGATTAAAATAAGAAACTAAAAATCGGAAAAATAAGTTTTATAAATACTGACACCAATTATTTACGAATCCCGTCGTTTGGACGGTCTTTACATACTGATACCTAAGGGTTTATCCGGACATGGATCCGGTAACAAACATGGTATTTGGAAAATCAAACATGCAATAAGGCATAAATAAATAAAATATCAATCAAAATAAAACCTGGATTACAAATTGAGAACAAGAACTGAATCTTGATTCTTCAATTAAAATAATGTCGGCAGACTTTGGCAATGAGTAACCGTTACAATTGAATTAAAATGCGTAAATAATAGATTGCAATAGTCCCTGATGTGGAGAAACTATCATTGTTACAAAGTAGGAAAAACTGCATAGGAAACTAAAAGAAAATAATTCTGACTAAAAATAATTCGTAGATTGAAAACTGGAAGAAGAGAGAGAGCTAGCGTGTAGAAACTGCCCTCTTTATATATTTTCCACATCCCTAATTTGTAGCCGAAGGTGAGTGGATTCGTGGCTAGAATCATGGAGAAAAAGTAGGGAAGACTAGGTAGTGGTTGTTGCCATAACCCTAGTCCTTTACTCCGTGGTGAGCGCCATAATTGTAGAGATGAGTGCCACATCTCTTCATGCTTGGTGGCGGGCGCCACCACCTCCTTTGGTTCATGTGGCGGGCGCCACAGGTCTAGGTGATGGGCGCCACAAGCCCATTTGGTGTGGTGGCCCATTACCTCTATTTTTCTCCATTTTCTTCTCCTTTTCTTTCCTTTTTCTTGCTGTAAACCTTTTATTCGGTAAATACCTACAATAAACATAAAATACTGCGTAATAATAAGTGTTAATCAAGTAAAAAGCAATGCATATGGATCCAAAAATACAATACGTTTTCGCGTTATCATTAGGCCAAATGATCTTTATTATGAATTTGAAAAAATTCACAAAGAAGTTTTCCAATTGGGTGCTTGAGTTGGAAATGACATATGTGTAAAGTATGAGTCATGACAAGGTTTTAGCCCAATTTGGCAACAAATCCCTTTCAAAATTGAGGTCCTTAAGGATTGATTTGATGCTTGATCCTTGAAGTAAAGTTGTAGAGGAACTCATTAGAAAATTTTGGCTCAAAGAAGCTTGAAAACTTGTTGAAAATTGAAGAAGTTATGGGGTTTGGGCCTAAAGTAAGCCACACTTGCAAATTAGCTCAACCAAACTTGTGCCAACTATTGCAAAATTGAAATTCTCTTGCATCCCAAGCCAAAATGATGATGGAATAAGCATCCTTTGAAGCAAACTTTATTAAGGCTTGAATGATCTTGAGGATGGATTGGAGATTAGATGAAATGGTATGAAAATAAACACATGAATCACCCTCGAATCAATGAACCACACTTGTATCTTTCTTGAACAAAGTGACCTTTTGTCTTGCCTTGAATTGAGGCATGATCATCTACATGAACAAGGAAACAAACAAGTACCATCTCTTATTTATGCTTTGGTTAGTTTATAAGTAAATCAAAGTGAAAAAAACCTAATGTTAAGATCAAACGAAGAATGTAGCCATGCTTGTGAGCCAATGACCTAACGCAAAGGCCATGCTAAAGTTACGATGATGCATGATATGATTCCATGTATGCAAATGAAACTAAGTAAAAGGTAAGAAAATGGAGGAGGGTAAATTTTGGGGTATGACAATGTGGGTGCGAGATTTGTTCAAATATAAAGGCAACTTGGACAAGCTAGTCAAATTACTTGGTATGTTGAATTTTATTTGTCCATTTCTCCTAACTTTAGTTGTGTATTATTATTAATTTATTTCTTATCTTTTTGCTTGTTTAGATAAGATGACCGAAATCACAATGGCTGGGAACAAAGCCTTGAAGGATCAAGCCAAAGCTCATCGTTGAGAAATATAACATATATCTCACAATGATCCTGGAGAGGTTCAGAACTGGGTTATAAAGAAGAGAAAGAACGTGGAAGGCGTCATGGTGAAGTCGACTCCTTTCACTAATCAAACCGCCCCTAGGAAGTCTAACTATCCTCCTATTAAGAAGAACAATGGAAATGTTAGAAAATCCATTATGGGAAATGGGCATCCGTTCCATATTGATCTGGAGGCCGTTCGTTTGTTTGGAGGGAAAAGAGATAAAACTGGAGGGGTCCCTTCCTAAGGAAGCAACTAATTCAAGTTCTAGGACTGGATCTTCGACGACCTGTGTTATTTGTAAGACATATTCATGCTATTGAATATGTTGATAAAGCCAAGACAATGGGTGCGCAAAAACGTATTTAGCACATGGGCACTTATTTTATGAGGAGTTGCGTTCTGGAGAGAGCATTGTTTGATGTCGCTAACTCATTCGACCAACAGGCGAATGAATTAAGGCTCACACTTTCCATAACCAAAGAGGCTCAAGTTACGAATAAACACTCCTTAGCTCTACCAACAAGAGGATTTCAGGGCTCGAGAAAGAAATGAAAACCCTTCAAGAGGAGCGTTATTACATGTGGGTGGAGAAAGAATATGTGAATACCGGATATAAAGATATGTTGGGCTAAGATAAGAAGAAAGTGACCTCATTCTAAGGGTCCATTGAAAAATAATGGGAAGGTTTGAAAAAAATTTATGGGCTAAGATAAGAAGGAGGTGACCTCATTCTATTGACCTGGAGGCCAATGGTTTGTTTGGAGCGAAAGTAGATAAAACTGGAGGGGTCCCTTCCAAAGGAATTAGCGAGTTCAATTTCTAGGAGCAAAATTTCGATGACCTGTGTTATTTGTATTACTATCTGTTGGTGTAAGCCCTAGAGGCCAATACTTTTGGTACTTGTATCGAATTATTTAAAGGCATTTTCTTTATTATGGTTGATTAATAAAGTCCCTGGAATAGATAGTCCGTATAATGTATTAAGTGTGACTTAATCATGAGAACACATTAAACATAAGGATGCTATTCTTAAAGTATCCGTAGTCGAGCTTTAGTGTGAAGTGGGATAACATTAAAGCATTAAGACTATTATGTTTGTAGACTGATGATCACATCTCATGGATCATGGATAAAGAGTTATCAAGTCTTAAACATAGGTATGAATATTAGGAGTAATATTTATACCGGATTGACCCGCTATGAGAATACTATATAGAAAGTTATGCAAAGTGTCATAAGTTATTCTCATGGTGATAATAGTGTATACCACTCTTCGACCTGAAACCACTATGGATCCTAGATGTAGAGTCGAGTGCTTTATTGCTGATCCAACGTTGTTCGTAACTGGATAACCATAAAGACAGTTGATGGGTACTCCACAAAGCATGCTGAGGGACATGAGTGTCCTAGATGGAATTTGCCCATCCTGCGTAACAGGATAAATGTCTATGGGCCCAATATTGAACTGGACAAGGATGACACGGTCTATACCTTGTGTTCAATATAGACATAAGGGCAAAGGGGTAATTATACACATAATTATTATCACAGGAGGTTTTGTCAGATCACATGACATTTTCGTGACTTGGGTAGCAGTGATGTGTTGCTAGATACCGCTCACTATTTATTATGTTAAATGCGTGATTTAATATAATTGCCAACGCCGCGAAAACCTATAGGGTCACACACAAAGGACGGATTGATGAGAGATAGAATAATTAAGGAACATCGTAAGGTACGGTGTACTTAAGTAGAATACGAAATATGGTAAGGTACCGAATACTTAAGTGATTTTGGCATATTATGAGATATGGGCCAAAATGCACTTAAGTGGGCTTTTTGGCTTGAAGCCCACACAAGTGGTTCTATAAATAGAACCCCTTGGGTAGAAACATTGTAACTCACTGAGACAGAAAACACAACTGAAGAGTTGGAATTTCGTATCTCTCTCTCACTCAAAGCCTTCATTCATAACAGCTAGCACTGCGATTGAAGGAATTCGTTCGTGTGGATTGAGTAGAGACGTTGTCATCGTTCAACGTCCGTGATCGCCCCGTGGATCTGTATCAAAGGTTTTGATCATTATCAGATATCTGCACCAAAGGTTTGAGTCGCCACAAGAGGTAACGATTCTATCACTGATCATGCCCATTCATAAGGATCACTAAATGGAGAAATTTTTAAATTCCGCTGCGCCTTGGATGGCAATTCTCCAACACTATCTTCATGTATTGAATATGTTCGTTGAGTTCAAGGAATTCAAGAACTCCTTTCCCATACACAAAAACCCAGTCTATCATCTTTCATCCAACTACGATCCATAACAAATTCTGAAATTTATATCAAAAGATTAATGTATCAAAAGACTAATGTGAATGGCATACTAATGCTACACACACAATATATTATGGTTATATGCATACTAAACATACTATGGTTATATGCCACACAAAACATAATCTTATAACACCAAAAACATCACAATGCGAGATCAGGACACATAATAACATCAAGTAGCCTTATAACAACAAAAACATCACAAAATCTAAATAAAACCAAAATACATTTGCAACAAAATAAAAATAATGGAAACCCATATCACATAGTGATATAGAGAGACAAAGAAATGAACGATGAACATAGAAAGGTAATGCGTCATACTTCGAAGAGGAGGAAGAGACCAATAAATTATTTTCGTTCCAAGAAATAAATGAAGATGGTGAACAATTGACGTTCCAAGTAATGAATAAAGATGATGAAGATTTCGCTATCCCTGTCGTCTGGTTCACTAGGGCACTCAAGTGTAACATGTTATGTTTTAATTTTGTATGAAATCATTTCACAACGGTACCAAATATGAACTGTTGTTAAATATGAAATATTTAACTACGGTTATTTTTATTAACCATAGTTAAATGTTTTTCAGTTTTTATATAACAATGAATGTTAGGGGACACTGGTTTTTTTAATTGAAAAAATGGAAAAATGTTAATGTTGGGATTCAAAGCTTGTAACCATTAATTTACTACCACAATTGTTATTAAGAATCATGATCAAAAGTCTTTTAATAAATAAAAAATAAAAAAATCAGGCATGTTAAAAATGGTATATTACTATGGTTGACAAAAGGGTCGTAGTAATATAGTGTTATAAATGGTATATTTTGTAGTAGTGAATGGTTCCTCGGTTTGATAATCTAATTATACTTGGTTAGTGACTTATGGCTCTGAGGTGGATTCTCCCACTTCACGAGAAAGCTTTATTCTGGCTATGAGAGCTTCATATTTTGCTTGATTTTTGTTGGCTTGTAAGATGAAGCATAAAGATTCTTCTAGAAGCACCTCCCACATCCCCTCCAACATGACTCCTGCTCCACTCCCTTTCAGATTGGAGGATTCATTAAGTGATAAAAACCAAAGACATAGAGATTCATATTTGAAGTTTATGCTGAATTTGACCAAGAAATCTACTAAAAGACTTGGGATTTGATATTTGTTCTGGGCACAACCAATATGTCATACTCAGACAACTCAGTCGACCATACCACCATTCTCCCCACCAGATCCAACTGCTTCAGTACTTGCTTGACCAAAAAATTGGTTTTAACAATGACTGAATTCCATTGAAAATATGGTATTAACTTTCTGTATGTAATCACTACCACTAGGGCTAAACGCTCTATCTTTTGATAATGTGGTTCTGCTCCTTTTAGTACCTTGCTGACGAAAAAAATCGACTTCTATGCCTCTTTGTCGTCCGAGACCAAAATTGATCTTAGAGCATTCACTATAACATAAAACTATAATGTCAAGGTTCCAACTTCCTTGGGTGAGTCATAATTGGCAGAGCTGATAGGAAACTCTTTAACTCTTGGAAGGTCTTCTTACAGTTACCTGTCCATTGAAAACTTTACGACTTTTTGAGTTTGGCAAGGAAATGTATGAATTTGTCACCTGCGTAGGATAAGAACCTCGAGAGTGATGTTATCCTTAGGGTAAATTGTTGAACCTCTTTAATTGAGGTTCTACTTCTCATGTCGATAATGTCCTGGCATTTGTCCGGATTGGCCTCTTTTCCTTGCTTAGTAAACATGAGACCTAAAAACTTTCCAGCATATAATCTGAACGAACACTTGTTCGGATTAAGTCACATATTGAACCTTATTACCGACAATAGTGTTTCCTTTAGGTTATTTTAATGTTTCCATTCATAGGGACTTTTGACAAACATGTCTTCGATATAAACTTCCAAGTTCCGACCTATTTGGATGGAGAATACAATATCCATGAGTCTTTGGCATGTTGCTCCCGCATTTTCAAGTTCGAACGACATGACATCATAGCAATAGTTGTTCTTGTTCATTATGAAGGTTGTCTTAAGGGCTTTGTTTGGGCTCCTCATTATTTGATTATACCTTTAGTATGTGTCCATGAAACTTAACATTTTGAAATCGGGTGCGGCATCAATGAGCGTGTCAATACTCTGTAATGAGTATGGATCTTTAAAGCATGCCTTGTTGAGGTTGGTGAAATTTATACACATCCCCCATCTTTCTGAGTTCTTCTTTATCATCATAATGTTAGCCAACCAGGTGGGATATTTGATCTCTTGGATGAACCTTGCTTCAAGCAACTTTTTCACCTCTTTGGCAACGACCAACCTTCTTTCTACAACTTATTTTCGTTTCCTTTTGGGTGAGGGTTTCACTCCACTGCTATGAACAATTGATGACACACGAATTATGGATATCCCATGCATATCCGAGGGCACCTAGGAGAAAAAGTCAATATTGTCATGTAGCAACTGTGCAATCTCAATTTCCCCATCCTCTAGAAGGACAGTTCCAATCTGAGTGGTCTAGTACTTTTCAAGCTCAATATATACGATATTCATCTCTTTGTTTGGGGTTATGGTGTCCTTTATAGGGTCCCCGCATGAATCTATGTCCATATAGTGGATTTTGTGTGCGTTTAATGTGGGTTCTCGACTGATCTTGCATTTTAGGTTAAGGTTGTCCAAATAACATTGTCTTGATAACTTTTGGTTTCCTTTGATCACTCTGACCTACCCGCTACTCAATGGTGTAGCGGGGTATTCGTTACTATTAGAGATATTGACTAAATCCAAGGTAAACCATACAAGTCGAGTCGCCACTGCACTTCTATTTATCCAAAGGAATGGTTAGAAAGCGAACAAAAACCTAAAAGTTTTATCGAATCAAAAACTAGTAAAAATGTCAGAGATCTGGGTAAGGGGGTTGGTTATGCAATGGGAAGGTTTTAAGCACCCAAAACATCCTAGGTACTCCTAGGGAGCCCTTTTCATAAGTGTTGTTCTAGTCTAAAGGGTGTAGGTATATCTAAAGTACTATTTACTAAAAGGAAGGTTAAAAGAAAATGACTCGCAAGGATGTCGCATCCACTGCCTACGTATCTCATCTGAGTATGAGAATCAGAGTCTTCGTAGATCGGCTACCTATGGGTTAAAGAGAAGTGTGCTCGGTAAGACGTCGCGTCTTATGCCTACGTATCTCATCTGGAATGAGAATCAGAGCAAAACGTAGTTCGACTAACTATGGGTTAAGGATTGCCATTTGAATATGGACTTACAAAAGAGGACACCAGTTGTGTCAAAGGAGGGTGGGCAGTGTGTTCAACGTCCTAGCAGTAGGTGTCGCAGCTCGCTAAATCAAGTCTTAGGCAGTTACCTCTTTCCAATAGAACGGACTTACATGCCACAAGATCGAAGACACACAAAAGGTCTAAAAGTGGGGAAGCTCTGCTCTAGAGTTGTCATGCAATATGGACCTATGTGTTAGGATTTACAAAGGGGAACATCTACCTAATGTTAGCATGCAAAGACTAAGGGAATTCTACCTATGTTATCATACAAAGGGTTCTACCTAATAGGTGCTACCTAAACGGAACAAGAGTCGACTGATGGAGCGCGGAGAGGAGTTACGGATAAGGGTAGATGGCGTCGCCGGAGGCAATCGACTTACAGGTAGATGGCGATGCCTGAGGCAATCGACTTACAAGAGGATGGATGAATGCGTGCTGGTTCTGTTAAGTTTTAAAAATGATTACTCGACGTTGGATCGAGCTTTTTATCTTATTTTAAAATGGTTATCGGATGTTCGTTTTAATTCTTGTATTAACAGGTGACTAAAGAAATAAAGAAATAAATATTATACACTTTATGGGAGAGGGGTACATTTTTTATGAATGGGGATTGTTCATGGCAAACAAACAATAAGAATATATGCCTCATACATCATACAAGTAGGCAACAGTTATCAATCAGATCGGATAAATAAACAATATATAATCAAACCAAAGAATCAAATAATGGAGCATTTAAACAATGCATGGGAGTATGAACATGTTAAATAATCAAGCAATAGAAAGCATGAATGAGAGAAACAAGTATAAAAGATAACAGATGAATCATACAGATGAAAATATACACACGAAGGGTCTACTGAATAATTTAATCAGGAAATGAGGTAAGGACCAAATAAAATCAAGATAAAAGGCCTCTAATACATGACATATGAGATGAACAAGGGAGGATCAAAAGATCTCTTCAATTGCCATAAGCAATCCCTAAGTCAAACATCGATCATAAAGAAGTCAACTGAAAATTCAAGTCAACTTAAAAAATAACAAATAAATAGCAAATTAATCAAGAAAATTATGAAAAATTAAACTAAATAAGGTGGGGTCAGGACATCATCATCCCCCAAAAATATTTTAAAAATAGTGAAAATTGGCACGTGAATTAATTAAAACAAAACATAGGTCAAACCAAAAGTCAATTAATAAGACTAGGTTAGAAACAAATCAAGAATAAATAGTAAATTAATCAAGAAAATTATGAAAAACTAAACTAAATAAGGTGGGGTCAGGACATCATCATCCCCCAAAAGGATTTTAAAAATAATGAAAATTGGTATGTGAATTAATTAAAATAAAACAGAAGCTAAATTAAAAGTCAACCAACCAAACTAGGTTAAAAATAAATCCAAAATAAATTGAAAATGTGAAATAAAATTCCAAGAAAAGGTCAGGTTGACCATGAGACAGTGGTCAACCTTCATCCCAAAAATAAAATGCTAACAATAATTTTATGTCATAAAAATAAAATCAATAAAAAAAGTGTGTTAAAATGGACCATTTAGAATAAATAATTAAAATAAAATATTAATATTAAAAAAATACGAAAATAAAAATTATATAAAATTAAATAAAACGTTAAGAAAAGTGAAAAATATTTTTGGGTAATTTTATGGACGAAGAAAATATTTTAAATAAGAAAAAGAAATATGAAAATGGAAGGATTAATGGTGATGAACATGGTAAGCAAGCGTAGATATATCAAAACATGGCCATGGAAGAGATGATTACCTAATGGAAAATAGAAGTGGAATGGAATCTGATATGTGATGAAGCTTTTCCTCCTTGCCACGAAATTATAATGCCTCTTTTAGGGTTAGGGTTTCAGCTTCTTAAATAGGGTGGATTATATGTTCTCATGGGCTTTTTAATAAGTGATTTATCCATAAGAATAAAAGTGTGAAGTGAGGTGTAAAATGGTGTTATTTTGGGCCAAACTTAAGTGAATGGATGTCAAATGCATGGACAAAAGAGGTAAAAAATATGACTGGTTTGTGCAGCATGCTTAGAAAATCTGATTGGGCCAGCCAGACCCAAAATCTGCCTAGAAAATCAAGTCATGGTGCCCACTTTAAATGAATGTATCTCTCAAACCATGGATCCAAATGAGATGATTCTAAAAGGATGTGAAAGAGGACATGGCAAGGTACAATTGTTGTGAAGAAAGTATTTTCAAATAATGCCTTGAATTGCAAGAAAACTGGCCAAGAAGTCTTGACAAATTTTGAAGATTTTGGACTTAGAAATTTTTCTAAGTGTCCTAAAAAAATGTCTCACTTTGACTAAGCATAACTTTCTCAATTCTAATCCAAATTGAGCAAACTTTATATCTCTAGAAAGCTTGGAACAAGAGGAACAACTTTATTGTTGGAGAAATGTTCAAATGAAGCTTTTATCTTGATGGAAAATGAGCTTAAAGTGAGTGCAACAATCATGAAAACTTGCCCTAAATGGAAAGTCAACTATTTCCAAATTAAGTAACTTTTCCAATTCCTGATTAAATGATGAATCCATGATCCGACCTTGATCAAATTTCATATGTAGGCTCCCCTAGGCATGAATTTTGAGATTCCACTCTCAAAAAGTCAGGAATTGACTTTTCTGGCCCCACATTTGACTTTTCCCAAACTGTTTGATTCCCGATTCCAATGATCAATTGAAGTACTTCTAGCTCAAATAAAGAGATGATTTTTTGTATGTAGACCCTTGTGGACATATGGAGGGTCATGGAAATGAGTTTCACCTAAAGAATCAGAAATAAACTGATTTTATACCAAACCCTAGTTTTAGGGCAAAATGATCAAGAACTGATTGCACTGATTACCAATGGATCTTTCTGAGATAATTGTGAAGCTTCCTAGGCCAAGATGCCTCTCTAATCATGACATGGATGAGCTCCTCTACTTCCAACCAAACATTTCCTGTTGCAGGTAGGCATGAATCCCTAATTTCTGATTAAATCCAGATGACCATTCTAATAGCTTTGAATCCTTCACTAATGAACTGAGGACCATAATAAGATACTTGGATCCCCCTGAGACCCTTGAGACTTGTATACTTATAAAATGAAGTCCAATTCTCAATCTTGCTTTGTGTGGGCTCCTTCTGTTAAGGAGTGATTGATCAAAACCTGATCTCCATGTCACTAATGCAGTACGCAATGAGTATGACCTAATATGATGCTAATGAAGTGTAAAACATAATCCCATGCTTCCAGGAAAAATGAAGGGTAAATTTTGGGGTATTACATCTGCCCCTATTCAATCAACTGGAAACCCGAAAGGAAGATAGCAACGGCTTTCGCACTTTCGAGGTATCAAGTGATTGAATACGATAAAAGCCCGAAAATTTACACTGAAGTGAAAAAATGAAGTAACAATGCCTGTCAGAATCAGCCGAGAGGTGGCCTTGAAAAAGAATCCGTCTGGTACGGTGAGAGTCGGTCTGAACACCGAAACAAGGAATGTTAGCCTGAATACCACAATAAATGGTAACACAGAAATAACCATGGCCTGAATGCCGCTCATCAATCTGAATACTAGAAATGACTTCGATCTGAGCATCGGATGATACTTGATTATCAAACATCGGTCTGAACACTGGGAAACTGGCCTGAGTGCCACTTTGGTCTGAATACTGGAAAACTGGCTTGAATGCCACAAGTTGCATCGACCTGAATGTCGGAAACTTCTTCGATCTGAACATCGGAAAATTGGTCTGAATGCCACTTCGGTCTGAATACCGGAAAACTGGCCTGAATGCCACAAGTTGCATCGACCTGAATGTCGGAAACTTCTTCGATCTGAACATCGGAAAACTGGCCTGAATGCCACTTCGGTCTGAATACCGGAAAACTGGCCTGAATGCCACAAGTTGCGTCGACCTGAACGTTGAAAACTTCTTCGATCTGAACATCGGAAAACTAGCCTGAATGCCACTTCGGTCTGAATACTGGAAACTTGGCATGAATGCCACAAGTTACGTCGACCTGAACGTCGGAAACTACTTCGATCTGAACATCGGAAAACTGGCATGAATGCCACTTCGGTCTGAATACCGGAAAACTTTCATGCCTGTCAGCATCAGCAGAAATAGGGAAAATGATAATTGAGGCGGCGCGTGGGCCAACGATCCCTGCTGGGAATAATAAAGATAAGTCATGAACAATCTTCAGTCTGAGTACTGGAAACAACTTCTGGCTTATCACTTGGGATACCGAGAATGCCTTATGCTTTACATGCGTATGTTTGAATTTTTCAATGGCGTAATGCTCCATGAAAATGGAAATGCTACGCAATTTGGGAGGATGCAATGCAATATGATTCTACATGCAGGGATGCGAAATGCTAGGTTAGAGAGAAGGCCAAGCCGAGGTAAGGAATTCTGCTGGGGAAATGATCACAATCTTCTGGATCCAGGCAATGTTGTTGGAGATACACAGCACAATGAACTCTGTGGGGGAAATGACCGGCCACGCGGTGTTCTAGCAATAATAATAATACCGAGACTCTGACTGGGGAGAGAATGGTACTGAAAGCTTGCTGCTGAGGAAAGCGACAGTGGTTCTGGCAACCATAATCTGCGGGAGAGACGTCTCGGCAGGGGAAGGAAACACTGATACGGTACCAAGATTCTGCTTCCAGGGAAGGGACCACGGGTCTAACGTAGAGATCACTGATCTGGCATCGAACGCTGAGGAGCAGCTGCTTCTGCTAGGAAGATACAGTCTGGCACTGTCAACTCCGTTAGGGATATACAGTATGACACTGTCGACTCTACTGGTGAGTGTATAGCCTGAAACAAACGCTTGGGGAAGTACAATAGTGAGAGCCTGCTGGGGATTGAAGAATCCAACGCTCGGACCAGCTCTGCAAGGATAAGATACCAAATTCCAACTGTTGAGGAAAAACATCCGCGATCATTTGATGGGACCTTAAGGAAATGCCCTGAGTGTACCTGTTCTGAATAGACGATCCAAAGCACTTAAAATTTACAGCAATTTTAAATGTTTATTAAGCACGTACCTGTAAAGCTCTTATGTTTCATGATGCAATGTTTATCAAAAATTCGGACGTCATTTTTGCGAACAAAATAGTAAAATGAAAATGAATACAGAGATATACTGAATAACATGATTTTATTGATTGAATGGCCTCTGCATAGGCATTTACATCAGGAAGCAATCCCTGGAAAGAGGTAATTGCACAACAGATAAAAATAGAAATTAATCTAATGGCAATGTGAAATGGATTTCTATCGGGTTCCAATTCTGCTATGATTCGCTCGTCTTCAAGATCCTTAGATGATCAGCTTTCCGAAAAAGGTGATTGTACTGTTTCCTATCCTTCGGAAGTTTCCGGTTATCGACACGAGATGATATTCAGAACTACTCAGAATGCAGCCATTCGCTTAATCCCAAACTTTTGCCTAGATCGCCATTTCGGGTTTTCAATCCACTGGGATACCCATTTTTGCCTAAGTTGCCCTTTCAGGTTTTCAACTTACCGGGTGTACAATCTTTTCATTTTTTAATCCCTAACTTTTGCCCGAACCTTTTTCATTTTCTTGGTTCGCCGGGATGCCCATTTTTTTGCCTGGACTGTTCTTTTTATCGTTCAGCGGGTCTATTTTATGCGAAGTATTTTTTAACTGCGTCTGAGTTCACAGGGGAAATGAAGTTTTCACCATCCATAGTTGCAAGTATTAAGGCTCCGCCATCAAAAACCTTGGTGACAATATACGGTTCATCATAGTTAGGAGTCCACTTGCCCCTGTGATCCGTCTGAGGAGGAAGGATCCTTTTCAAAACCAAATCTCCGACTTGGAAGCATCGAGGACGCACTTTCTGATCAAAGACTCTCTTCATCCGACTCTGATACAATTTCCCATGACAAATGACTGCCATTCGCTTCTCTTCGATAAGACTTAAATCATTGAACCTTGTCTGAATCCATTCAGCTTCGTCTAACTTACATCCAGCATGACTCTTAGAGAAGGATTCTCCACTTCAACAGGTAGGACTGCTTCCATACCATACACAAGGGAATAAGGGGTTGCCTCGATCGATGTACGTACTGAAGTATGGTACCCATGCAAGGCGAAGGGTAGCATCTCATGCCAATCTCTGTATGTAACGACGATCTTCTGCACAATCTTCTTTATGTTCTTATTTGCTGCCTCAACAGCACCGTTCATCTTAGGACGATAAGGGGAAGAGTTGTGATGTTGAATGTTGAAGTTCTTGCACAACTCTTTCATCATTTTGTTATTGAGATTAGAACCATTATCAGTAATGATTATTTCGGGAATCCCATAACGACAAATGATTTCTTTCTTGATGAATCGGACAACCACATGTCTGATGACCTTCGCAAATGACGCTGCTTCGACCCACTTGGTGAAATAGTCGATGGCAACAAGGATGAAGCGATGCCCATTGGAAGCAATCGGCTCAATCTTTCCAATCATATCAATGCCCCACATGGCAAACGGCCACGGCGAAGACATCACATTCAGAGGATTTGGCGGCACATGCACCTTATCAGCATAAATCTGGCATTTATGACACTTCCGAGCATATTTGAAACAATCAGATTCCATGGTCATCCAGTAATAACCCGCTCTCAACAATTTCTTAGCCATTGCATGTCCGCCGACATAAGTACCGAAGGAGCCTTCATGAACTTCCTGCATTAACATGTCTGCTTCGTGTCTATCCACGCATCTGAGCAAAACCATGTCGAAGTTCCTCTTATACAGCACATCGTCTTTGTTCAAGAAGAAACTGCCTGCCAATCTTCTCAAAGTCTTTCTATCATTGTTGGATGCCCCTGCAGGGTACTCTTGATTCTTCAGAAAGCACTTGATGTCGTGGTACCAGGGCTTGTCATCAACTACCAGTTCAACAGCAAACACATACGCGGCTCTATCAAGGCGCATAACATCGATCCTGGAAGCATAGTTCCACCGAATCACCTTGATCATGGAGGACAGAGTAGCAAGAGCATCTGCCATCTGGTTCTCATCACGAGGTATATGATACAGCCTTACTGTTGTGAAGAAAGTCAACAGTCTTCTCGTGTAGTCTCTGTAGGGGACCAGATTAGGCTGGAGAGTATTCCAATCACCATTCACTTGATTGATCACTAGAGCTGAATCTCGGAAGATGTCCAGAGTCTTGATTCTCAAATCAATGGCTTGCTCGATACCCAAGATACATGCTTCATACTCAACTTCATTATTGGTGCACTCAAAAGTCAGACGAGCGGTGAAAGGCATGTGGGCACCTTTCGGAGTGGTAATGACAGCACCAATTCCACTTCCTTTGGCATTGTCGGCCCCATCAAACATTAAAGTCCACTTTTCATCTGAATCAGGTCCCTCCTCAACAACTGGCTCTTCACAGTCTTTCATCTTGAGGAACATGATGTCTTCATCTGGAAAATCAAACTTCATCGGCTCATAATCATCAATCGGCTGCTGAGCAAGATAGTCTGACAGAATACTCCCTTTGATGGCTTTCTGGGATGTATACTGGATGTCGTACTCTGTCATTACCATTTGCCAACGAGCAACCCTTCCGGTGAGAGCTGGCTTCTCAAATATATACTTAACTGGATCCATTTTGGAGATCAGTAAGGTTGTGTGAGTCAGCATGTATTGTCTCAATCGCTTAGCAGCCCATGCAAGTGCACAACATGTCTTTTCAAGCATTGAGTATCTCGACTCGCAATCTGTGAATTTTTTACTCAGGTAGTAGATGGCATGCTCTTTCCTACCTGTCTCGTCGTGTTGACCGAGAACACAACCCATGGAATTATCGAGTACTGTCAAATACATAATCAACGGTCTCCCTGGGACTGGAGGCATAAGGATAGGAGGATTCTGCAAATACTCTTTTATTTTTTTCGAAAGCCCTTTGGCAATCATCATTCCACCTGATAGCCTGATCTTTTCTCAACACTTTAAACATTGGCTCACACGTGGCTGTTAGGTGAGAGATGAACCTCGCAATGTAGTTCAACCTTCCTAAGAAACCACAAACTTATTTTTCTGTTCTTGGCTCAGGCATTTCTTGTATCGTTTTCACTTTGGCCGGATCCACCTCAATCCCTTTTTCACTAACAATAAAACCCAGCAGTTTTCCAGATCTCACCCCGAAAGTGCACTTGTTCGGATTAAGCCTCAGCTTGAATTTCCTCAAACGCTCAAACAGTTTCTGCAAATTCACCAGATGTTCTTCTTCCGTCTGAGATTTGGCAATCATATCATCAACATAAACCTCGATTTCATGATGAATCATATCATGGAAAAGAGTTACCATAGCTCGTTGATATGTTGCCCCAGCATTTTTCAGACCAAACGGCATCACCTTGTAGCAGAAGGTGCCCCATGGGGTTATGAAAGTTGTCTTCTCCATGTCTTCTGGTGCCATCTTAATTTGATTATAGCCAGAAAAGCCATCCATGAAGGAGAATGCCGAGAACTGAGCCGTTTTATCCACCAAAACGTCGATGTGAGGTAATGGGAAATCATCTTTAGGACTAGCTCTGTTCAGATCCCGGTAGTCAACACACATCCGTACCTTTCCATCCTTTTTAGGTTCTGGAACGATATTTGCAACCCATGGCGGATAATTTGTAACCGCTAGAAACCCTGCATCCAACTATTTTTGCACTTCTTCTTGACCGGAGGACAATCCTCTTTGAGAGGCAAACGGTGTACCATAATGTCTGTGTCAAGCCCTGGCATGTCCTGATAAGACCAAGCGAAGATGTCAACATACTCTTGCAGCAATTCAATTAGTCCCTTCTTCACATTATCTTCCAAAGCAGCCCCTATCTTGATTTCTCTCTTGGCATCCTCGGTGCCGAGATTAATCACTTCAACAGACTCTTGATGCGGTTGAATGACCCTTTCCTCCTGTTTTAATAACCTGGCAAGTTCTTCAGGGAGTTCACAGTCTTCGTCACCCTCTTCTTTAGCTTGAAAGATTGGATTTTCAAAGTCGAAGCGAGCCATAGCAGAACTGTTATCAATAGGATCCGGTGACGTGCATCTGCATGAGTGATGGTATGTGCTTATGAGTGTGAACAAGAAGTGGAAACTAAATAAAACATTGCCAAATGTATGTATATATATATATATATTTTATATTTTTGATTTTTGAAAACTGCAAAAATAGAAAGACAGTGAACAAAATATTTGAATGCAAAAAGACGTCCTTTATTTATGATAAAAATGCAGGTATCCACATAGATGAGCCCTACAATGAGTCATCACGCCCTGGGCGGAACGTAAGACTTGGATATGCATGAATAAACAAAGAAAATTACTCTTTAAGAAGAGTGACTTGGATAATCTCTTCAGAAGACCAGTTGCGGAGAACTTCACCCGGGACCCTTGGACACACCCAGTTGTCAATGTCGCAATCACTATCCCCATCTTCTTTGTTGATTGCAGAGACCTGGCCGTACTGAATGATGCCATCACTGGAGAAAGTAATCGGCCCCTGACGAGTCTGAGGCGTTGAAGTTGTAGAAGTCAATGTCGGCTGATACCTAATCCCAAACTTGTCTTCCTTTACAGGTAAATCCACCAGACGTCCCCAACCGAGAGCAACACCTGAATTTACCAAGGCTCGTGTCTGCTTGAAGGATGACAAAGAGGCACCTGCTTCAACCTCTTCCACTGGAGCTGCATCCTTGACTTGAACTGCCTCAAAGGCCTGACACAGGGTCTCATGAATCTCACCTTCTACCTCTACATACTTGAATGTAGACAGGTTACTGACCAGAATATCCTCCTCACCACAGACAGTGATAATTCTTCCGTTGACCGGGAACTTGATCTTCTGATGCAAGGTCGAGGAGACTTCCCCAGCATTATGGATCCAAGGACTACCCAGCAAGCAACTATACGAAGGACGGATATCCATCACATAGAATACGGTGTTAAAGGTTTGTGATCCAATCTGAATTGGCAATTCTACCTCTCCGAACACCGACCTCTTAGAACCATTGAAGGCTCTTACCACAAGATCGGAAGGCTTCAAGATCAAACCTTCTACATCTAACCTTGACAGGGCTCTCTTGGGTAGCACATTGAGAGAGGAACTTGTATCCACCAGAACATGGGATAGCACAGTGTCTTTACACTCCATCGAGATGTGCAAAGCTTGTTATGATCGCGTCCAACTGGCGTCAAGTCAGAATCAGTAAAACCCAACCTGTTGCTTGTTAGATGCCCAAAAGTGCTTATTTGAGCTATCATATGTGGGCATCTTTCACTCTATTTCCGTGCTAAATTGTCTAAATCACCTTTGTTTTTGATGAAATGCATTACATTGATAAACAAGCTTGGTGCCTTTGATTTGTGTGTTATTGTGCAGGAAAAAGGCATGAACTAATTGAAAATGAAGACACAAGAAAATTGGCAAAGGAACCAATGAATACTAGCATTCATCAACCTGCTCGCTAGGCGAGCTGCTAGCAAAAAGCTCCAGTAAAATGTCAATAAATTCGCTAGGCGAGCTGCTAGCGAAGGTGGTAGCGAGTTCGTTCAGTTTTGGTGAAAAGCGCAGCCAGCACTCACTCGCTAGGTGAAGCTCTAGCGAGTCCCCAGCGAGCATTCCAGTAGCAAAACCTCTCAACCTCGCTGGGGCGAAGGTTGGAGCGTGTCCTTCGCTAGGCGAAGGTTTGTTCGCTAGGCGAACATGACAGTTCAACAGACCCTGTTTTCTCTGGGCACAGGTGCCTTTGGTGCCACAATTTGACCCTCGCTAGGCGAGCCATTCTGCTCGCCTAGCGAGCATGACAGCCCAGTACTACTCTATAAGTAGCAGGTGCCACTTTTGAGCACCATACCTAGTTTTTACAGCATTTTTCCACTTTTGTACTTTTGTTAGATATTTTTACAGCATTGTTCTTGGGAGCTTTTATGCCCTAGATTTCATTTCTCTTCATCTTGTAACCATCTTCTACAAAAAGAAGGTGGATTCCCATCCAATATCGATTATCCGACTTGGATGTTGATCAACCTTCTTCCGAAACTTGCCGACCAAGCTACCATGAAAATGAGTAGCTAAGTCATCCATTTGTCAAGGTTAGATGTAGGTGATTACTAGCTTTGTGTGTAAATGTAAGGATCTTCATGTGTAAACTCTTTAATGGTGAATATATGATGAAAACTTTGTTTCTATTTAAAACTCTTTGTGTTGGTTTATGATCGAGAGATGTTTACCAACTCTTGACCTAGGTTTTCTTCCAATCTTGTTTGTTAGCTAGAGATAGTAATGAATGATTTTGTTCACCATAAGGTTGAACCAAAAAGTTGTCATTTTGATAGATTGTGTTCGAGAGAAACAATGGATCAAAATGGGAAAACTCACAATGTGTGTTCGAGAGAAACATATTGGGAGGACTTTGTGAAATAATTTATCATCTAAAGGAGTTTATAAGAGTGTTGACCGAACAAATACATGCAAAGTGATCATCGAACCCTAACTTTGGCAATATTTCTCATTTATTCAAACCATAACTTTTACCGCAATTTATTACCTTTTTATGCAAGATAACGTGACAACCAACCAAAACCCTATTGTTACATTGAGTTAGAATTAATACAACCATCGAACGGCGGTGATATCTTACAATCCCTGTGGATACGATAACAAAAACCCGACACGTAAATTTATAACTAACAAAATGGTGTCGTTGCCGGGGATTGTAAATTGATATTGCGAGCATCGCAATGGTTGTTTAAGTTTTAGCTTGTGAATTTTTGAATTGTGCTTGTAATCTGTTTGGTTTAGTGTGCAGCTTACGTTTTATGCGAGGGCAAATCCCTGTGGACGAACTTCTTTGTGATCCTGAGATCGAGAGAACCGCAAGGAGGCTAAATAGCAAAACGAGACGTAGGAGGCAACAGGCTAGACAACGCCAAGAGCAAGGAGAAAGTTCTTCAACCACAAATCCACCACCATTCATACCAAACATGGAGCCACAACCACCACCACCTATTTCTACTCCATGCATCAATAGTCCAAGGAACACCGCTCAGTTTGCCAACCACACCGGAAGGCAAGCTGAGATGAAAACGGGAACTCTAAATCTATTATATGGAAGTCCATTCACCGGAATGGACCATGAAGACCCATTTGCTTTTCTCACAAAATTTTATGAGATAGCATTGGCTGCCGGAGTGGATCAGGCTCAGGAGCTTCCGTTGTTCAGACGATTATTCCCCCACGCTTTGCTCGGTAAAGCAAAGGATTGGTACCTAGATCAAACACCAGCCGTAATGACAGACTGGAACGTGTTAGAAGAGAAATTCATCGAAAGATTTTTCTCCCATAACCGATTCATGGAATCCAAGACGGCCATCTCGGTGTTTTCACAAGGAACCAGTGATTCTTTGAATGAAGCGTGGGAAAGATTCAAGTCCATGCTTCGGAAATGTAAAGGGCATGGATTTGATGAAATGACTCAAATCCATATCTTCAGAAATGGACTTCAACCAAACTGCAAAACGTTGTTGGATGCTACCTCGGGTGGCTCTTTATTGTCAAAAAGTGCCGAAGAAGCCACAAACATCATAAATCGAATGGCTTTAAATGATCTTCAGAGTCAAAGTCGAGGAAATTCTTTGAAGAAGGCGGGAGTGTTTGAGCTAGGGACGAATGATGCCATCCTTGCCCAAAACAAGCTCATCTCACAACAAGTGGAACTCTTAACGCAACAAATCAAAGAGTTAAGAGAACCGTCAAAAGCTAAACAAATAGCTTGTTGTGAACTTTGTAAAGGTGAACATGACACCGGATTTTGTCCACCTCCCGGTTTTGACGAAGTAAACTACATGGCCAATCAACGGGACTATCAACCGAGACCACAACAACAACAACAACCTTATCAACCGCACCCTCAAAATCAACAACAACATTACCAAGGGAACCAAGGGTTCCAACCTAGAAGCAACTATTATCATAACCAAGGTTATGGAGGTGGTTCTTCTAGCCGTCAAAACCCTCCCCAAAATCCTTATCAACCTCAACCTCAACAACCGCCGGTCGTAACTTCTAAATTGGAAGAGACATTGACGCAATTCATGCAAATGTCAATGGCTAACCAAAAGAGCAATGACGCGGCCATAAAAAATCTCGAGACTCAAGTTGGGCAACTTGCTAAGCAACTAGCTGAACAACAAACCGGCCCTTCCTTTTCGGCAAACACGCAACCAAATCCTAAGGAGTATTGTAAGGCGATCACAACGAGAAGTGGGAGGGAGTTGATGAGTGAGAATAAAAAAAGAGTTGAGAGAGAAAATGAGGAGGAAATAGTTGAGGAAAATATTGATGGTGAAGTGGGGGAGTGGAATGAGAAGGAAGAAGTTGAAAATAACGAAAAGAATGGTGAAGTTGAAAAGAAAAAAAGGGTGGAGATTGAGAAAAATACAAGTGACGAAGTAGTGGTGGAGCCAGTAAAAAAACCTAGATGGAGGAGTGCTAGAGTTGCAAAGGGAAAGGAGGTAGTGAGCGCTACTCCAATCCAAAACCTTCCTTATCCTCATGCCCCGTCCAAAAGGGAGAATGAACGGCATTACGCCCGGTTCATGGGTATTTTTAAACAATTACAAATCAACATTCCGTTTGCCGAAGCCTTGGAGCAAATGCCCAAGTATGCCAAATTCATGAAGGACATACTTACAAAAAAACGGAGGCACACGGAACCTGAGACAATCTTGCTTGATGCACGATGTAGTGCCATCATTCAAAAAACCCTCCCAAGGAAGGAATCCGATCCGGGACGAGTCGTTCTACCGGTAACCATCGGAGACACCTACATGGGTAATGACTTGATTGATTTGGGATCTAGCATCAATTTAATTCCACTATCCATTATCAAAAGATTGGGAAATGTTGATATCAAGCCTGCTAAGATGACTTTGCAACTTGCTGATAAATCTACCACTGCACCATATGGAGTGGCTCAAGACATGTTAGTCAAAGTTGATAAATTCTTCTTCCCGGTTGATTTTATTATTATTGATATGGAAGAGGATGATGATGCTCCGCTCATCCTGGGCCGACCATTCATGAAAACCGCGCGCATGATGATAGACGTAGATAACGGTTTCATGAAGGTAAGGGTCCAAAATGAAGAGGTAGCCTTCCATCTGTTTGAAGCCAAAAAGCATCTCAATGATAAACATGATTCTTTCCGAATCGATGCAACAGAGGAGAAGCTAGTGGAGGTGGCAAACCAGGTCCATATTTCTAATCCTTCCGAAAGACCTCTTATCGGAGTCTACCAACTTTCGACCAAAACTAAAGAAAAAAAGATGGAAGCATGGTTGAATGAATTAGAAGCTTGTGGAGAACTTGTCTATCATAAAGAGACAAGGGAAGGCGTGGATATGACAAAAATTGTGGAGGAGCCGAAACTAGAGCCACATTTGAAATATGTGTACCTTGATGATAACTGTGCTAAACCCGTGATCATTAGCAATAATTTGTCCACAAACGAAGAGAATCAATTGATGCGGGTGCTAAAAAAGAAAGAGGTTGTCAAACTGGTAGAGGCCGGGATGAATTGTTCTATCGCCGACGGTGAATGGGTGAGCATTGTGCAAATAGTTCCGAAAAAGGGTGGTATTAGATTTTATCAAAGGTTCATCAAGAACCTCTTGAAGACGACAAGGCCCTTGAGGAGGTTGCTCAACAAAAGGGATCCCGGGAGCTCAAACAACAAAGTAGAGCGCGGAAGCTACACAATTCCGCTTGATGCTCCTCTGTGAGCATCACACCGTCGAGCTTAGCCGACGTTAAACAAGCGCTAGTTGGGAGGCACCCCAACATTGTAAGTATTTACTTTTTTTTTGTGTTGTGTGTGTTGGGTTTCCTAGTGCTAACCATGCTGTATGAACATGAACTGCTGCCTTGGAAAAGGCATTTGCTGTCATGCTCGCCAGATGCTCGCTAGGCGAAGCAGCAGCGAGCAAACTCGCTAGCTGCTCGCTAGGCGAAGCAGCAACGAGCGCTGCATGACGGCACTTATTTAAATCTCAGCAGGGCACTCATTTTTGCCCTAACACAAATTTGCTGTTTTGCAACCCTGCTGCGAAATTTTTTACAGAGCTCTCCACACTCTCTCATTTGCATCTCTCTCACTAACACTCTCTTCCTACTCGGTCGATTGCAAATCCTACTCACTTCACATTTCCAAATCCGTGTAACTAAGGTTTGCCCTACTACATTTCTCTTTTTGTTTGAACTCTAAATTTCCAATTTAAATTGCAATTAGAATGAGTGGAGTATGGGAAACATTAGGTTTGCATGTGGTAATTTAGGTTTTGCAAATTGGGATTTTAGGTTTTAGAATTGGGGATTTTAGGTTTTGAATGCAAATATGTAATCCCCAATAGCATAGAACGGTTATTTACTTGATATATCATTAGGTTCTGATGTTGGAACCATTTGAGTATGGGTTTTGGGGGAGAATCTCTGAACATGCTGAAAAACCCCAAAACCCGTAAGGTTCGCTAGCACTCGCTAGGCGAACCTGGGGCGAGCGTTCGCTGCCTCTTCGCTAGGCGAAGCAGCAGCGAGCATGTCAGTCTTTTGAATATTGCTTTGATGTCTAATCTGTTTGTTTGGTGTGTGTTGTTTCCTCTCATATTTTGCAGATGGAGTCACGGTCTGGAGCGGCTAAGAAAAGAAAGGGAGCGACTACTTCCCGGACTGTGCCTATCCAGTTTGACCAAGATAAGTTTGTCGGCCCGAAGCAGGCCGCCAGATACATTTCTCTGGAGAAGCGGAAAATTCTTCCAGAGAAGCGATTCCTGATCAACCCACAGGGCACTAACAGAAATTTTGCCGGGTTGATTGACACGAAGAAATGGGATCGGTTGATTAATCCCTTAGAGCATTACGACATAGCTACAGTGCGGGAATTTTATGCTAACGCACTGCCCGATGACGACGAGCCCTTTACTTGGGTATCTAAAGTGGTCGGGCGTCCAATTGCATTTGATCGGGATGCCATCAACCGAATCCTTGGGGAACCGCTCCAGCTGGGAGCTGAAGAGAGAGACCAATACCACACTGACCTACGGCTTCACCGTGATGTTGAAGCAATTTCTGCCGCCCTGCTTTTACCAGGGAAATCTGTTGAGCTGAACCCATCTGGGGTTCCAATGAGGTATCACAGGGAGGACATGACTCCCATGGCTCAACTGATACTGCTTTTGGTTTTAACCAACATCCAGCCTAAATCCCACACCTCTACAGTGCCGATCCCAGTGGCACATTTGGTCCATTCTATCCTCACCAACGTCCAGATCGATGTGGCGAGGATCATCGCAAATGAGCGAAGTCCGTGATCGAGAGCGGGCTAAAGTCGGGGGCTCGTGTTAATTGTCCCCTAGCTTTCCCGTGCTTGATCATGAGTTTATGCATTCAGGCAAGGGTGAGACTTCCGTCTCGGGGTCAGGTAAGGATCCCGTCACCTATCGATGACCGGTATGTGGCCAAATATTGTAGAGCGAAGAATGCTAGAGGCAGTGCTGCTTCAGGAAGTACCCGGGCTTCTGATGGTCCTGGTACTTCTACTCCTAGACTAGATCCATACGTCCAAGCTGTGTGCAATTACAGTTTGGAATGGATGGCGGCATCCCAGAGAGCCATGTTAGATATGCACGACTCTATGCAGCGGTTACAGCTACAAGGAAGTGGTGCTCATGCTTTGATGACGCGTGAGCAGTTTCTGCTTAACGCCAACTGGCCTGTGGACACGCCAGTGTATAGTGAGGGGGTGGGCGTTGCTGCTGATGAAGATGATGATGATGATGATGTTGATGATGAGGCTACCGGTTCTGATGCCGGTAGCGAGGAGGAGTCCTGAGCCCTTAGAGGGTTAAGTTTTTGTACTTTTCAGTTTTTATGTTTATTTCTATTTGTATTTTCGGATTTTGTATCTTGACTTTGGTGTTGTACTATTGGGGTGTTTTGTCCCCCATGAACAAATTTATATTTTCAGTTAATGTTATTTATTTATGTTTTTAATTTTGTTGTTTAATAAATTTTTGGGTGATTAAGTGGCAAACCTTCTAGATTGGTTGCTCCTCAAGAAGTACCCAATGAAGGTGCATCCGAGCTTGGATGGCAATGATAAGAATAAACAAGTGAATGAAGCTAAGGTACATGGTTACCTCCGGCTAGAATTTTAGAATGCATTAGGAACTTTACTCTTTTTGGTAAATTGAATATTGTCTTTTTGCAACATAATTGAATGAATGTTTCATCTAGAACTTAAAACCACAAATTGTGAGGAAACCTCCATTGTACACTTAAATGCTGGATTCTAATAAGTTTTGTTGATTCATGTAATTCATGCTTTGTCTTTTATTATTGTGAAATTGTGGAAGCAATTAGAAATGATCAAGGCACTTGTTTTCTTTTGAGCACAACTACATCCAAAAACAACTTACCTGTGAGCAGAGAGAGTATTTGTTAACCCCTTTGAGCTTAAACAGTTGAATCTCGGCTTGAAATAAAGCGAGATCTCAAAAATCATTTTTTTTTACAACCCGGAAAATCTTGATTATTGTTCTTTTGCCGTAAAAAGTTAAGAGCATTCACTTAGGGTGAGGAAGAAATAAGTTGGGGAGAACGAAAAAGAATCGGTAAGTACCACAACTCTTGAAAAAGAAAAGAAAAACCGAGCAAGCATAAAAAAATATATGTATAGAAAATATAGAAAAGAAACATCTGTTTTGTATATTTGATGTGAAAGAAAAGAACAAAAATAGAAAGAATGAAAATGAATGCTTTCTTGGAAGAAAAATAGTGAAAAATAAAAATTGAGTTGTGGAATATGTGTTGTGAAGGTTTCAAATAAGAAACAAATGAAACAAAGTCGAGATGTGTGAATAATATTGTGAATGTCTCTTTTGCATCGGCACTTTCGTTTCAATGGCCTTAGAAATGACCCTTGTTTGTTAACCTAACCAAGCTTCAACCGAAAAGCCCTTAGTGATCTTTATGCTTCCACAGTACCATTTTTAATTGTTAGACATTGTATGAATCTATTTGATTTCTTCATTGTTTGTTAGAGAGTGAGATTATTCCCGCGGTTGCAAACGCGTAAAATCTTCATTCCTTATTCGAAGAGGAGAGATAGGATGATTCATTAAGAATAGTATTGTTGTAGATAGATAAATATTTTGCATTGCTATTTAAGTTTTAGTTCTTGTGTATTATTTTATTCGAACCGTTGGAAACTTGTATATGCGGATTTCGCTTGTGTTTGAGCCGTTTATCCAACTTCGGAGAAACCTTTTTCTTAAAGCAAATCCTCTTGTCCTTCAAGAGGCATACTTTGCTTGAGGACAAGCAAGAATCTAGTTGGGGAGAGTTGTTAGATGCCCAAAAGTGCTTATTTGAGCTATCATATGTGGGCATCTTTCACTCTATTTCCGTGCTAAATTGTCTAAATCACCTTTGTTTTTGATGAAATGCATTACATTGATAAATAAGCTTGGTGCCTTTGATTTGTGTGTTATTGTGCAGGAAAAAGGCATGAACTAATTGAAAATGAAGACACAAGAAAATTGGCAAAGGAACCAATGAATACTAGCATTCATCAACCTGCTCGCTAGGCGAGCTGCTAGCGAAAAGCTCCAGTAAAATGTCAATAAATTCGCTAGGCGAGCTGCTAGCGAAGGTGGTAGCGAGTTCGTTCAGTTTTGGTGAAAAGCGCAGCCAGCACTCACTCGCTAGGCGAAGCTCTAGCGAGTCCCCAGCGAGCATTCCAGTAGCAAAACCTCTCAACCTCGCTGGGGCGAAGGTTGGAGCGTGTCCTTCGCTAGGCGAAGGTTTGTTCGCTAGGCGAACATGACAGTTCAACAGACCCTGTTTTCTCTGGGCACAGGTGCCTTTGGTGCCACAATTTGACCCTCGCTAGGCGAGCCATTCTGCTCGCCTAGCGAGCATGACAGCCCAGTACTACTCTATAAGTAGCAGGTGCCACTTTTGAGCACCATACCTAGTTTTTACAGCATTTTTCCACTTTTGTACTTTTGTTAGATATTTTTACAGCATTGTTCTTGGGAGCTTTTATGCCCTAGATTTCATTTCTCTTCATCTTGTAACCATCTTCTACAAAAAGAAGGTGGATTCCCATCCAATATCGATTATCCGACTTGGATGTTGATCAACCTTCTTCCGAAACTTGCCGACCAAGCTACCATGAAAATGAGTAGCTAAGTCATCCATTTGTCAAGGTTAGATGTAGGTGATTACTAGCTTTGTGTGTAAATGTAAGGATCTTCATGTGTAAACTCTTTAATGGTGAATATATGATGAAAACTTTGTTTCTATTTAAAACTCTTTGTGTTGGTTTATGATCGAGAGATGTTTACCAACTCTTGACCTAGGTTTTCTTCCAATCTTGTTTGTTAGCTAGAGATAGTAATGAATGATTTTGTTCACCATAAGGTTGAACCAAAAAGTTGTCATTTTGATAGATTGTGTTCGAGAGAAACAATGGATCAAAATGGGAAAACTCACAATGTGTGTTCGAGAGAAACATATTGGGAGGACTTTGTGAAATAATTTATCATCTAAAGGAGTTTATAAGAGTGTTGACCGAACAAATACATGCAAAGTGATCATCGAACCCTAACTTTGGCAATATTTCTCATTTATTCAAACCATAACTTTTACCGCAATTTATTACCTTTTTATGCAAGATAACGTGACAACCAACCAAAACCCTATTGTTACATTGAGTTAGAATTAATACAACCATCGAACGACGGTGATATCTTACAATCCCTGTGGATACGATAACAAAAACCCGACACGTAAATTTATAACTAACAAAATGGTGCCGTTGCCGGGGATTGTAAATTGATATTGCGAGCATCGCAATGGTTGTTTAAGTTTTAGCTTGTGAATTTTTGAATTGTGCTTGTAATCTGTTTGGTTTAGTGTGCAGCTTACGTTTTATGCGAGGGCAAATCCCTGTGGACGAACTTCTTTGTGATCCTGAGATCGAGAGAACCGCAAGGAGGCTAAATAGCAAAACGAGACGTAGGAGGCAACAGGCTAGACAACGCCAAGAGCAAGGAGAAAGTTCTTCAACCACAAATCCACCACCATTCATACCAAACATGGAGCCACAACCACCACCACTTATTTCTACTCCATGCATCAATAGTCCAAGGAACACCGCTCAGTTTGCCAACCACACTGGAAGGCAAGCTAAAATGAAAACGGGAACTCTAAATCTATTATATGGAAGTCCATTCACCGGAATGGACCATGAAGACCCATTTGCTTTTCTCACAAAATTTTATGAGATAGCATTGGCTGCCGGAGTGGATCAGGCTCAGGAGCTTCCGTTGTTCAGACGATTATTCCCCCACGCTTTGCTCGGTAAAGCAAAGGATTGGTACCTAGATCAAACACCAGCCGTAATGACAGACTGGAACGTGTTAGAAGAGAAATTCATCGAAAGATTTTTCTCCCATAACCGATTCATGGAATCCAAGACGGCCATCTCGGTGTTTTCACAAGGAACCAGTGAATCTTTGAATGAAGCGTGGGAAAGATTCAAGTCCATGCTTCGGAAATGTAAAGGGCATGGATTTGATGAAATGACTCAAATCCATATCTTCAGAAATGGACTTCAACCAAACTGCAAAACGTTGTTGGATGCTACCTCGGGTGGCTCTTTATTGTCAAAAAGTGCCGAAGAAGCCACAAACATCATAAATCGAATGGCTTTAAATGATCTTCAGAGTCAAAGTCGAGGAAATTCTTTGAAGAAGGCGGGAGTGCTTGAGCTAGGGACGAATGATGCCATCCTTGCCCAAAACAAGCTCATCTCACAACAAGTGGAACTCTTAACGCAACAAATCAAAGAGTTAAGAGAACCGTCAAAAGCTAAACAAATAGCTTGTTGTGAACTTTGTAAAGGTGAACATGACACCGGATTTTGTCCACCTCCCGGTTTTGACGAAGTAAACTACATGGCCAATCAACGGGACTATCAACCGAGACCACAACAACAACAACAACCTTATCAACCGCACCCTCAAAATCAACAACAACATTACCAAGGGAACCAAGGGTTCCAACCTAGAAGCAACTATTATCATAACCAAGGTTATGGAGGTGGTTCTTCTAGCCGTCAAAACCCTCCCCAAAATCCTTATCAACCTCAACCTCAACAACCGCCGGTCGTAACTTCTAAATTGGAAGAGACATTGACGCAATTCATGCAAATGTCAATGGCTAACCAAAAGAGCAATGACGCGGCCATAAAAAATCTCGAGACTCAAGTTGGGCAACTTGCTAAGCAACTAGCTGAACAACAAACCGGCCCTTCCTTTTCGGCAAACACGCAACCAAATCCTAAGGAGTATTGTAAGGCGATCACAACGAGAAGTGGGAGGGAGTTGATGAGTGAGAATAAAAAAAGAGTTGAGAGAGAAAATGAGGAGGAAATAGTTGAGGAAAATATTGATGGTGAAGTGGGGGAGTGGAATGAGAAGGAAGAAGTTGAAAATAACGAAAAGAATGGTGAAGTTGAAAAGAAAAAAAGGGTGGAGATTGAGAAAAATACAAGTGACGAAGTAGTGGTGGAGCCAGTAAAAAAACCTAGATGGAGGAGTGCTAGAGTTGCAAAGGGAAAGGAGGTAGTGAGCGCTACTCCAATCCAAAACCTTCCTTATCCTCATGCCCCGTCCAAAAGGGAGAATGAACGGCATTACGCCCGGTTCATGGGTATTTTTAAACAATTACAAATCAACATTCCGTTTGCCGAAGCCTTGGAGCAAAAGCCCAAGTATGCCAAATTCATGAAGGACATACTTACAAAAAAATGGAGGCACACGGAACCTGAGACAATCTTGCTTGATGCATGATGTAGTGCCATCATTCAAAAAACCCTCCCAAGGAAGGAATCCGATCCGGGACGAGTCGTTCTACCGGTAACCATCGGAGACACCTACATGGGTAATGACTTGATTGATTTGGGATCTAGCATCAATTTAATTCCACTATCCATTATCAAAAGATTGGGAAATGTTGATATCAAGCCTGCTAAGATGACTTTGCAACTTGCTGATAAATCTACCACTGCACCATATGGAGTGGCTCAAGACATGTTAGTCAAAGTTGATAAATTCTTCTTCCCGGTTGATTTTATTATTATTGATATGGAAGAGGATGATGATGCTCCGCTCATCCTGGGCCGACCATTCATGAAAACCGCGCGCATGATGATAGACGTAGATAACGGTTTCATGAAGGTAAGGGTCCAAAATGAAGAGGTAGCCTTCCATCTGTTTGAAGCCAAAAAGCATCTCAATGATAAACATGATTCTTTCCGAATCGATGCAACAGAGGAGAAGCTAGTGGAGGTGGCAAACCAGGTCCATATTTCTAATCCTTCCGAAAGACCTCTTATCGGAGTCTACCAACTTTCGACCAAAACTAAAGAAAAAAAGATGGAAGCATGGTTGAATGAATTAGAAGCTTGTGGAGAACTTGTCTATCATAAAGAGACAAGGGAAGGCGTGGATATGACAAAAATTGTGGAGGAGCCGAAACTAGAGCCACATTTGAAATATGTGTACCTTGATGATAACTGTGCTAAACCCGTGATCATTAGCAATAATTTGTCCACAAACGAAGAGAATCAATTGATGCGGGTGCTAAAAAAGAAAGAGGTTGTCAAACTGGTAGAGGCCGGGATGAATTGTTCTATCGCCGACGGTGAATGGGTGAGCGTTGTGCAAATAGTTCCGAAAAAGGGTGGTATTAGATTTTATCAAAGGTTCATCAAGAACCTCTTGAAGACGACAAGGCCCTTGAGGAGGTTGCTCAACAAAAGGGATCCCGGGAGCTCAAACAACAAAGTAGAGCGCGGAAGCTACACAATTCCGCTTGATGCTCCTCTGTGAGCATCACACCGTCGAGCTTAGCCGACGTTAAACAAGCGCTAGTTGGGAGGCACCCCAACATTGTAAGTATTTACTTTTTTTTTGTGTTGTGTGTGTTGGGTTTCCTAGTGCTAACCATGTTGTATGAACATGAACTGCTGCCTTGGAAAAGGCATTTGCTGTCATGCTCGCCAGATGCTCGCTAGGCGAAGCAGCAGCGAGCAAACTCGCTAGCTGCTCGCTAGGCGAAGCAGCAACGAGCGCTGCATGACGGCACTTATTTAAATCTCAGCAGGGCACTCATTTTTGCCCTAACACAAATTTGCTGTTTTGCAACCCTGCTGCGAAATTTTTTACAGAGCTCTCCACACTCTCTCATTTGCATCTCTCTCACTAACACTCTCTTCCTACTCGGTCGATTGCAAATCCTACTCACTTCACATTTCCAAATCCGTGTAACTAAGGTTTGCCCTACTACATTTCTCTTTTTGTTTGAACTCTAAATTTCCAATTTAAATTGCAATTAGAATGAGTGGAGTATGGGAAACATTAGGTTTGCATGTGGTAATTTAGGTTTTGCAAATTGGGATTTTAGGTTTTAGAATTGGGGATTTTAGGTTTTGAATGCAAATATGTAATCCCCAATAGCATAGAACGGTTATTTACTTGATATATCATTAGGTTCTGATGTTGGAACCATTTGAGTATGGGTTTTGGGGGAGAATCTCTGAACATGCTGAAAAACCCCAAAACCCGTAAGGTTCGCTAGCACTCGCTAGGCGAACCTGGGGCGAGCGTTCGCTGCCTCTTCGCTAGGCGAAGCAGCAGCGAGCATGTCAGTCTTTTGAATATTGCTTTGATGTCTAATCTGTTTGTTTGGTGTGTGTTGTTTCCTCTCATATTTTGCAGATGGAGTCACGGTCTGGAGCGGCTAAGAAAAGAAAGGGAGCGACTACTTCCCGGACTGTGCCTATCCAGTTTGACCAAGATAAGTTTGTCGGCCCGAAGCAGGCCGCCAGATACATTTCTCTGGAGAAGCGGAAAATTCTTCCAGAGAAGCGATTTCTGATCAACCCACAGGGCACTAACAGAAATTTTGTCGGGTTGATTGACACGAAGAAATGGGATCGGTTGATTAATCCCTTAGAGCATTACGACATAGCTACAGTGCGGGAATTTTATGCTAACGCACTGCCCGATGACGACGAGCCCTTTACTTGGGTATCTAAAGTGGTCGGGCGTCCAATTGCATTTGATCGGGATGCCATCAACCGAATCCTTGGGGAACCGCTCCAGCTGGGAGCTGAAGAGAGAGACCAATACCACACTGACCTACGGCTTCACCGTGATGTTGAAGCAATTTCTGCCGCCCTGCTTTTACCAGGGAAATCTGTTGAGCTGAACCCATCTGGGGTTCCAATGAGGTATCACAGGGAGGACATGACTCCCATGGCTCAACTGATACTGCTTTTGGTTTTAACCAACATCCAGCCTAAATCCCACACCTCTACAGTGCCGATCCCAGTGGCACATTTGGTCCATTCTATCCTCACCAACGTCCAGATCGATGTGGCGAGGATCATCGCAAATGAGCGAAGTCCGTGATAGAGAGCGGGCTAAAGTCGGGGGCTCGTGTTAATTGTCCCCTAGCTTTCCCGTGCTTGATCATGAGTTTATGCATTCAGGCAAGGGTGAGACTTCCGTCTCGGGGTCAGGTAAGGATCCCGTCACCTATCGATGACCGGTATGTGGCCAAATATTGTAGAGCGAAGAATGCTAGAGGCAGTGCTGCTTCAGGAAGTACCCGGGCTTCTGATGGTCCTGGTACTTCTACTCCTAGACTAGATCCATACGTCCAAGCTGTGTGCAATTACAGTTTGGAATGGATGGCGGCATCCCAGAGAGCCATGTTAGATATGCACGACTCTATGCAGCGGTTACAGCTACAAGGAAGTGGTGCTCATGCTTTGATGACGCGTGAGCAGTTTCTGCTTAACGCCAACTGGCCTGTGGACACGCTAGTGTATAGTGAGGGGGTGGGCGCTGCTGCTGATGAAGATGATGATGATGATGATGTTGATGATGAGGCTACCGGTTCTGATGCCGGTAGCGAGGAGGAGTCCTGAGCCCTTAGAGGGTTAAGTTTTTGTACTTTTCAGTTTTTATGTTTATTTCTATTTGTATTTTCGGATTTTGTATCTTGACTTTGGTGTTGTACTATTGGGGTGTTTTGTCCCCCATGAACAAATTTATATTTTCAGTTAATGTTATTTATTTATGTTTTTAATTTTGTTGTTTAATAAATTTTTGGGTGATTAAGTGGCAAACCTTCTAGATTGGTTGCTCCTCAAGAAGTACCCAATGAAGGTGCATCCGAGCTTGGATGGCAATGATAAGAATAAACAAGTGAATGAAGCTAAGGTACATGGTTACCTCCGGCTAGAATTTTAGAATGCATTAGGAACTTTACTCTTTTTGGTAAATTGAATATTGTCTTTTTGCAACATAATTGAATGAATGTTTCATCTAGAACTTAAAACCACAAATTGTGAGGAAACCTCCATTGTACACTTAAATGCTGGATTCTAATAAGTTTTGTTGATTCATGTAATTCATGCTTTGTCTTTTATTATTGTGAAATTGTGGAAGCAATTAGAAATGATCAAGGCACTTGTTTTCTTTTGAGCACAACTACATCCAAAAACAACTTACCTGTGAGCAGAGAGAGTATTTGTTAACCCCTTTGAGCTTAAACAGTTGAATCTCGGCTTGAAATAAAGCGAGATCTCAAAAATCATTTTTTTTTACAACCCGGAAAATCTTGATTATTGTTCTTTTGCCGTAAAAAGTTAAGAGCATTCACTTAGGGTGAGGAAGAAATAAGTTGGGGAGAACGAAAAAGAATCGGTAAGTACCACAACTCTTGAAAAAGAAAAGAAAAACCGAGCAAGCATAAAAAAATATATGTATAGAAAATATAGAAAAGAAACATCTGTTTTGTATATTTGATGTGAAAGAAAAGAACAAAAATAGAAAGAATGAAAATGAATGCTTGCTTGGAAGAAAAATAGTGAAAAATAAAAATTGAGTTGTGGAATATGTGTTGTGAAGGTTTCAAATAAGAAACAAATGAAACAAAGTCGAGATGTGTGAATAATATTGTGAATGTCTCTTTTGCATCGGCACTTTCGTTTCAATGGCCTTAGAAATGACCCTTGTTTGTTAACCTAACCAAGCTTCAACCGAAAAGCCCTTAGTGATCTTTATGCTTCCACAGTACCATTTTTAATTGTTAGACATTGTATGAATCTATTTGATTTCTTCATTGTTTGTTAGAGAGTGAGATTATTCCCGCGGTTGCAAACGCGTAAAATCTTCATTCCTTATTCGAAGAGGAGAGATAGGATGATTCATTAAGAATAGTATTGTTGTAGATAGATAAATATTTTGCATTGCTATTTAAGTTTTAGTTCTTGTGTATTATTTTATTCGAACCGTTGGAAACTTGTATATGCGGATTTCGCTTGTGTTTGAGCCGTTTATCCAACTTCGGAGAAACCTTTTTCTTAAAGCAAATCCTCTTGTCCTTCAAGAGGCATACTTTGCTTGAGGACAAGCAAGAATCTAGTTGGGGAGAGTTGTTAGATGCCCAAAAGTGCTTATTTGAGCTATCATATGTGGGCATCTTTCACTCTATTTCCGTGCTAAATTGTCTAAATCACCTTTGTTTTTGATGAAATGCATTACATTGATAAATAAGCTTGGTGCCTTTGATTTGTGTGTTATTGTGCAGGAAAAAGGCATGAACTAATTGAAAATGAAGACACAAGAAAATTGGCAAAGGAACCAATGAATACTAGCATTCATCAACCTGCTCGCTAGGCGAGCTGCTAGCGAAAAGCTCCAGTAAAATGTCAATAAATTCGCTAGGTGAGCTGCTAGCGAAGGTGGTAGCGAGTTCGTTCAGTTTTGGTGAAAAGCGCAGCCAGCACTCACTCGCTAGGCGAAGCTCTAGCGAGTCCCCAGCGAGCATTCCAGTAGCAAAACCTCTCAACCTCGCTGGGGCGAAGGTTGGAGCGTGTCCTTCGCTAGGCGAAGGTTTGTTCGCTAGGCGAACATGACAGTTCAACAGACCCTGTTTTCTCTGGGCACAGGTGCCTTTGGTGCCACAATTTGACCCTCGCTAGGCGAGCCATTCTGCTCGCCTAGCGAGCATGACAGCCCAGTACTACTCTATAAGTAGCAGGTGCCACTTTTGAGCACCATACCTAGTTTTTACAGCATTTTTCCACTTTTGTACTTTTGTTAGATATTTTTACAGCATTGTTCTTGGGAGCTTTTATGCCCTAGATTTCATTTCTCTTCATCTTGTAACCATCTTCTACAAAAAGAAGGTGGATTCCCATCCAATATCGATTATCCGACTTGGATGTTGATCAACCTTCTTCCGAAACTTGCCGACCAAGCTACCATGAAAATGAGTAGCTAAGTCATCCATTTGTCAAGGTTAGATGTAGGTGATTACTAGCTTTGTGTGTAAATGTAAGGATCTTCATGTGTAAACTCTTTAATGGTGAATATATGATGAAAACTTTGTTTCTATTTAAAACTCTTTGTGTTGGTTTATGATCGAGAGATGTTTACCAACTCTTGACCTAGGTTTTCTTCCAATCTTGTTTGTTAGCTAGAGATAGTAATGAATGATTTTGTTCACCATAAGGTTGAACCAAAAAGTTGTCATTTTGATAGATTGTGTTCGAGAGAAACAATGGATCAAAATGGGAAAACTCACAATGTGTGTTCGAGAGAAACATATTGGGAGGACTTTGTGAAATAATTTATCATCTAAAGGAGTTTATAAGAGTGTTGACCGAACAAATACATGCAAAGTGATCATTGAACCCTAACTTTGGCAATATTTCTCATTTATTCAAACCATAACTTTTACCGCAATTTATTACCTTTTTATGCAAGATAACGTGACAACCAACCAAAACCCTATTGTTACATTGAGTTAGAATTAATACAACCATCGAACGGCGGTGATATCTTACAATCCCTGTGGATACGATAACAAAAACCCGACACGTAAATTTACAACTAACATTGCTTGTATGAACATTTGCAACGATCCCTTCTAGGTGGTTCACTGAGATCTCCTGAGGCACATATGCAGCATTAAGGACCTTCAGGAGTGCCTCCTTGTGTGCCTCCGAACACAGCAGGAGTGAGAGAATAGATATCTTGGATGGCGTCTGAATCAACTGATCGACTACCTTGTAATCGCTTTTCTTTATAATTCTCAAAAGTTCGTCCACATCCTTCGCAAAAGCAGGCTCAGAGCCAGCCTGTGGTGCAGAGGTACCCTCATTCACAACTTGCTTGCCTTTGGCCTTCGCCGCGGCGTCAACACTATCAGGTTGGGTAACCGGTGGTGAGAACAGTCTACCACTTCTGGTGAATCGCCCGATTCCACCAACATTGTCCACTGCGGGATCTTTTATCTCAATTCCAGGTTCAGATTTCTGATCCTGCACCTCTTCTACTTTCAGTGGCTGCTCCACTCCATGATCATGCGTGTACGCACTCCCCCCGTAATGTCAAGGAATGGCCCTTTCGATGGTGAAAGGTAAAGGACCATGGGTCGTGATGGTCATAGTGGATTGATGCGGTCGCACTGGTGGTACCGATTGCGCTTCTAGCACACTGATCTGAACGGCCGGGTAGAAAATTGTGATAGTGGCAACGTCACAGTCATACTCAGAAATCTTATTTATTGAAGTACAAACATCCGAAACATCGGAATCAAGTTCAACAAGTACATCAGAATCAAGCACCATGTTTGGAATATCAGCAACAACATCAAAAAAATTAATCACATCAGCAGGAACAACATTTGTAAATTCTTCAGCATCTTCAGGAAAGAGAGTATCAACATCTGCATTCTCAACAATCCCTTCAACAACCCCTTCAACAGACCTTTGGGCAGATAGGTCTTCAGCTTGAAGGACACCATTGTCAAGCAAGGCCTGGATACCCTACTGTAGCTTCACACAACCCCCACTCTACGCAACACAACCCAAACAACCGCTCCCGCAACCGGGGAAAACATCTGCCTTTAGCAAGTATTCTTTGATTTCTAACAGCGGAGTCTTCAATTTCAACACATCCTTAACTGATTTGACTTCCCCTTCCACCATGTTAACATTTGCACCACCATGCTGCGGCATAGGATTGTTGACAACATTAGGAGTCGGCGCAAAGTAGATGGCCTTTGAATCAATAAGGTCCTGAACTACGTGCTTAAAAGCTTTGTATTTCTCAATAGTATGGCCAGGTACCCCAGAGTGGAAATTACACCTAGCATTGGCGTCATAACCCACTGGAAGCCTGCCAACGGGAGGAGCCAAAGTGCGTAACTGCACAAGTTGCAGATGTTGAAGGTTGGGAAGCAACTGGGCATACGACATCGGAAGAGTGTCGAAACGCCTATCCATCATCCTCTATCTCTTTTGATAAGCAGGTCTGTTACCCTGTTGTTGTTGGTATTGATTTTGTTGACGTTGAGGTTGTTGTTGTTGCACTGGTGTTGCAGTTGGAATGGTCACTACTGCAACATAAGGTTGTTTATGGTAATTCTGAAAGTTATTCCTCCGGTTACCCCTGTTCTGATAAGAAGATATGGCATTTGCATCCCCTTCTCTCCTCTTCTGTCCTCCTAAGAACGGCTTCTTTGACCCCGAAGATGATCCAAACCCATTTTGGATCTTACATGTCTTCAAGTAGTTCTCCACCCTCTCACCGGTAGAGACCACATCAGCAAAATTCGAGGCGTTGCAACCCACCAGACGCTCCAAATAAGATTCAGACAGTGTGTTCATAAACATGTTGGCCATCTCTTTTTCCAACATCGGAGGCTGAACACGGGAAGCCAACTCTCTCCAACGTTGAGCATACTCTTTGAAGCACTCGTTGCTCTTGAGAGACAGATTCTGGAGCTGAGTCCTGTCAGGTGCCATATCCGTATTGTACTGATATTGCTTCACAAAGGCCTCGCCAAGTCTCTCCAGCAGCGAATATGGGCTCTGTCCAGCCTCATATACCACTCCAAGGATGCCCTAGCTAGGCTGTCTTGGAAGAAGTACATGAGCAGCTTCTCATCATCAGAATACGCGATCATCTTGCGGTAGTAAGCTTGTACATGAGTCTTCGGGCAAGAGTTGCCATTGTACTTATCAAACACGGGGACTTTGAATTTTGGCGGAACTCTCACGCCTGGGACCAGCCCCAAGTCAGAAACATCCACACCAAGAGAATTCTGCCCTTCCACAGCTTTAAACCTCTCTTCCAGTCTCCGAAACATAGGGTCCATACCATGGCCCATGCCAAAGTCCTCCTGAAGCAGGGGGAATTGATCCTCCTGATCATCATGGATGGGTTGTTGACCAAGGTTGCCATGTGGGATTGGGATAGGCCCCGGTCCATTGGGTCCATTAGCCTCTCCAGCGGGAGGATCAGCCACAACCTCCGGTTGAGTAGTAGGGGGGTTCCCCTGTACCAACAATCTAATCTCATGTTGTCCCTGAGCCACTCCTTGGACCACTTCCATGAACTGATTCATGCGAATCCTCATCTCAGCGAGCTCTGCTTGTTAACCTTCCATTGCTCTCTGTTGATTCCTTCGGGTACCGTATCGGTGAATGCCTGAGTCAGCTATCCTAATAATGGAATACCAAACAAGATGAAAACACTGTGGCGGTACCTGTTATGCAAGACATGCTAATGAATATGCAAATGCAATGACATGTTTATCAATTCCAAAGGGTATTCTACCCCTTGATTCCAGTCTCACATTAGATAAACAGTGTAAGAAAACCCTGACTAGAATCAAGAAGATATAAACCCCTAGGAATAGATAAACATGATGCATGCAATGCTTATGATTTAATTTTTATATCAGAGGAACTTTAGAGTCTTATTTGCAAATTTTGGAAATATTAAACGTTTATCACATACGGAAATATCACGTCAATTAATATTTGGAAATGTTTTTACGCCAAAGAAGTACAGTCTTGGTAACCAAATACAATAAAAGAGAGAAGGAAAATGAACATCCTATGGATCCCTAGAAGCAATCGTACAAAGCCCTCGAGACCGGAAGATAAGCTGCACGAAGCCTCTTCACCTCCCTCTCATAGGCTGCCTCCATATCTGCCTTCTCTTTGGCGATTCGATCATACTTCCTCTTCCAAAACTTGGAAGACTGAGGAAGTAGAGAAGTTAATGCGTCATCAGGATCATCAATAACCTGGTGCTCAAGGAACTCTATCAAAGCATCCTTCTCTCTGATCTGCTGAAGCAACTCCTCTCGTTCACGGATCCAAGCACGCGAACGGTCTTCGTATCTCAACTCCTCTACTCCTTGGCTAGGGAGGGTTGAAGGCCCAACCACAACCAAAGGTGTGGGTCTTGGATACTCATAAGGCATGAGGTACTCGGAAGCTCTCCTCCTAACCCAAGAGGTATAGGGTTCCAAAACGATACAGTTCTTCGGACCTAGCTCCTTCCTTCCTTTCTTATGGATCTTGCGCCAAGCGCGGACCATCCTGCCCTTCAAGCCTTGGGGATCTTTACCCTCCTGAAAGAACACACCCTATAACAGAATGTTATTGGATTTATCCTTTAGGGGGAACCCAAACTGACGACGTGCCAAAATAGGGTTGTAGTTAATTCCACCGCATGTACCAAGAAGAGGTACATTGGAGAATTCACCACAAGAGTCGATAATCTGCACACCATCATATACACGGTTGTACCAAAAGATATCATCATTAGTGAGAGACATAAGTCTCGTGGACCACCGTAGACATCCTTTGTTCTCCTTGAAGGCGAGCGTCTGAGGCAAGTGCGAAATAAACCACTTGTACAACAGAGGAAAACAGCACACAATGGTACCATCGCCCTTTGCATTCCTCATATGCAAAGAGAAATAAGTGTCACCCAACAGAGTAGGAACGAGATTAAGAGTAGAGAAAATTCTAATGGCGTTCATATCCACAAACTTGTCGATGTTGGGGAATAACACTAGCCCATAGATGAGAAGTACAAATATGGCCTCAAAGGCGTCCTCACTCATGGCCTTCCCAAACATAGTAGCTTGATCAATGAGAAAATCAGACGGGAGATCTTGAATTCCACCTTTGGTAGTCATATGAGCACCAATAATAGATTCATCTATACGCAACAAATCAGCAATCTCTTGAGAAGAAGGAACTCTCTCCAAGCCACTAAACGACAACTGGTCTAGGATAGGTTTGCCCACAAGATAGGCATACTCCTCAAGCATGGGCAAAAGCTGGAAATCCGGAAAAGTGAAGCAACGGTACAAGGGATCATAGAACTGCACCAACACACGCATTAGACCTTCATCCACTTGAGTAGCCAAAATAGACAGAAGCTTCCTATGACGAGCCTTGAATTCCAAGGGATCTAATACATAGGATGTCAAACTCCTTAACTCTTTCAAGTCGGGTTGTCTAAAACTGTACTTCTTTGTATTCCTTCTTTGCTTATCCATGTCTGAAAATTTGCAAATAGACCTCTTAAGTTCCTTGAAAGTTTTCTCATTGTTGATGATATGGATGTGTATGAATGCATGAATGCATGGATGCAACAATCACACTCAAGGATCAAGCAAATCACACCACACAAAGGTCATGGGATGGATCAAGTCATCCTTAATATCAATCATCCATTTTGGTGGATTATGGTTTACACCTTATGAACACCCAAGTTCCATTGATATTAAGGATGCACAAGAACGGATCAACCACGAATCAAGGGTTTGTTGCGAGTCGCGAGCATGGAGTCTTGGTTAAGAACCACCCAAAGGGAGTGTACTATGGTTAAACCTGACAATCATGTTCTACAAGAGGTTCCCATAGTCATCATCCCATCTTTCGGATATTATCGGATAAACGACTACTCGTATTCCAAAAATATTCTAAAGAGAGACTCTTATGAGTGTAGTATCGCGTAACAATCGTATCAAATCTTACACTTGAACGATCTTCGCACTACGTCCTAAAAATAGGCCAAGATGGGCGTGGTAAACTAAGGTCCTTGGCTTCTAAGGCATATATTGGAAAGAGTAATGCTTAACCACGACTACTCGTGTGACATTATTGATCCCAACATAACCTCCACCAAGTGAATGGGCTTGCAAGTCAACTTGCTAAGGAATAACTCCACACAAGTCAACAAGACTATGCCATTCTCCTATCCTAAGTGCACTCGAGTTCGGGTATAAAACTCATCTCACGAAGATCACCAAGCATACAAGGAATTAATATTCAAACAATTCAATCATTACATACAATACAGTAATCCCAAATTGCACAAAAATATGTCACAAAGCAATATACCATACAATACAACAAATATGAAAAGTAGGCAAAACCCACTAGGCAAATGATAGTCCCCAGCAGAGTCGCCACTTTTATGTAGCGGGGTATTCGTTACCATTAGAGATATTGACTAAATCCAAGGTAAACCATACAAGTCGAGTCGCCACCGCACTTCTATTTATCCAAAGGAATGGTTAGAAAGCGAACAAAAACCTAAAAGTTTTATCGAATCAAAAACTAGTAAAAATGTCAGAGATCTGGGTAAGGGGGTTGGTTATGCAATGGGAAGGTTTTAAGCACCCAAAACATCCTAGGTACTCCTAGGGAGCCCTTTTCATAAGTGTTGTTCTAGTCTAAAGGGTGTAGGTATATCTAAAGTACTATTTACTAAAAGGAAGGTTAAAAGAAAATGACTTGCAAGGATGTCGCATCCACTGCCTACATATCTCATCTGAGTATGAGAATCAGAGTCTTCGTAGCTCGGCTACCTATGGGTTAAAGAGAAGTGTGCTCGGTAAGACATCGCGTCTTATGCCTACGTATCTCATCTGGAATGAGAATCAGAGCAAAACGTAGTTCGACTAACTAGGGGTTCAGGATTGCCATCTGAACATGGACTTACAAAAGAGGACACCGGCTGTGTCAAAGGAGGGTGGGCAATGTGTTCAATGTCCTAGCAATAGGTGTCGCAGCTCGCTGAATCGAGTCTTAGGCAGTTACCTCTTTGCAATAGAACGAACTGACATGCCACAAGATCGGAGACGCACGGAAGTTCTAAAAGTGGGGAAGCTCTGCTCTAGAGTTGTCACGCAATATGGACCTATGTGTTAGGATTTACAAAAGGGAACATCTACCTAATGTTAGCATGCAAAGAATAAGGGAATTCTACCTATGTTATCATACAAAGGGTTCTACCTAATAGGTGCTACCTAAACGGAACAAGAGTCGACGGATGGAGCGTGGAGAGGAGTTACGGATAAGGGTAGATGGCGATGTCGGAGGCAATCGACTTACAGGTAGATGGCGAGGCCTGAGGCAATCGACTTACAAGAGGATGGATGAATGCGTGCTGGTTCTGTTAAGTTTTGAAAATGATTACTCGACGTTGGATCGAGCTTTTGATCTTATTTTGAAATGGTTATCGGATGTTCGTTTTAATTCTTGTATTAACAGGTGACTAAAGAAATAAAGAAATAAATATTATACACTTTATGGGAGAGGGGTACATTTGTTATGAATGGGGATTGTTCATGGCAAACAAACAATAAGAATATATGCCTCATACATCATACAAGTAGGCAACAGTTATCAATCAGATCGGATAAATAAACAATATATAATCAAACCAAAGAATCAAATAATGGAGCATTTAAATAATGCATGGGAGTATGAACATGTTAAATAATCAAGCAATAGAAAGCATGAATGAGAGAAACAAGTATAAAAGATAACAGATGAATCAAACAGATAAAAATATACACACGAAGGGTCCACTGAATAATTTAATCAGGAAATGAGGTAAGGACCAAATAAAATCAAGGTAAAAGGCCTCTAATACATGGCATATGAGATGAACAAGGGAGGATCAAAAGATCTCTTCAATTGCCATAAGCAATCCCTAAGTCAAACATCGATCATAAAGAAGTCAACTGAAAATTCAAGTCAATTTAAAAAATAACAAATAAATAGCAAATTAATCAAGAAAATTATGAAAAATTAAACTAAATAAAGTGGGGTCAGGACATCATCATCCCCCAAAAAGATTTTAAAAATAATGAAAATTGGCATGTGAATTAATTAAAACAAAACATAGGTCAAACCAAAAGTCAATTAATAAGACTAGGTTAGAAATAAATCAAGAATAAATAGTAAATTAATTAAGAAAATTCTGAAACATTAAACTAAATAATATGGGGTCAGGACATCATCATCCCCTAAAAATATTTTTAAAATAATGAAAATTGGTACGTGAATTAATTAAAATAAAATAGAAATCAAATTAAAAGTCAACCAACCAAACTAGGTCAAAAATAAATCCAAAATAAATTGAAAATCTGAAATAAAATTCCAAGAAAAGGTCAGGTTGACCATGAGACAGCGGTCAACCTTCATCCCAAAAATAAAATGCTAACAATAATTTTAAGTCATAAAAATAAAATCAATAAAAAAAAAGTGTGTTAAAATGGACCATTTAGAATAAATAATTAAAATAAAATATTAATATTAAAAAAATACGAAAATAAAAATTATATAAAATTAAATAAAACGTTAAGAAAAGTGAAAAATATTTTTGGGTAATTTTATGGACGAAGAAAATATTTTAAATAAGAAAAAGAAATATGAAAATGGAAGGATTAATGGTGATGAACATGGTAAGCAAGCGTAGATATATCAAAACATGGCCATGGAAGAGATGATTACCTAATGGAAAATAGAAGTGGAATGGAATCTGATATATGATGAAGTTTTGTCTCCTTGCCACGAAATTCCAATGCCTCTTTTAGGGTTAGGGTTTCAGCTTCTTAAATAGGGTGGATTAGGTGTTCTCATGGGCTTTTTAATAAGTGATTTATCCATAAGAATAAAAGTGTGAAATGAGGTGTAAAATGTTGTTATTTTGGGCCAAACTTAAGTGAATGGATGTCCAATGCATGACCAAAAGAGGTAAAAAAAACGTGACTGGTTTGTGCAACATGCTTAGAAAATCTGATTGGGCCAGCCAGGCCCAAAATCTGTCTAGAAAATCAAGTCATGTTGCCCACTTTAAATGCATGTATCTCTCAAACCATGGATCCAAATGCGATGATTCTAAAAGGATGTGAAAGAGGACATGGAAAGGTACAATTGTTGTGAAGAAATTATTTTTAAATAATGCCTTGAAGTGCAAGAAAACTGGCCAAGAAGTCTTGACAAATTTTGAAGATTTTGGACTTGGAAATTTTATCTAAGTGTCCTAAAAAAATATCTCACTTTGACTAAGCATAACTTTCTCAATTCTAATCCAAATGGAGCAAACTTTATATCTCTAGAAAGCTTGGAACAAGAGGAACAACTTTCTTGTTGGAGAAATTTTCAAATATAGCTTTTATCTTGATGGAAAATGATCTTAAAGTGAGTGTAACAATCATGAAAACTTGTCCTAAATGGAAAGTCAATTATTTCCAAATTAAGTAACTTTTCCAATTCCTGATTAAATGATGAATCCATGATCCAACCTTGATCAAATTTCACATGTAGGCTCCCCTAGGCGTGAATTTTGAGATTCCACTCTCAAAAAGTCAGGAGTTGACTTTTCTGGCCCCACAGTTGACTTTTCCCAAACTATCTGATTCTCGATTCCAATGATCAATTGAAGCATTTCTAGCTCAAATAAAGAGCTGATTTTTTGTATGTAGACCCTTGTGGACATATGAAGGGTCATGGAAAAGAGTTTCACCCAAAGAATCAGAAATAAACTGATTTTATACCAAACCCTAGTTTTAGGGCAAAATGATCAGGAACTGATTGCACTGATTGTCAATGGATCTTTCTGAGATAATTGTGAATCTTCCTAGGCCAAGATGCCTCTCTAATCATGACATGGATGAGATCCTCTACTTCCAACCAAACATTGCTTGTTGCAGGTAGCCATGAAACCCTAATTTCTGATTAAATCCAGATGAACACTCTGATAGCTTTGAATCCTTCACTGATGAATTGAGGACCATAATAAGATACTTGGACCCCCCTAAGACCCTTGAGACTTGTATACTTAGAAAATGAAGTCCAATTCTCAATCTTGCTTTGTGTGGGCTCCTTCTGTTAAGGAGTGATCGATCAAAACCTGATCTCCATGTCACTAATGCAGTATGCAATGTGTATGACCTAATATGATGCTAATGAAGTGTAAAACATAATCCCATGCTTCCAGGAAAAAGAAGGGTAAATTTTGGGGTATTACAAATGGGTACTTCATGGTCAGGTACAAAGGTGACAAGGTGGCCTCCTAAGCGTTAAATGTTGGTCTTCCAATGATGATGTTGTAAGGTGATGGGGCATTTATCACCATGTACTTCACCTTTATCGTTGTGGCACTCTCATTGATCCCAAAGGTATTTTTGATGGTGGCATAACCCATAACTTGTACCTGTTTACCCAATAAGCTTACTAGTGCTCTCTTGAAGTGATGAAGGAGCTCTGGGTATAGCTTTAAACCTTGGAAGGCTTCATAATAAAGGATATATGTCGAGCTGTCGGAGTCAATCACAACCCTATTTACGTTCCAATCATGGATCTGAAGGTTAATCACCATTAAATTGTTTTCACGAGGGTATTATAACCTCAACATCCCTGCAATAGAAACAAATGGTCAGGAAGGTTGCCTTCGAATTGGTGAGAGGAGTGATGGCGACATGCATTTCTTGCAGAGCGTACCTTTTTCGTGATCAGCTAGATTCTCCGTCGTTAACAATCGCATTCAAGGAGTGTCGTGGCGAACTTCTCCCACTCTTTTCTTATATACTACGATACCTTTTGTTTAAAGAGGTTCTTCCTCGTGTTTCTTGTGGTGGAGATCTCCTTAGTTCGAAGCCTCGACCTCTGTCTTGCACGTATATCTAGAGGTTGTATCTTTGTATCAGTTTTTGATTTATTGTTTTAAATGGCATCACCTTATTGTGACCTCACACGTTATGATGCTTGCATCACTTATTTCCGCACATGGCCAAAATGTTTCGTTTGGGAAGGTTAGGCTCGGGAAGAACCTTCGTATGACAAAACTCTTGCAGTACTCTTTCTTGCTTTGTATTAAGTAGAGTGAGGTATTCATACGGTCTTTTGTTTGTCTCGAAAGATGATTTCTCCCAATTTTGGGCTTGATTTTTATGCTTCCTCGGTCCGCGCGGATTATGATTTTAGCACTCCATTCTCTTTTGTATCTCTCGATCACTTTTCCGTATTCCTGTATTCACATTTGATGTAACACTCAGCTCGCGCCATTATCTTCTCCATTTTCGTCGCCTATTTTTGAGCCAAATATTCATTAAAATGCCCTACCTTGAGATCATTCTGAAAGGCCCCTACGAACATCTCTTGATTATGATGGGCAACTTTTATGGTCTCTTCGTTCAAATGAGCCAATTATTCTCAAAGTGACTCGCCCCGTCCTCGCCCTGCCCAAGGCGAACATTGAAAGGCTTGTGGTAGAAACTTCCTGTGCTTGCTGGCGGAAAACTAATGTATCATTTTATTCCCCAAATCCTGGTAGCTAATTATAGAGAACCTAGGGAGGCTCATATATAAATGCAAAGCGGAATCCTTCAGCGTGCCCACCATTAGTTTACATTTCAACGTGTCGGTAGCTCTGATGATGGTCATATGAGTGTTGAATGTTATGATGTGCTCATGTGGACCACTCTTCCATCGAATGTGGCCAATGAAGGCGGTTTGAAATTCTCTAGGACATGATTGTCCCTGATTTTTCCACTCAGCGGCTGTGGAAGGTCGTCGTTTTCTAATTGAATATGACATTCGTTCTACTGTAGGACGTGAATGCTTCCTTGTAGCAGTTGGTTTTATTGGCGCATGTCCTCCTCAACAATGAGTAACTCCTCCATGGCAACTTACGATTCGTGATTGTTGGTTTTCTATTTTATGTGGCCCATAAATTTTTTACCAGAGTCCTATAATGAGTGTCAAATGTTCACGTCGAGAACACTAAATTTTTAACTCTTTAAAAGTTGATCATATGGAGTAACAGAAGAGTCATAGTAGGTGACATTTTTTCATAATAATTTTAGTCCTCCTTTTTAATTTGATGTGAGTTCCATTATAGAGTGGTTTCTTTATACCGTTATAAACATTTTTAGTTTGTGATATATATATATATATATATATATATATATATATATATATATATATATATATATATATATATATATATATATATAAACAATTTGGTTCTATAATTATTCCTTGTTTTTAAAATCCAGCTTTAAAAAATTAATCTTTTTTCAAAAACCAAATTTGGATGGAGGAAACTCATCATTGTATCTTAGTTCATAGAACCGCATTTAATGAAATTATTTGGATTTCTAAAAAAAAACTAATTTTTTTAATTAATCAATGCTAATTTGTAATATTATAATAAAAAAATAATTAAAATGAATAAATAAATAACAAAATAAGGGTTCATATCTTCAACCTCTAACTTTGTTTGGATTGATGGAATCGGATGGAGCGGAGTAGAGTGAGATAGAGTGGAATGATATTCCATTGTTTGGATCATTTAAAATGCGATGTAACAAAGCGGAATGGAGTGGTATGAATTCCATTTCATTTCATCATTTATCATCATATTTCTTCCCCTCCAATTTGGACGGAATAAACAACTTGCCTTATTCCGTTATAAAATTTTCAAACAATGGAATTGACTATTCGTTCCGCTCCGCTCCATTCCACTCCGTCCCACTCCACTCCATTCCACTCCGTTCATTTTATGATATTCAAAGATAGTTACTTAAGAACTCCAAGAGAACAAGCAACAAAAGTCCCAGTAAAAAAAGTATCTAACTAGGTAAAAAAACAAACAAACAAAACAACCAACACTAAGTAAAAAAAAAAAAAAAAAAACCAACATCAAAAATCTAAGAAAACTAGAGGAGCGCTCCACAACAACAACCCCAAAAAGAACCAAGAAAAATCTATTGAGGGTTCACAAATGAAGGAAAACACACTCAAAATCACTTTTACTCAAATGAAATTAGTAGGTGGAAAAAAATGTTGACAAACCTATTAAAAGATAACAACAGTAGCACCTTGGTTAGAAGGTAAAAGTTGCTAGTCCTTGTTCTCTGAGAGAACAAAAATATTCATATTCTTCAATTTTAAATACCAATCCAACTTCAAGTCCATCTTCTTCATCTCTACTTTCTGCAAGAGACATAACTCTAGAAGAATGCATCGTCTCAACTTTAACAGGTTTTCCAAATCCAAAATCAATCTCATAAACATTAAATTTCGGCGACCCTCTTACTGAGAATATATTTCCAATCTCAAACATCTTAATATACTTAACCATCCATTCATCTGCATCTTTAAAAGGTTCATTTTTCATCTCAGTTACTGCCTTTTCTATTACTTTAACAGCATTCAAAAAACCATTTTCTCCTTTCATATCCTTTCTCTTCAATGATGCATGATGAAGCGCTAAACAGTTTCCAAAATACCCCTCTGGTATTGGATACCCTAAATTCTCTCTACAGTTACCTGCGAAGAAAAAATTCTCAATTCTTTCATCATCATTATCATCGTTTCTATACATGGTTTTAATCATAATAGCCCAAACAAAACCACAAGTCACAACAAATTTCGATAGAAATTGTGGTGCTGCTGTGATTTCTTCATCGTCTTTTATCCACTTACTTAATACCCATCTTTTCATCTTCTCAATTTCTTCTTTCTCAAAAACAGTAATAGCCTTTACATATTCTTCAGAAGTTTTACTTCCAACAATGGATTTATCTTTCCATGTTTTCCTATTGCTAAAATAATAGCTTGAGAAAACTTCCTCAAGTCTTTTTGGATCCTTCAATATATCTCTGTCAAAACAAGGCGGTGGCTTCAATTCGACTCCATCACCTCTTCGATGGATAAGGGACCAAAAATTCATGAAATGAGTGCAACTAATACCATCCATCAAGTGACAGAATGTGATGCCAATGCAAACACCATGGCCGGGGAAAACCGAGACCTGCAAAGCCAATAACGGAAAGATGAAAGTTTTGTTACTTTCAATATCAATATCGTCTGGAATTGTTTTGTGTGTTAATTTTGGAAACAGGTGATCAAAGTCTTTGATGTTTTTGGGGTGGTTAAAGGTTGAGAGATGTTTGAAATCCGCGGAGGATTCAATGATGGTAAAATTGACAGAGTCATTCTGAGTGCAGAGAATGAAGGGTTTGTGAGGTGGTGGAGATTGATTCCCGCCTTGGATTTTTTAGCGCATTCATGTTGTTGCGATATTACTCCCTAAACAATAGAATTAGTATAGGTGAAACTATTATCATTGATGAACATATAAATACATAGAGAGGAGAGAGGAGAGGAGCACCCTAAACAATAGAATTAAGAGGGTAAATACTAGACACTAGAAAATACTAATGATCTAGGTGCTTGCTTAAGTAGATATAGTGTCTCTAAGGTTGTAAGCAATTCCTTTTTGGTTTTTAATCTCAAAATTGAGAATTTAACTTACCACCCTTCAGTTATACCTAATATTCCCCATTTCTGAAATTCAAAAACTGCTCTTGGCAAAAAATTCAATCAAATTTTCGTGCAAAATTTTCAATAGACAAATCAGAATATACGGTACAAATTAAATTTTCAATAGTGTATTTTAAATTTTTGATATATCGGAATATATGAAATTTTTGTGATTTACAAATAATATCGGAAATTCTAAAATTACAATTTTATACCGGAAATTTCAACCATTGTGAAATTTTCGATAGTGTTATTTGTTTGAAATTTTAAACGCTTAGGATTTTGAAGACAAGTTTGGACGGCTGTGATTGCACCGACAATTTTGTGTGATTCAAAATAAATGCAAAATTGTGTAAATAGAGGGAGTTAATTGTTGTTTGATAAAAACATCTCAGAATGTCTCTTCCTCAATTTTTGATTAAGGCAGAAGTATACTTCAACGGAGCTTCACCACATCTCTCGCCGTCTTGACATCCAAGTTGAATGAATTATTGTCTGATACCGAAAATATAAAGGTGAGAAAGATTGAGTTTTGTGAAGATTGGGTTGATACTAACAGAATGGTGAAATACAACCTTATTGAGTTGAAGGTCGATGAAGATGTGAAGGATACGTGGAGATCATTTCGCCATAGGTTAACAAAGGGGTCAATCAAGTTAGATGTTAAGATTTCAAGGTTTGTCGACGGCATAATTAAGATGATGACACGTTCAGAATTATTTGGTAGTGTATAGGTTTTCTTATTTATTATCGTTTTTTAAGTTATGTTTAAGTTATGTAATTCATTGTCAAATGTTAGTTTATGTTGATGTTGCATCAACGGAAGGTCAAAAATATTATCTAGTAAAAAGTTCTTATGAAGATGTCTGAATAATATTACATGTAATTGTTTACGCTGGAATTTCGTAAACAACCGCTAGTCTCTTAATTAAAGGTTACAAGCAGGATTGACTAGTGAATCCTAGGACACAATGCTAAAGTTTTTAGTTTGTGATTTTCTTTGGGAACAAGACACGATTTCCATTAGGCCAAAATACTCGTATTAAAATGTAAATGTGCAGTCTCGACAAACACAATGGAAATAATGCAGTAGAACAAGAGTAAAATAAAAGCACTAAAAAGGTGTATGGATGAAAGTAACAAAAAAGTAAACTAAATTGAAATGACTTTTGCATTAAAGTAAAGATTGATGTTTCATACTTCATACATTCTCTCAATGATGACTCTTTTCTCTCAATGCTGATATTTTGAGTGTAAGTGAGATCCTGTAGTAAAATGAACACACAAAATTCCACAAATGAAAATCATATATATACTAGTAAATAATAATTGCTCTTAATGTTCAAATCTTTCGCTTTCGCCACGTGAACACCGGCATGCCTTTCGCGTTGCACTTCCTCCACGTGTCCCTCGGAACATAACTCCAAAAACAGTTACCATATTTGAACCTGATTCCTGCATGCCCAAATAATCGCTTCCTCGACGTATTCGTTGATGTCGAGAATTCTGCTGTCGAGATGTTTCCACAATATTCCCAACAGATGTTGAGTCCTAATTTATCCTCGTATGGGACCCAACACCACGCGCAAGTAAAAAAGTCAACATATATATTGACTCTGACCTGCTTGCTGAGGCATTTTCCTATATCAAAAATCCCAGCTAAATACAAATAAGATATAAAGATAACAATAATGTCTAAATAGACCCTTCACGAGCTATGTGTGCAACACGATATAATCTAGCATAAACCTTGCCATATAGGTTTAACAAACACATGAGGTTATCCATAATAACTGCAATCATCTGGAGGCACTGCTGGTCATGGACATCAGTTGTAAGAGGTGGCAGCGGCACGTCAACGACATGTACCCCAGCATCAGAAGGCCCAACATCATCCGTATGCTCAATAGGTAGGTGTTAGATGTCCAAAAGTGCTTATTTGAGCTATCATATGTGGGCATCTTTCACTCTTTTTCCTTGCTAAAATTGTCAAAACCACATTTGTTTTACATGGAATGCATTACATTGATAAACAAGCTTGGTGCCTTTGATTTGTGTGTTATTGTGCAGGAAAGACATGAACTAATTGAAAATGAAGACACAAGAAAATTGGCAAAGGAACCAAAGAATACAAGCATTTCATCAGCCTGCTCGCTAGGCGAGGCTGTGGCGAAGCATTGGTTCGCTAGGCGAGTTCCTGGCGAAAAGCTCCAGTAAATTGTCAAATTAATTCGCTAGGCGAGCTGAAGGCGAAGGTGGTAGCGAGTTCATTCTATTTTGGTGAAAAACGCAGCCAGCACTCACTCGCTAGGCGAAGCTCTAGCGAGTCCCCAGCGAGCATTCCAGTAGCAAAACCTCTCAACCTCGCTGGGGCGAAGGTTGAAGCGTGTCCTTCGCTAGGCGAAGGTATGTTCGCTAGGCGAACATGACAGTTCAGCAGGCCCTGTTTTCTCTGGGCGCAGGGGCCTTTTGTGCCCATTTTAGACCCTCGCTAGGCGAGCCATTCTGCTCGCCTAGCGAACATGACAGCCCAGCAGTGGTCTATAAGTAGCAGGTGCCACTTTTGAGCACCATACCTTAGTTTTACCTCATTTTTCCACTTTTGTACTTTCTTCTAGATATTTTTGCAGCATTGTTTTGGGAGCTTTTATGCCCTAGTTTTCATTTCTCTTCATCTTAGAACCATCTTCTACAAAAAGAAGGTGGATTCCCATCCAACTTCGATTATCCGACTTGGATGTTGATCAACCTTCTTTCCTTACTTGCCGACCAAGCTACCATGAAAATGAGTAGCTAAGTCATCCATTTGTCAAGGTTAGATGTAGGTGATTACTAGCTTTGTGTGTAAATGTAAGGATCCTCATATGTAAACTCTTTAACGGTAAATATATGATGAAAACTTTGTTTCTATTTAAAACTCTTTGTGTTGGTTTATGATCGAGAGATGTTTACCGACTCTTGACCTAGGTTTTCATCCAAACTTGTTTGTTAGCTAGAGATAGTAACGAATGATTTTGTTCACCATAAGGTTGAACCAAAAAGTTGTCATTTTGATAGATTTTGTTCGAGAGAAACAATGGATCAAAATGGCAAAACTCACAATATGTGTTCGAGAGAAACATATTGAGAGGACTTTGTGAAATGATTTATCATCTAAAGGAGTTTATAAGATTGTTGACCGAGCAAATACATGCAAAGTGATCATTGAAACCTAACTTTGACAATATTTCTCATTTAATCAAACCATAACTTTTACCGCAATTTATTACTTTTTATGCAAGATAACTTGATTAAAACCAAAACCCTATTGTTACATTGAGCTAAGATTAATACAACCATCGAACGGCGGTGATATCTTACAATCCCTGTGGATACGATAACAAAAACCCGACACGAAATATACATTTCAACAAAATGGCGCCGTTGCCGGGGATTGTAAATTGATATTGCGAGCATCGCAATGGTTGTTTAAGTTTTAGCTTGTGAATTTTTGACTTGTGCTTGTAATTTCTTTGGTTTAGTGTGCAGCTTACGTTTTATGCGAGGGCAAATCCATGTGGACGAACTTCTTTTTGATCCTGAGATCGAGAGAACCGCAAGGAGGCTCAATAGCAAAACGAGACGTAGGAGGCAACAGGCTAGACAACACCAAGAGCAAGGAGAAAGTTCTTCAACCACAAATCCACACCCATTCATACCAAACATGGAGCCACAACCACCACCACCTATTTCTACTCCATGTATCAATAGTCCAAGGAACACCGCTCAGTTTGCCAACCACACAGGAAGGCAAGCTGAGATGAAGACGGGAACTCTGAATTTATTATATGGGAGTCCATTCACCGGAATGGACCATGAAGACCCATTTGCTTTTCTCACAAAATTTTATGAGATAGCATTGGCTGCCGGAGTGGATCAGGCTCAGGAGCTTCCGTTGTTCAGACGATTATTTCCCCACGCTTTGCTCGGTAAAGCAAAGGATTGGTATCTCGATCAAACACCAGCCGTAATGACAGACTGGAACGTGTTAGAAGAGAAATTCATTGAAAGATTTTTCTCCCATAACCGATTCATGGAATCAAAGACGGCCATCTCGGTGTTTTCTCAAGGAACCAGTGAATCTTTAAATGAAGCGTGGGAGAGATTCAAGTCCATGCTTAGGAAATGTAAAGGGCATGGATTTGATGAATTGACCCAAATCCATATCTTCAGAAATGGACTTCAACCAAACTGCAAGACGTTGTTGGATGCCACCTCGGGTGGCTCGTTGATGTCAAAAAGTGCCGAAGAAGCCACAAACATTATCAATCGCATGGCTCTAAATGATCTTCAGAGTCAAAGTCGTGGAAATTCTTTGAAGAAGGCGGGAGTGCTTGAGTTAGGGACGAATGATGCCATCCTTGCCCAAAACAAGCTCATCTCACAACAAGTGGAACTCTTAACGCAACAAATCAAAGAGTTAAGAGAACCGTCAAAAGCTAAACAAATAGCTTGTTGTGAACTTTGTAAAGGTGAACATGACACCGGATTTTGTCCACCTCCCGGTTTTGACGAAGTAAACTACATGGCCAATCAACGGGACTATCAACCGAGACAACAACAACCTTATCAACCGCACCCTCAACAACAACAACAACAACAATTCCAAGGGAACCAAGGGTTCCAACCTAGAAGCAACTATTATCATAACCAAGGTTATGGAGGTGGTTCTTCTAGCCGTCAAAACCCTCCCCAAAATCCGTATCAATCTCAACAACCGCCGGTCGTCAATTCTAAATTGGAAGAGACATTGACGCAATTCATGCAAATGTCAATGGCCAATCAAAAGAGTAATGACGCGGCCATAAAAAATCTCGAGACTCAGGTTGGGCAACTTGCCAAGCAACTCGCTGAACAACAAACCGGTCCTTCTTTTTCGGCTAATACGCAAACAAATCCTAAGGAGCATTGTAAGGCGATTATGACGAGAAGTGGGAGGGAGTTGGGTAGTGAGAATGATAAAAGAGTTGAGAGTGAATAAAGAGAGAAAGAGAAAGAAATTGAGGAGGAAATAGTGGAGGAAAATGTTGATGGTGAAATAGGAGTGTGGAGTGATGAGGAAGAAGTCGAAAAGAATAGAAATAATGGTGAAGTTGAAAAAGAAAAAGGTGTGGAGATTGAGGAAAATAAAAGTGATGAGGTAATAAGGGAGGTAGTGAAGAAGCCTAGATGGACGAGTGCTAGAATAGCAAAGGGAAAGGAGGTAGTGAGCGCTACTCCTATCCAAAACCTTCCTTATCCTCATGCTCCTTCCAAAAGGGAGAATGAACGGTATTACGCCCGGTTCATGGATATTTTTAAACAGTTGCAAATCAACATTCCGTTTGCTGAAGCCTTGGAACAAATGCCAAAGTATGCCAAATTCATGAAGGACATACTAACCAAAAAGCGGAGGTATACGGAACCGGAGACCATCGTCCTTGATGCGAGCTGTAGTGCCATAATTCAAAGGACGCTTCCTAAGAAAGAGGTTGATCCGGGAAGAGTTACATTGCCGGTTAAAATTGGTGACGTGTATGTCGGGAAGGGACTTATTGACTTGGGGTCGAGCATTAATCTTATACCTTTGTCAATTATCAAGAGGCTTGGCAACATCGAGATTAAGTCCATCCGAATGACGTTGCAATTGGCGGATAAGTCGACGACCCATCCTCATGGCGTAGCCCAAGATGTTTTGGTGAAGGTCGATAAATTCTTTTTCCCGGTGGATTTTATTGTAATTGATATGGAGGAAGATGATGATGCTCCGCTCATCTTGGGCCGACCATTCATGAAGACCGCAAGAATGATGATAGATGTTGATGACGGTTTAATGAAGGTGCGAGTTCAAAATGAGGAAGTCACATTTGATCTATTCGAGGCGATGAAGCATTCCAAGGATAGAAATGATAGCTTTCGCATCGATGTGATCGAAGACGCTATTATGGAGGTTTCAAAGCATATTCATGAGATATCTCCTATGGAGTTAGCTCTTGACGACTCATTGGAGGTTTTCACTGTTGAAGAGGAGCTAGCTCTTGAGGAATGCTTAAAGGAACTTGATAGTTTGGAAGACCTACAACCGTGGGAAGTAGAGGAAGAAAACTTGAAGAAGGAGGTCATTGACGAGAAAGCGCCAATTGAATTAAAAGAGTTACCTTCGACTTTGAAATATGTGTTTCTAGATGAGACCGAGGCAAAGCCGGTCATCATAAGCAACCTTTTGACAAAAGAAGAAGAAGCCCGTCTAATCATTGTGCTAAAAACCAATCAAGAAGCTATGGGTTGGACTCTTTCCGATCTAAAAGGAATTAGTCCATCCTATTGTATGCACAAGATTTTGATGGAGGAGGATTTCAAGCCGGTAGCTCAACCACAACGCCGCTTAAATCCTACGATGAAGGAGGTTGTAAGAAAGGAAGTGGTGAAGCTATTGGATGCGGGAATGATTTACCCGATCTCGGATAGTCCGTGGGTTAGTCCCGTGCACGTGGTTCCGAAGAAGGGTGGAATGACCGTAATCCGAAATGACAAAGACGAATTGATCCCGACTAAAGTTGCCACGGGGTGGAGAATGTGTATAGATTATAGACGGTTGAATACCGCGACTCGTAAGGACCATTTCCCACTCCCATTTATGGATCAAATGCTTGAAAGACTATCGGGCCAACAATACTATTGTTTTTTGGACGGCTACTCCGGGTATAACCAAATTGCGGTTGACCCGGTTGATCATGAGAAGACGGCTTTCACGTGTCCGTTTGGAGTGTTCGCATACAGAAAAATGCCCTTTGGGCTGTGCAATGCACCGGCGACCTTCCAACGATGTGTCCAAGCCATTTTTGCCGATCTGATAGAGAAAACAATGGAAGTCTTCATGGATGACTTCTCGGTATTTGGTGGGACGTTTAGTCTATGCTTGGCAAATTTGAAGACGGTGTTGGAAAGGTGTGTGAACACCAATTTGGTGCTAAATTGGGAAAAGTGTCACTTCATGGTGACCGAGGGGATCGTGCTAGGCCACAAAGTCTCTAAAAGGGGGCTTGAAGTGGATAGAGCTAAGGTTGAAGTAATTGAAAAATTACCCCCTCCGGTGAATGTGAAGGGCATCCGTAGCTTTTTGGGGCACGCGGGGTTCTACCGGCGCTTCATCAAGGACTTCTCAAAGGTGGCTAAGCCTTTGAGCAATTTGCTCGCCAAGGACCAGGTATTTCTCTTCACCGAAGATTGTTTGCAAGCTTTTGAGGTTTTAAAAGAAAAATTGGTTACCGCTCCAATAATAGTCGCTCCCGATTGGAATGAAAATTTTGAACTAATGTGTGACACGAGTGACTATGCTGTTGGAGCGGTACTTGGCCAAAGAAAAGACAAAACTTTTCATGCGATACATTATGCGAGTAAGGTTCTTAACGAGGCTCAAATAAATTATGCCACAACGGAAAAAGAACTACTCGCAATAGTGTATGCGCTAGAAAAGTTTAGGTCTTATCTTATAGGGTCTAAAGTCGTTGTGTATACCGATCACGCGGCGATTAAATATCTGCTAACCAAACCGGATTCGAAGCAAAGGCTCATCCGTTGGATCCTCTTGTTACAAGAATTCGATGTGGAAATCAAAGACAAGAAGGGGTCGGAAAACTTGGTAGCGGATCATTTATCCCGATTAGTGAACATGGAGGTTACCGCGTCTGAAAAAGAAATCCGGGAAGAATTTCCTGATGAAAAATTGTTTAAGGTTCAAGTTAGGCCGTGGTTTGCAGACTTTGCAAACCACAAGGCTAGTGGTTTTGTGCCTGCCGACCTAACTTTGAACCAAAAGAGGAAGTTCCTTTCGGATGCGAAGTATTATGTTTGGGATGACCCATACTTGTTTAAGTTGGGTAGTGATAACCTGTTAAGGAGATGCGTAACTGGTGATGAAGCCCAGAGCATCCTTTGGCATTGTCACAACTCGCCTTATGGCGGACATTATAATGGGGTTAGAACGGCCACTAAAATTCTTCAATCGGGATTTTATTGGCCAACTATTTTCAAAGACGTACATACCCATGCGCAAAGTTGTGACAGCTGCCAAAGAAGCGGTGGGATAGGTAAGAGAGATGAGATGCCTCTCCAAAATATCCAAGAAGTGGAAGTGTTTGATTGTTGGGGCATAGATTTCGTAGGACCTTTCCCACCCTCTTATGGGAATGAGTACATGCTTGTTGCTGTCGATTATGTCTCTAAGTGGGTTGAGGCGATTGCTCACCTCGGGCGGATGCCAAAACGGTGATAAAATTTTTAAAGAAAAACATATTTTCCCGTTTTGGAACCCCCCGAGTGTTGATAAGTGACGGAGGGTCACACTTTTGCAATACACCTTTGGAAACAATTCTAAAACATTATGGTGTATCGCATAGGGTGACAACTCCGTACCACCCTCAGGCTAACGGGCAAGCGGAGGTCTCTAATCGAGAGATTAAGAGAATCCTAGAAAAAACCGTGTCTAATTCTAAAAAAGAGTGGTCCCAAAAATTGGACGAAGCATTATGGGCCTACCGTACGGCCTTTAAAGCTCCAATTGAGAAATGAAAGTACAAGCAAGAATCTAGTTGGGGAGAGTTGTTAGATGCCCAAAAGTGCTTATTTGAGCTATCATATGTGGGCATCTTTCACTCTTTTTCCTTGCTAAAATTGTCAAAACCACATTTGTTTTACATGGAATGCATTACATTGATAAACAAGCTTGGTGCCTTTGATTTGTGTGTTATTGTGCAGGAAAGACATGAACTAATTGAAAATGAAGACACAAGAAAATTGGCAAAGGAACCAAAGAATACAAGCATTTCATCAGCCTGCTCGCTAGGCGAGGCTGTGGCGAAGCATTGGTTCGCTAGGCGAGTTCCTGGCGAAAAGCTCCAGTAAATTGTCAAATTAATTCGCTAGGCGAGCTGAAGGCGAAGGTGGTAGCGAGTTCATTCTGTTTTGGTGAAAAACGCAGTCAGCACTCACTCGCTAGGCGAAGCTCTAGCGAGTCCCCAGCGAGCATTCCAGTAGCAAAACCTCTCAACCTCGCTGGGGCGAAGGTTGAAGCGTGTCCTTCGCTAGGCGAAGGTATGTTCGCTAGGCGAACATGACAGTTCAGCAGGCCCTGTTTTCTCTGGGCGCAGGGGCCTTTTGTGCCCATTTTAGACCCTCGCTAGGCGAGCCATTCTGCTCGCCTAGCGAACATGACAGCCCAGCAGCCTGACTTCGAAGCAAAAATTGGACGAAGCATTTCTCTTCATTTTGTTGAAATGTATATTTCGTGTCGGGTTTTTGTTATCGTATCCACAGGGATTGTAAGATATCACCGCCGTTCGATGGTTGTATTAATCTTAGCTCAATGTAACAATAGGGTTTTGGTTTTAATCAAGTTATCTTGCATAAAAAGTAATAAATTGCGGTAAAAGTTATGGTTTGATTAAATGAGAAATATTGTCAAAGTTAGGTTTCAATGATCACTTTGCATGTATTTGCTCGGTCAACAATCTTATAAACTCCTTTAGATGATAAATCATTTCACAAAGTCCTCTCAATATGTTTCTCTCGAACACATATTGTGAGTTTTGCCATTTTGATCCATTGTTTCTCTCGAACACAATCTATCAAAATGACAACTTTTTGGTTCAACCTTATGGTGAACAAAATCATTCGTTACTATCTCTAGCTAACAAACAAGTTTGGATGAAAACCTAGGTCAAGAGTCGGTAAACATCTCTCGATCATAAACCAACACAAAGAGTTTTAAATAGAAACAAAGTTTTCATCATATATTTACCGTTAAAGAGTTTACATATGAGGATCCTTACATTTACACACAAAGCTAGTAATCACCTACATCTAACCTTGACAAATGGATGACTTAGCTACTCATTTTCATGGTAGCTTGGTCGGCAAGTAAGGAAAGAAGGTTGATCAACATCCAAGTCGGATAATCGAAGTTGGATGGGAATCCACCTTCTTTTTGTAGAAGATGGTTCTAAGATGAAGAGAAATGAAAACTAGGGCATAAAAGCTCCCAAAACAATGCTGCAAAAATATCTAGAAGAAAGTACAAAAGTGGAAAAATGAGGTAAAACTAAGGTATGGTGCTCAAAAGTGGCACATGCTACTTATAGACCACTGCTGGGCTGTCATGTTCGCTAGGCGAGCAGAATGGCTCGCCTAGCGAGGGTCTAAAATGGGCACAAAAGGCCCCTGCGCCCAGAGAAAACAGGGCCTGCTGAACTGTCATGTTCGCCTAGCGAACATACCTTCGCCTAGCGAAGGACACGCTTCAACCTTCGCCCCAGCGAGGTTGAGAGGTTTTTCTACTGGAATGTTCGCTGGGGACTCGCTAGAGCTTCGCCTCGCGAGTGAGTGCTGGCTGCGTTTTTCACCAAAACAGAATGAACTCGCTACCACCTTCGCCTTCAGCTCGCCTAGCGAATTAATTTGACAATTTACTGGAGCTTTTCGCCAGGAACTCGCCTAGCGAACCAATGCTTCGCCACAGCCTCGCCTAGCGAGCAGGCTGATGAAATGCTTGTATTCTTTGGTTCCTTTGCCAATTTTCTTGTGTCTTCATTTTCAATTAGTTCATGTCTTTCCTGCACAATAACACACAAATCAAAGGCACCAAGCTTGTTTATCAATGTAATGCATTCCATGTAAAACAAATGTGGTTTTGACAATTTTAGCAAGGAAAAAGAGTGAAAGATGCCCACATATGATAGCTCAAATAAGCACTTTTGGGCATCTAACAACTCTCCCCAACTAGATTCTTGCTTGTCCTCAAGCAAAGTATGCCTCTTGAAGGACAAGAGGATTTGCTTTAAGAAACTGGTTTCTCCGAAGTTGGATAAACGACTCAAACACAAGCGAAATCAGCAAATACAAGTTCCCAACGGTTCGAATAAAATAATACATAAGAACTAAAACTTAAATAGCAATGCAAAATATTTATCTATCTACAACAATACTATTCTGAATGAATCATCCTATCTCTCCTCTTCGAATAAGGAATGAAGATTTTGCGCGTTTGCAACCGCGGGACTAATCTCACTCTCTAACAAATAATGAAGAAATCAAATAGATTCATACAATGTCTAACAATTAAAAATGGTACTGTGGAAGCATAAAGATCACTAAGGACTTTTCGGTTGAAGCTTGGTTAGGTTAACAAACAAGGGTCATTTCTAAGGCCATTGAAACGAAAGTGCCGATGCAAAAGAGACATTCACAGTATTATTCACGCTACTCGACTTTGTTTCATTTGTTTCTTATTCAAAACCTTCACAACACATATTCCACAACTCAATTTTTATTTTTCACTATTTTTCTTCCAAGCAAGCATTCATTTTCATTTTTTTTCTATTTTTGTTCTTTTCTTTCACATCAAATATACAAAACAGATGTTTCTTTTCTATATTTTCTATACATATATTTTTCTATGCTTGCTCGGTTTTTCTTTTCTTTTTCAAGAGTTGTGGTACTTACCAATTCTTTTTCGTTCTCCCCAACTTATTTCTTCCATACCCTAAGTGAATGCTCTTAACTTTTTACGGCAAAAGAACAATAATCAAGATTTTCCGGGTTGTAAAAAAAAGATTTTTGAGATCTCGCTTTATTTCAAGCCGAGATTCAACTGTTTAGGCTCAAAGGGGTTAACAAATACTCTCTCTGCTCACAGGTAAGTTGTTTTTGGATGTAGTTGTGCTCGAAAGAAAACAAGTGCCTTGATCATTTCTAATTGCTTCCACAATTTCACAATAATAAAAGACAAAGAATGAATCACATGAATCAACAAAACTTATTAGAATCCAGCATTTAAGTGTACAATGGAGGTTTCCTCACAATTTGTGGTTTTAAGTTCTAGATGAAACATTCATTCAATTATGTTGCAAAAAGACAATATTCAATTTACCAAAAAGAGTAAAGTTCCTAATGCATTCTAAAATTCTAGCCGAAGGTAACCATGTACCTTAGCTTCATTCACTTGTTTATTCTTATCATTGCCATCCAAGCTCGGATGCACCTTCATTGGGTACTTCTTGAGGAGCAACCAATCTAGAAGGGTTTGCCACTCAATCAACCAAAAATTTATTAAACACACAAAATTAAAAACATAACTAAATAACATTAACTGAAAATATAAATTTGTTCATGGGGGACAAAACACCCCAATAGTACAACCCCATGGTCAAAATACAAAATCCGAAGATACAAATAGAAATAACATAAAAACTGAAAAAATACAAAAACTTAACCCACTAAGGGCTCAGGACTCCTCCTCGCTACCGGCCTCAGAACCGGTAGCCTCATCATCAACATCATCATCATCATCAGCGTCAGCGCCCACCCCCTCACCATAGACTGGCCTGTCCACAGGCCAATTAGCGTTAAGCATAAACTGCTCACGCGCCAACAATGCTCGAGCACCGGAGGGGTCATTACCTTGCAGTTCCAACCTCTGCATACTGTTGTGCATATAAATCATAGCTCTCTGGGATGCCGCCATCCACTCAAAACTGTAGTCACACACCGCTCGGAGGTAGGGATCAAGTCCGGGAGTAGAAGCACTAGGACCATCAGAAGCCCGAGTACTTCCTGAGGCTGCACTGCCACCGGTAGTCTTTGCTCTACAATATTTAGCCACATACCGATCATCGATAGGTGACGGGATCCTTACCTGCCCACGAGACGGAAGTCTCACCCTTGCCTGAACGCATAAGCTCATGATCAAACACGGGAAAGCCAGGGGACAATTAACACGAGCCCCCGACTTAAGTCCGCTCTCGACCACGGACTTCAGCTCATTTGCGATTATCCTCGCCACATCTATCTCGACATTGGTGAGGATGGAATGGACCAAATGTGCCACTGGGATCGGCACAGTAGAGGTGTGTGATTTAGGCTGGATGTTGGTCAAAACCAAGAGCAGTATTAGCTGAGCCATGGGAGTCATGTCCTCCCGGTGATACCTCACTGGAACCCCAGATGGGTTCGGCTCAACAGACTTCCCAGGTAAAAGCAGGGCGGCGGTAATGGCAGGAACATCTCGGTGAAGCCTTAGGTCGGTGTGGTATTGGTCTCTCTGGTCAGCTCCCAGCTGGAGCGGTTCCCCTAGGATTCGGTTGATAGCATCCCGGTCAAATGGAATTGGACGCCCGGCCACTTTAGAAACCCACGTAAAGGGCTCGTCGTCGTCAGGCAGTGCGTTAGCATAAAACTCCCGCACTGTCGCAATGTCGTAATGCTCTAAGGGACTAATCAACCTATCCCACTTCTTTGCGTCTATCAACCCGGCGAAAGTTCTGTAAGTGCCCTGTGGGTTGATCAGAAAGCGCTTCTCAGGAAGTATCTTCCGCTTCTCCAGAGCGATGTATCTGACGGCCTGCTTCGGGCCGACAAACTTGTCTTGGTCAAACTGGATAGGAACTGTCCGAGATGTAGTTGCTCCCTTTCTTTTCTTACCCGCTCCAGATCTTGACTCCATCTGCAAAATATACAAAGAAACAACACACACCAACAAACAGATTAGCCATCAAAGCATAATTCAAAAGACTGCCTTGCTCGCTGCTGCTTCGCCTAGCGAAGTGGCAGCGAACGCTCGCCCCAGGTTCGCCTAGCGAGTGCTAGCGAACCTTACGGGTTTTGGGGTTTTCTGCATTTTCAAAGATTTTTCCCCCAACACCCATACTCTAATGGTTCCCACATCAGAACCTAATGATTTCTCATGGCAATTAATCGTTCTATGCTATTGGGGATTGCCTAATTGCATGCAAAACCTAAAGTAAAACTAAATCCCCAATTTGAAAACCTAAATCTCCAAAAATTGCAAACTCCAAAATACCACATGCAACCTCAATGTTCCCATACCACACTCATCCTATATGCCATTCACATTTGGAAATTAAGAGTTCAAACAAAAAGAAAAATGTAGTAGGGCAAACCTTAGTTACACGGATTTGGAAATGTGAAGTGAGAAGAGTTTGCAATCGACCGAAAAGAGCAAGTGTTGGTGATAAAGATGCAAATGAGAGAGTTTGAGAAGCCTAGCACAAATTCCTCAGCAGAGCCGTTCAGAAAATTTTTTGAAGGTTTGGGGCAAAATGGCCCTGCTGAGATTTAAATAGTAAACAGTACTGCAGCGCTCGCTGCTGCCTCGCCTAGCGAGCGTGCTCGCTACTGCGTCGCCTAGCGAGCTGCAAGCGAGCGTGACAGCAAGTGCATTTAGCACAGTGTACTCAATACAACATAAAACATAAAACAGTAAATACTTACAATGTTGGGGTGCCTCCCAACTAGCGCTTGTTTAACGTTGGCTAAGCTCGACGGTGCGATGCTCACAGAGGAGCATCGAGCGGCTGAGCACAACTCTCGCGATCCACATGACCGCCGAGATACACTTTCAATCGTTGGCCATTCACGGTCCAACTATCTTTCTCGTCCATGTCTTCAATGACAATGGCCCCGTACTCTTTTACTTCTTTCACCCGAAATGGCCCGGACCATTTTGATTTCAACTTCCCGGGAAACAACTTCAACCGGGAGTTGAACAATAGGACCAATTGTCCGGGCACAAATTCTTTGTTACGGATCTTCTTGTCGTGATACTTCTTTGATTTTTCCTTGTACAACCAACTTGAGTGGTATGCGGCATTGCGCATCTCCTCCAACTCAAGTAGTTGTACTTTCCTTTTTTCACCGGCCGACTCATTTTCAAAATTTAAAAACTTTAGGGCCCACAAGGCCTTGTGCTCCAATTCAACCGGCAAATGGCAAGTTTTACCAAATACCAATTGAAAGGGAGTTAGGCCAATTGGAGTTAGACCCTCGCTAGGCGAGCCATTCTGCTCGCCTAGCGAACATGACAGCCCAGCAGTGGTCTATAAGTAGCAGGTGCCACTTTTGAGCACCATACCTTAGTTTTACCTCATTTTTCCACTTTTGTACTTTCTTCTAGATATTTTTGCAGCATTGTTTTGGGAGCTTTTATGCCCTAGTTTTCATTTCTCTTCATCTTAGAACCATCTTCTACAAAAAGAAGGTGGATTCCCATCCAACTTCGATTATCCGTGTCGGGTTTTTGTTATCGTATCCACAGGGATTGTAAGATATCACTGTCGCTCGATGGTTGTATTAATCTTAGCTCAATGTAACAATAGGGTTTTGGTTTTAATCAAGTTATCTTGCATAAAAAGTAATAAATTACGGTAAAAGTTATGGTTTGATTAAATGAGAAATATTATCAAAGTTAGGTTTCAATGATCACTTTGCATGTATTTGCTCGGTCAACAATCTTATAAACTCCTTTAGATGATAAATCATTTCACAAAGTCCTCTCAATATGTTTCTCTCGAACACATATTGTGAGTTTTGCCATTTTGATCCATTGTTTCTCTCGAACACAATCTATCAAAATGACAACTTTTTGGTTCAACCTTATGGTGAACAAAATCATTCGTTACTATCTCTAGCTAACAAACAAGTTTGGATGAAAACCTAGGTCAAGAGTCGGTAAACATCTCTCGATCATAAACCAACACAAAGAGTTTTAAATAGAAACAAAGTTTTCATCATATATTTACCGTTAAAGAGTTTACATATGAGGATCCTTACATTTACACACAAAGCTAGTAATCACCTACATCTAACCTTGACAAATGGATGACTTAGCTACTCATTTTCATGGTAGCTTGGTCGGCAAGTAAGGAAAGAAGGTTGATCAACATCCAAGTCGGATAATCGAAGTTGGATGGGAATCCACCTTCTTTTTGTAGAAGATGGTTCTAAGATGAAGAGAAATGAAAACTATTGTTCAACTACTTTCTTCTAGATATTTTTGCAGCATTGTTTTGGGAGCTTTTATGCCCTAGTTTTCATTTCTCTTCATCTTAGAACCATCTTCTACAAAAAGAAGGTGGATTCCCATCCAACTTCGATTATCCGACTTGGATGTTGATCAACCTTCTTTCCTTACTTGCCGACCAAGCTACCATGAAAATGAGTAGCTAAGTCATCCATTTGTCAAGGTTAGATGTAGGTGATTACTAGCTTTGTGTGTAAATGTAAGGATCCTCATATGTAAACTCTTTAACGGTAAATATATGATGAAAACTTTGTTTCTATTTAAAACTCTTTGTGTTGGTTTATGATCGAGAGATGTTTACCGACTCTTGACCTAGGTTTTCATCCAAACTTGTTTGTTAGCTAGAGATAGTAACGAATGATTTTGTTCACCATAAGGTTGAACCAAAAAGTTGTCATTTTGATAGATTGTGTTCGAGAGAAACAATGGATCAAAATGGCAAAACTCACAATATGTGTTCGAGAGAAACATATTGAGAGGACTTTGTGAAATGATTTATCATCTAAAGGAGTTTATAAGATTGTTGACCGAGCAAATACATGCAAAGTGATCATTGAAACCTAACTTTGACAATATTTCTCATTTAATCAAACCATAACTTTTACCGCAATTTATTACTTTTTATGCAAGATAACTTGATTAAAACCAAAACCCTATTGTTACATTGAGCTAAGATTAATACAACCATCGAACGGCGGTGATATCTTACAATCCCTGTGGATACGATAACAAAAACCCGACACGAAATATACATTTCAACAGTAGGATGATGTGACGATATGATACAAAGAGTTACCACTCTAAGTAACCATCCTCACACTGTGAGGCGTGCTAAACCGGAATTGCACGATCTCTAATGGCACGAACAAAGCTGATGATATAACTCTGAAACCACCTGTCAATGCCCGTAAATGGTATCCAAAACTGGTCGTGGGATGATTTGAACATAACCATACTGTCGTAGACACCTCTCAAGCAAATGTCTAACGACCATGGTCTTCCACTAGATATAACTTGAATATAAAGATGAAAGATAGTGAGTTGAAGCAATTTTATATCCTTTCAAAAGATGTGAATAAATAAAAATATATTTAGATATATTTCCCACACTTGGTAAGGCATTCACATGTTGGACTCATGGAGAGAATATAAAAACTGCATTCATGTATGGTGCTAGCTGTCAAGTGTCAAGTAGACGAAATATAATACTCCCTCGATCTTATCCTCTCTTGCTCTGCTGCATAAGTTGGAAATTGATACCCGTCTTGGATTTTTACTACATTCATCACTAATATGGAAAACACCTATCACAATGGTTGGAAATGGGAAGCTACCACGTTGGTCCAACCGTTGTGAGGTAAGGTGTGATTGTATGTATGATGCTTTCCACCACAAATGTGCGACTGTGATTTTATCTACGTCGCACGCTACCTACTTCAACGATTACTTTAAACAACCATTGTGATATCCTTTAATACAACATATTTAACAATGATTGTGCTAAATAATCATTGTGATATATATACCTATGTTTATTATAAATCATGTGGAATGCTTATTTCCTCAATGCTCGCTAAACATATAACCTTTCAATCTGCACTAGAACATTGTAATATAACAAATTAAGTTATAGTAGAAGTACAAGTTCACGTTAAATGCTAGACAAGAGTTCTTCAACACCTTAACGTGTTTTGTTCTTTGACAGTAAGAACTTGATTTAATGATCATAGTTCTTCAACCGCCCCTACCTTCACCTCTAGTTCTTTTTGCAAAATATTATCTACTTTGCAAACAATATTAGAGGTGGATAGAGAGGCGATTAAAGACCTATATCATTAAACAAAGTTCTAACTGTCAAAGAACAACATGCAGTTAACAGTGTGAAGAATTCTTGTTAAGAATTGAACGTGTACTTGTTTTCTAATACAACTTTATCTATCATATCATAATTTGCTAATGCAATTTGAAAAGTTATATATTTGGTAAGGGATTGGGAAAACACTCAAACCACATAAGATATAATAAAATCATCTTTTAAACAAACATTAACAACAATGTTCATCAACAATAAACCATAAATAACAAATACAACATATCAAGTCATAGAATGCTTCAGAAATGTACCATATTTGTCCCATAATGGCGTGTCCACAATGAAATAAGGATGAAGCTAAAGTTAGAGAAGCAAACTTAACATCCCTACCTACAAGTTTGCAATGCTAACTTTAGCTTCGTCCTCTTTATTAAAACAAGCATCCCTACCTACAAGTCAAAACAAGAAGAAAGTCCATACATCATAAAACAAGCTATTGAAACAAATTTTCAAAAAAACTATAGAGAAAATGAACCTGTAAATACTCATTGGTTAAAATTTGATGTTTTGGTTTCGTTTTGGGGTTTCCTTATGAGAGAGACGGGTGACAGAGTTTTTAGGATTTCCTTTGGAGAGAGACGACTGAAATAGTTGTTAGGGTTTTGTTTTGAGAGAGACGGCTATTATGTACTGAAGCGAGAGATAGTTTCGCTTATATATAAATAATTATCACCTTTTATCATGGTTGGTAATAAAAACCATGGTAATATACATTGTCAATCACATTTTTATCACGATAAATGGCTAATTGTTGGTGTTGGGATTCGAACCATTTCACTATGTCTACCTTTCATTACGGTTGCTTCATTTGACCGTTCTAACATGTCTTTTAGTAAATACCAAAAAAAGTACCCATAAATAAACTATTATCATAGTTAAAACTATTACCGTTGTAAAATTGGTGCTACGAAAGGTCTATTTTATAATAGTGCATGTTGTTAAGACATTAGTAATCATTTGTTAAGATATCCCATCATGGTTTCTTCAATCGATTCAACATTACCTCTTATGACTTGATTAGGAAATCTTTTATAATCCTTTAATCTAACTCATCGAGTTCTTATTCTTGTTGATATCCTTAGATTTTTAGTGTGTTGTCTCAATTTCTTATTCATTTCCTAGTGTAAAGATGATGTGACTTGAACTTTCACCTTCTATCATTGGACTAGTTATGACTTCCAACCAATTCCAGCCTTTGCTCTCATCAAATTGCACATCTCTGTTTATCACACTATTACAAAAACATATTTTATTTCTGTTGGAAAAATGATTTTTACTTCGGTTTCATATGCGAGGTAATGAAGGGCGTCACGAAAACTTGTCATTTTTTCCCTCGAGTGGGAAAGTTGTATTGGTCATTAATCGGTCCCCTAAAATAACATTTTTGTATTTTCAAAACTATAAAGCATGTGCCACAAACCTCACGATTTTTGTTATTATCCCAAGGGAAAAGAATGTATTTACGCCGTTTTATTTTAATATCCAAAGGGTAAAACATCATTTTTAGACATTTAAAATTTGTTTTAAATTTTAATTTGATATGTATTTCTCTTAGACGAAAATTATATACAAATTTTTTAGCGCATTCATGTTGTTGAGATATTACTCCCTAAACAATAGAATTAGTATAGGTGAAACTATTATCATTGATGAACATATAAATACATAGAGAGGAGAGAGGAGAGGAACACCCTAAACAATAGAGTTAAGAGGGTAAATACTAGACACTAGAAAATACTAATGATTTAGGTGCTTGCTTAAGTAGATATAGTGTCTCTAAGGTTGTAAGCAATTCTTTTTTGGTTTTTAATCTCAAAATCGAGAATTTAACTTGCCACCCTTCAGTTATACCTAATACTCCCCATAGTTTTGAAATTTGAAAACTGCTCTTGGCAAAAAATTCAATCAAATTTTTGCGCAAAATTTCCAATAGGCAAATCAGAATATCCGGTACAAACTAAATTTTCGATAGTGTATTTTAAATTTTCGATATATCGGAATTTATGAAATTTTTGTGATTTACAAATAATATTCGAAATTCTAAAATTACAATTTTATACCGGAAATTTCAACCATTGTGAAATTTTCGATAGTGTTGTTTGTTTGAAATTTTAAACGCTTAGGATTTTGAAGACAAGTTTGGACGGTTGTGATTGCACCGACAATTTTGTGCGGTCCAAAATAAATGCAAAGTTGTGTAAATAGGGGGAGTCAATTGTTGTTTGATAAAAACATCTCAAAATGTCTCTTCATCAATTTTGGATTAAGACAGAAGTGTATTGCATCGAAGCTTCACCACATCTCTCGCCGCTTTGACATCCAAGTTAAATGAATTGTTGCCTGATACCGAAAATAGAAAGATGAGAAAGATTGAGTTTCATGAAGATTGGATTGATACTGACGGAATGGTGAAATACAACCTTATTGAGTTGAAGACCGATGAAGATGTGAAGGATATGTGGAGATCATTTTGCCGTAGATTAACAAAAGGGCCGATAAAGTTAGATGCTAAGATTTCAAGGTCGGCCGACGACATAATTAAGATGATGAAACGTCCAGAATCATCTGGTAGTATATAGATTTTCTTATTTATTATCGTTTTTTAAAGTTATGTTTAAGTTATGTAATCCATTATCAAATGTTACTTTATGCGGATGTTGCATCAACGGAAGATCAAAAATATTATCTAATAAAAAATTCTGATGAAGATGGCTGAATAATGTTACATGTAATTATTTACGGTAGAATTTCTTAAACAATCGTTAGTCTCTTAATTAAAGTTTACATGCAGGATCGACTAGTGAATCCAAGGACACAATGCTAAAGTGTTTAGTTTGTGATTTTCTTTAGGAATAAGACACGATTTCGACTAGGTCGTAATACTCGTATTAAAATGTAAATGTGCAGTCTCGATAAAAACAATGGAAATAATGTAGTAGAACAAGAGTAAAATAAAAACAATAAAAAGGTGTATGGATTAAAGTAACAAAAAAGTAAACTAAATTGAAAAGACTTTTGCATTAAAATAAAGATTGGTGTTTCAAAGTTCATATATTCGCTCAATGATGACTCTTTTCTCTTAACTTTGATGCTTTGAGTGTAAGTGAGATCCTATAGTAAAATGAACACACTGAATTCCACAAATGAAAATCATATATATACTAGTAAAGAATAACTGATCTTAATGTTCAGATCTTCCGCTTTCGTCACGTGAATGCCTGCATGCCTTTCTCTTTGCATTTCCTCCACATGTCCCTCAGAACGTAACTCCAAAAATAGTTATCATATTTGAACGTGATTCTTGTGCGCCCAAATAACCGCTTCCTCGACGTATTCGTTGTTGTCAAGAATTCTGTCGTCGAGATGTTTCTATAGCATTGCCAACAAATGTTAAGTCCCAATTTCTCCTCGTCTCGGGCCTAACACCACACACAAGTAAAAAAGCCAACATATCTTTGACTCTAACCTGCTTGCTGAGGCATTTTCCTATTTCGAAAATCCCAGCTAAATTCAAACAAGATATAAAGATAACAATAACGTCTAAATAGGCCCTCCACGAGCTACATGTGCAACACGAGATAATGCAGTATAAACCTAGCCATCTGGGTTTAACAAACCCATAAGGTATCCATAATAATTGCAATCATCTGGAGGCGCTACTACTCATGGGCATCAATTGTAGAAGGCGACGGCAAAACGCCAACGACAGGTACCCCAACATCAGAAGGACCATCATCATCTATATGCTCACCAGGTAGGATGATGCGACCGTGTGATACAGTGGGGTACCACTCTAAGTAACCATCCTCACACTACGAGGCGTCCTTGTCGCTACTGGGGTTTCGATAATGAGTGAACTGGACAGACTGAACAAAGAAAATGCTTAAAGAGAAAGGCAAGACCAGAAGAGTCGCCACCGAATTTTATTTGTATGCCTCTATCGGAGAGGCGAGGGGAAATAGTCAATAAAACCCTAAAAAAAGATAAGCGCATGGGAAACGCTTAGAAAGAGATAAGGAATCAGCCTCGCGACCGAGATTAAGGTTTGGAATTCGATTACGCAAGGGAAAAGTATTAGCACCCCCCACGTCCATGGTACACCATGGGAACCATTTGGGTTGTTTACGTACGCGGGGATTTATCTCATTATCGTTTTATTTTCAAAAGAATGTGTGTGTGAAAGAGAGGGGTTTTAGGATTTTTTATCATGGTGCTCGCCAATGATTGTTTCCCTTGTGCTTACGTATCACTCATCGGGGATGAGGAGTCAGAGCTTCGTAGTTCGAAGTAAAAAAATGTTTGTGTGTTGGTTGATTTTATCTTTGAGAAAAGGGTTTTCGGGATGGGTGTCATAAGGCACAAATATTAGGTTTGATGGATTGTGTTGATTTTATCTTTGAGAAAAGGGTTTTCGGGATGGGTGTCATAAGGCACAAATATTAGGTTTGATGGATTGTGTTGATTTTACCTTAAAGAAGGGTTTATGAAAATAATTTTTGTGATTAGATTGCACTAAAATCTAGGGGCGGAGGTGAATATTCTTGACAACAAGTCAAACGCCTTGTGTCGAAAATAATCAGAGTGGGGGTAGAAATGCTCCATTCTCACTCATTCTCCACCACTTAAGGCTTGTGGCGCACAATACTAATCGTAGTTATTAAGTGTTTTGAATTTGATTAAGAAAAAGTCATTTGACGTTGAATTAAGGGTTTGTTTATTTGATTCAGAAATTTGGCTTAATGCAACATGAATGCAAAGTAACCAACAAGAAAGTAAAGGGGCTCATTGTAAGGTAGTCCAAGAGAAAGCCTTGTGTGTGAAAAAGTGACCTATGCTAAACAAAGGATAATGGTCTTACAAACATGTCCCCCTAAGGTGGTACCATGATGACATTCTTACAACCGGAATGTAAGTACAAATGAAACCCAAAGTTTGAAATAAAGTATCACAAAAGAGTAATGGAAAAGGCCTCCAAGCAAAGGTCCTAGGATAAGATCCTCTAAGTCCAAGTGGATTAAGTGCAATGGATTATTTTTAGTCTTATAATTTTATCATGTTTTTGTTATTTTTAAGTGTATGATAACAATAAAGTAAAGACAAATAATAAACATGCATGATGAAGTTTATACAATGAATAAGATGTTGATGACGTGTACTTAAATGTAACTGACATAAAAGCAAATAATAATGAGATATAACAATGATAATAATAACAAAAGGTTAGTAATAATCAAAGTTAGTGAAGTTAGGTTAAATTAACAAGTTATAAGATCAAAATGTAATATTAACAAGGTAATACGGGTTAGCATATGGTATAAACAAATGAGTATAAAGTGTTCGTGGGTTAGTATAAATCAAAAGGAAACGTAATGTATCAGATGAATCCATAAGCCAACAAGTAAGACTTCATCCATAAATTAAATGGCCCAAGTTATTTGAAATAGGGGAAACATATCCACGCTTCAAAGTACCATGGATGAACACTTGATCATCCAATGGTATGCTTGAAGTATGGAAGGTTTTAATCAACCCTAAACCAAATAAGTCATTACCTAGGTGGATTTCATTAGTCCATGAATTCAAGACTCCTTAAGTCCCTCAAAAAATATCCAAATGAAATAATAAAAAGTACCAATAATTCTAGAGACAAAGATAATGGGAGTTTATGTTCACAATATTTTCAGAATAATAAAATAAATGAGTGTAAAAAAATAAATCAAAGTTGGTAATAAAATGGAATAAAAATAAATAAAATGAAAGTGAAATAAAAAAGAAATAGACTTCCTGCACATGCTAGGGGTTGAAACCCTGACCTTGGGGTCATGGGGAGATCAACCCATTCTCCCACTGGGCCACATGCTCGGTGGTGTCAACAAACGCACCGAAACAATAAAATAAAAAAACAAATTAAAAAAAGGATTCGCGTGCCAGCCAACTTATCAGAGTGAGACATGGTTTCTTTTTGAATTCAAAAATTGCGCGAAACGATCGTCTTTAACCTTCGACCACTCAAAATCAAACTCCAAAACAATAAGTTTTCAATCAGACCCAAGCATCGAGATAACTTGTATAATCAATAACAAATCATCTTCCCCACTCATGAGCCATTGATTGGCTCTGAGTGGGGAGTATTTCACCATGATTCTGATGAACACAATTAACCTAGTTCAAATATTAAGTCCTAAATACTGAGTAATCAAAGCTGTAAACTTAGGGGAAATGATCAGAGGATCATTTCGAGGGGGATGGTAACTTGTTTGGATGATGGAGGTGAAGAAAACTACCTGATTAAAAATAGCTCATGGAGGATTTTCGATGGTATGGCTCAGCTCATGTGAGACTTGGGGAAGGGGATTAGGTGTTTGGAAAGTTTGAAAGATGGTTGATGAAGGTTTCTGGGTGGTTGTTTGAAGTTAAAACACTTGGAAACTCAAAACACGATGTTCTGTTTTTGAAGCTCTAGGTGAAAATTCAACAAAGGTTTGAGGGGCTTTCAAGCTTGGTAAATGAAGAGGACACCTTCCTCTATTTATAGGGAAGGTGTGTGGATGGTTTTGGAGGGAGAATGTGGAGTTTTGATCAGAAAACACATGTGGCTCGAAGCATTCCTGGGATTGACTTGGGGGAACATGAAACGATTGTGGTCTGAGCATGTTTCGGTAGTCAATCGTTTAACATTTTTAATTTTTACATTGTGTATCGGAAAACTTTACAAAAGAGTTTCATTTGTCAGTTTTTTAAATATTTTTTTTACTTTTAATAAATTATTTATATGAGGGTATTTTGGTCAAAAAAATATAACGTAGGAGTAGGGAAATAAATGATGGAGTATGAAGTTAAATTTTCAAAACAAAAAAAATACAACAAGGAACTCGAAATCCCTTAAGGTAGGGAAAATTTGAGGGTATAACAGCTTACCCTATTTAATCTTCTCGTACCTGAAGGTATCGATAACAATGGGTTCCAATACATTCATGGTAGGAGGGGATTAAATACTAATAAGAGTAACTGGAAATTTGCTTTGTTGGGGACAATGGTGATATGAATTAATTTGTTGGGGATTATGCGTGGCTATGATGATTATACCTGCCATGTGATATATGCAACAAGTATCTTTTGATGCTAAAATCTTAAGAAGATGGAGAGAAGGAACTCCGTTGGGGGATGAGAATCTCGGATAGAAGAGAAAGGACGACTGCCCATAGCAACGACTGGGGAGAAAAAAGAAGGTAATTCCTAGCAACAACTGGAATGCCTAAATCTGATGGGAAAATATAGATTCAGTGACGATTCCAAGCAATAGCTGGAATACTTGATATCTATTGAGGATTGACCAAGTGAATTCAGTGATGATTCTTAGCGACAACTAGAATACCCGACTTTGTGGGGGAAAACATAACTAATTTTAGTGATGATTCCTAGCATCGACTGGAATACATGACTTAGCTGGACAGAATAAGGTAAGATGATGATTCTTAGTGACGACTAGAATACCTGACTCTGTGGGGGAAAGAAGTCGTTCAGTGACGATTCCTAGCAACGGCTGGAATACCTGACTCGATTGGGGATAAACTTCTCAAAAAGGTACAGTGACGATTCTTAGCAACGGCTAGAAGACCTGACTCTACTGTGGAAAATACAGAAGTTCAGTGATGATTCCTAGCAACGACTATGAATATTTGACATTTGTTCGGAAAAAGAGCATATCAGTGACAATTCCTTATGATGATTGGAATATTTGTCTCATGCTGGAGGAGAAAATTCAAAGATGATATCTAGCTATGGCTATGAATATTTGACTTGGCTTGGGGAATGAGCCCAAAATACCTCGTGTCTAATAAAAGGAGAGAGTTCAATGAAGATTCTTAACAACAGCAAATAAATACCTGACTCTACGGGGAGGAATGAAAGTGTGGTGATAACCCTCTAGGGATAGAAGAAGTATAGTGGTTCTAATCAGACAAATGAAAAAGATGTTGGTATGAATGTGGAGGAAAATGAATATCATGTTAGTGATGCTAATGATAAAGGAAGTGGTTCTAAATCAGGCTCGTTTGAAGAATCTTAAGACTAAAGTTCTGATTGATTAGTGTTTTTTATTTTTTATTTTTGTTTCTTTCCCCTTTGTGGGTATTTCTTAATGGTTATTATTAGCTCTCAAGGAAGACAATTGATTCCACTTGGTTGGTTCCATATGCTTTACACTAGTTTTCTGCCCCTTTGGGTTGTTTTTAGTTCTTTTTTACTGTCGATTTTTGACCCCTTACCCAATTTATGGCAAATAGGGGGAGAAAAAAATTTGATCTGAATGCAAGACTCGTTCTGGTAATCTTATATGCTAGTTATTATATGTTAGTTTTATAGATCCTCCAAAAATGGTTTAGTTTTGCGTGTTTTTCGCTACACTCGGTTGTTTAGCATATCATGTCATAAAGATTGTTCTAGCTGTTTTGGTTGCACATTTATATTCACCTTAAAATTGGCCAAAGGTAGAGATTATTGTTACATATAATTGACACATTTTTATAGGAAACATTTTATTCAAGATGTAATGACTTGTTGTTGAGAGATTTGGTCTCTATGCATTCAAAATAAGAGGCAAAGATGTGGAACAAGATGTCCCATACATTATGGAAAATTTTGTTTCCTTATTTATCTATGTATTTCTGCTCTTTTTGGAAATAGTAAAGAATTCCTAAAAAGATCAAATATCAAAACCAGATTAGATTGGTAGATATTTGATTTAAGATAGATTGCAAATCAAATTAAATCATGTATTGAAAATGCACTTTTTGGATTTTCTTTAACAACAAGCATTCCAAACTCTAATCGCAAGCTGCAGTTGATGGGTTTTCTATTTAAGGAGAAGTTTCTCCATTCACAAGACTCAGATCTTGTGAGAGATAACAAGACACTTTTGAGTCTTTTTTGTTTTCATGTGTTTACTTGTAAAACTTTATTCATTTGCAACATTTTTATCCAAATGAATAGAGTTTGGTTTATTAAGTTGTAATAGTTCCATCATATCAACATTTGTGTAATCTTTCTAACACTAGGTATAATTGTTGAGAGAACCTGAGAGGGGGACTCATATTTATGGGGAGTCCTAAATGTAAATTCACGGATAGTATTAAGAAAAAGACATTGAATTAGTAGAGTTCTTCTAAGACCTATTTGTACTTTTATATTTAAGAGTATATTTCCTTTCTTGGGTTAGCACCCTCAAGACACATATGTTATTGCACTGAACTGGATTACCAATCATTATGTTTAATTTACTTTATTTTCATTTTAATTATTAACGATCTGTCATACACAATGTCGGCCACATTGTGATTGACATCTTTCTAAAAGGAGAACATAATTTCAATCAACAACTAGAATAACACAAACTTAAAAGATTTTCTAACAAATTAAAAAATCTTAAATATTTTTCTTTCTTGCATTCCATCTAAGAGAATAATGTTTACGAGTTTGAGAGACAGTAAATGTGTTAGGTTAGCAAAAAATTTAATGAACATTTACTTTTATATATATAAAAGAAAGAGTAATATCTATCCTTGGTTGTTAAGATAATGGAAGGAATGAATTAAAATAAAAAATAAAATAAAACATAAAATACTGTTGTTAAGATTCGAAATGTGTCCCATATATATATATATATATATATATATATATATATATATATATATATATATATATATATATATATATATATATATATATATATATATATATATATATATATATATATATATATATATATATATATATATATATATATATATATATATATATATATATATATATATATATATATATATATATATATATATATATATATATATATATATATATATACTAGTGAACTAACTCTTAATAGAGTTTGTTATAGCAATTAGGTAGCTAGAGTTACTTAAGGATTTGCTAAGATGAAAGCTATCACATGACGGTCTGTAATTACCATTCCAATAATATACAAATAATTTCACATTTATTTGTCATGTTCATAATACAGAAACCACTAATGACTTTTTATCTTATTCTTAATATTGTTTATACGATTACAAAGAGTCTAACTCCAAATGGCAATGGTGCCAACTGCTAGAACATGCAATAATATTTGCTCAAGGACAATTCTTATTCTTACCAGGTCCACCATAGTAAAAGTGATCGCCCCAATCACGATTCCTTCCTCCTTTTATACTGTAACAGTTTGCATTAGTTGCAGAATAAATAGGTTCTGCAAACAATGCAGTCCATGTGTTATCAGAATCCAGAACTCCCATATTTTTAAAATAGGAAGCTTTTTTAAAACCCTCCTCAGCAAAGTGTCCACTACCCATTTGAGTAGAAGAAGCTCGAGGGTAATGATTATTTGTTATTTCTCCACCCCAATGAACTTCAGTGGCAGCTTTCTTCAAGTTTGGGAATAAGGAGGATGGCCAGTAACCAATGAAATTTCCAGATCCATAATCAAGCCACCAATTTCCAGTCTTTACATCCTTCACAAAATAAATAAATCAAGTTAAAACATAAGGAAAATACAATGCATTATTCAAATTAATTGACTCATAATACTCTAATATGTTGAAATTACCTTCCATATGGATAACGTGATGTCAAATTGTTTTCCATTATATGTAGAAGTTGGAGAAATTGCAGCTCCAAGTGCAATTCTTTTGTTAATATGAACAAAGCCTGGACAGTATAAATTGTAGCAACCAGTATGTTGATAATCATCAGCCTGTAGTTGTAAAGATCATAATATTTTTCAATAAATTTTCTAGTACATAATACTTTTTAAGATTTTATTTGAACTATTATAGAGAATAATATACTTTCCGCCTTCTTTAATTTCATCGATTTACTTACAGTCCAATAAATAAATAATCTAGAGCGGTTGTCTTTGAAGATAAGTGGATACACCTGCACAAAATTTAATTCAACTTAGATTGAATGAGAAGTAACTGGTTCATATGTAACTGAAATAATTAATATGATATAAAATTAACATGCCTGCCAACCAGCTTCAACGGTGTTGAGGTCTTTTCCAGATGTACCAGACATTACCCATATTTGAGACAAGCTGAATTCATTTGGACTTTCTACATGTGGTATCCACACATTTATGGTAGCCTTTGCTCCATACATCTCTCCCCCATGCATTTTCGCATTTGCATACTGCAGTATTAACAAATATCAATTTTAATCAAAAGAGACGCACTCAAATTTATAGGGGCGTGATTAAATGAATCTGAGTTCAATGCTATAATTATTGATAAAAATAAAGAAATTGAGAGGAAAAAAATGAGTTTCTGCAAATGCATACTATGTGTGTAGCCCCGTCCTCGGTGGATTTTGTTCCAAATCCCCTGGTACGCTTTGTTATTAACATTTCTTGTTCTGTTATTCTTCTGATTGGTATTGTTCCATCAGGACATGATTCACCTGATAAGCTCCATATTTGAAAGCTTTCACTCAAATTACCTATTTTATTATGTCCTTTTGGTAATTTTGGAGGATCCTGTACATAAAAAAAATGGTTTAAAAGTTTCAAAATATATATTTGAAATAGCTTAAAAAACAGTTTCTAATTCTTTTTAACTAAATAAAATACCAATGGTTTTTGTCCTTTCAATAGAGGATGATCAAAAGCTGGTTGTTTATGTGTCAAAACACAATCTATGATATCCTCATCAGGACTCTGAAAATGGATACAAAATACATACACACAAACATATAAGTTAGCATCTAATAAAGAGTGTATTTGAAAATAATTTATAATGAAGAGTTAAACTTTCTGTATAAATTTAAATAAATTAGAATATTCCTGCATCTAACACTATAGATATTTTTAAATTTATTTTTATTTACTTGAATGGTCTTAAGTGTAAACTTGTTGATTCGGTTTAGACGGGTAGCAAAAATCTTCTTCAACTTGTGCAATTCTTCTCGTGATTGAAAAGTTTGATTGACTAATTGACTGCTTGTTTCTAAACAATTAAAAGTACAAAACAAAGAAACAATGACAAGAATATGAAGGAGTAGGGAGATCATTGGAGAGCTAAAATCCATGTTTGTTTTGTTGTTTCTCCACATAAACCAATATATATATATATATATATATATATATATATATATATATATATATATATATATATATATATATATATATATATATATATATATATATATATATATAACTTCATGGTTTAGAGTTTATCTTACTTAAAATAAACATACAACAAAATGTTATATTCAATTCATTAGTCTTAAATCATAAAATCATAATATTAAATAGATATTTTTTTCTCTAATAAAATTAGGAAAACTCATAGATGGAAAGAACCATAACAAATACTATTATACACAGCCAATCATAATTTTTTATTAATTAAAAATTAAAATCAAATTTTTTGCTCTTCTTCATAATTACAATCATCCTATGAATCTAATTAAAAAACAAATTAAATTTAAAAAAAAAATCTCTTTTTATTGAATATTTTTAAGAATATGAATACGTTTTCATACAAATATTTCTCATAAAATTAAACAATTATTAAATAGTTTTAAGTATTTTAATGAATTTTTAAAATATGATATCTATAAAAAGGTAAAATATTAAAATATAAATTTATGAGAATTAATTTAATCCCTTTTTCTAATTAAAGGTTTGTTTAAGAAGAGTAAAAATATCTCCCAACTATAAATATTATAAAAATCATTTTATAAAATTGGTATCCCAAATGAATTCTGTCTATTTTGATATATTTATTATACAATAAATTAATATTATTTAAGTTCTACCAATATCTTGATTCATCATCTCTTTGACGATATGTTTTATTTCCACTCTAGATATAGTTACTTGTATTTAATATTTAAAATTTTAATGTTTATGCTAAAATATTTTAATTGTAATTCTAAAGTATTTAATTGTTTTTATTTGACGCTAATTTTTGATAAAATTTATTTTATTATGCCTAATATATGTAGTGTTATAGAACTCTTTTAGTATATATATATATATATATATATATATATATATATATATATATATATATATATATATATATATATATATATATATATATATATATATATATATAATATATATATATATATATATATATATATATATATATATATATATATATATATATATATATATATATATATATATATATATATATATATATATTTATATATTTTTGGTAGTATTATATATTTTAAAATAGTCAATAGAAAGTATTATCTGATTGTAGTTCAATTCAATGTAATATATAATACTTTGGTTTGACTACTTATATTACGGTCATATAACTATTCAATTTTACTTATTATATTGTATTTTTTTAATAATAACATATTTAAAAAAACTATTAAACACCTATTACATAAGTAAATAGTTAAGAGTTAAATATTTTTAAAAAGCCATCTTTCCTTTATACTACAAAAAATGATTTCTATAAAAAAAATTCAAAATAGTAAAATTAGTTCCAAAGTCACATAATTTTCAAAAATATATATGTTAAAAACAATTTTTTTAATAAAAAGTTATTTAAATTAGCTTCAAATTTAATAGATTTGAAAAAATCCAAAAAATGGTTATAACAAAAGGAAAAAAATTAACTGTATGGTGTAAATATATATTTTATCTTCTTATCTGATGAACTTGTTTAGGTTTTTTTTCTTGAATCAGGTGCTTTTGAAGGAATGTCTATGCCTATTTCATAAGTCCTTTTGCTCGACTACAAATATTAAAATATATATTCTTCCTCTTGAAGTCATGATTCTGAAGTCATTCTTATCCCGCATACTTTTTTTTGGCGCGCATACACATATACACACAACACACACAGACACACACAGACACATACACGCGTGCACACACACTCGCGCACAACACACATACGCGCGCACACAACACATACACACACATGCACGCACACACGCGCACACACACACACATAAACAAACTACACATAATAATTTTGTTTAGAAAGCCATATACTAAACCAGGAATATATAAAGAGTTCTCTTCATCTACAACCTATTTTCTACGCATACACACAAACAAACTACACATAATAATTTTTTTTAGATGTCATCTAGAATCAGAGTAGATAATGTCCAACTTAGGTTGTTAAATTGTAAATTGGGTTGAGAATCTTTGGGGGTTTCAAATAAGAATATCAAAATGAGGTTTTCCTTGAAGATCACTTGGTGATTTGAAGGTTTTGGGCAACATTATGCAAGTTGGATTCGATCGTTTGAAAGCTTGGAAGAACGAGAGTTTATTGCAAAGGAGAAGTGATGATAGTCCGTCATTGCATATATTTAAAGTTGCGTCACACACATGATGATCACTTTTCTAGGCATTTTCTGATGCGTTATGGTCCATTCTGACACCTTTAAAAGGGGATATTTTGCATTTTCACAAGGGTTACGAAATTTGGAGATTGAAGCATGATTTTGAGGGAACATGAGGAGATATTTAGAGCATTTGAAGCCAGTGCAAGCCATCACTTCAAGGGAATTCTCATGTCATTTTATATATCAATTTTGGTATTGTTAATTGCACTATGAATAACTAAGCTTCTTTATGTTAGGTTGTGTTATGATGAACCTATTTATATATTATTGGATTCTATGTGGATTTGACCATTGTATGATGAACCTATTGATCTATAATCTTATTTAATTATTTCTTATTCGTAATATTTTTATGTGAGATACTTTTTTGATCTGATTTTGGACACATAGTGAAGGTGATAAAAACAAGAAAGGGGGGGTTTGAATTGTTTTGGAAAATAAGCGCTTTTGCAAAATAAGAACACACAGGATTTTATACTGGTTCGCTTATAACACAAAGCTACTCTAGTCCACCCGGCCAAGGTGATTTCGCCTTCAAAAAGGACTTAATCCACTAATCTTGAAAGATTATTACAACCAACGTCTAAGAGAAAGATCTCTTAGTCCTCCCAAGTATACAGACTACGCAGAGTCACTTGAGGAACAAAATCAATTTTAACAAAAGGAATTTGTAATCTAAAGTGCTTCTAAGATTAAGCAAATATTACAGCAAGTAAAGCAAGCAAGTGTTTTCACGTATGAGCAACAAGTCGTGAAAAACTAAGAGAGAGAGAGAGGGTAGAGAATTTTTGTGCGTTCAGGTGTGTCTCTCACTGAAGTATGATGTCCTTTATATAGTGGTGAAGGGACCGTTGGAGTGATGGCAGAATATATGTCTTTGATGAGTGTTTAATGTCATTACTTCTGTGTTTCTTGCCATAACCAATTTGTCTCCCTGAATAACTTCTTTCCAAATATACTTTCTTTCCATTTGAAGTTGTTGTTTCCATTACTTATTCTGGATTTGGAGAACCTTCGTCGCATCTTCGTTATCTCTGTCAATCGGAGATTGAGTTGAAGTTACATCAGAGCTTCTAAGAGTCCTGGTCTTTTGGATCATCAGAGTTGATTTCAGAGGAAGTTCAGAGCTTCTGGTATTCTGCTATCCTGTTTTGCTCAGAGTCAGAACTTTTGGAGTGCGCTTCTTCTTCAGGTGCTTCTGATCTTCTAGTACTTTGTATCTGATTAGATTTTGTATCTGATAAAGCGATCAGATTCCTTTGTTCTTGTTCAGAGTCCTGCACACTTAGAGAAATTTCGTTAGGGTGCCATTTTTGGTTTCATCCTTTGTTATCATCAAAATCCTGGAATCTATTGTAGAACTAATTTGGTTCTTACAATCTCCCCCTTTTTGATGATGACAAAACAATTTTAATTAATAGATGAAACATTCAGAGATAAGAATTTATCAGATCAGATAGAAGTGAGCTCCCCCTGAGATAAGCTTGGGAGTTCAGAAGTTCTTACCAGAGCTTCCATGCAATGATGTTTCTAGATACTCTTCTGCAAATATCTGAGTCAAAGAGGGTTAGATAGATTTTTATTGAATAATATGTTTGCAGAGTATTGAAGGATTTAGATATGTTTTCATCAGAGCTGTTTTTATTTCTCCCCCTTTTTGTCAGAATCAAAAAGACTTAGCAAAAATAAAGGAAAGGAAAAAATATATATATTCAGATTTGAGTAAGAACAGCAGATAGCCAAAACAAGTAGAAACAGATAGCAACAAGCAAAAAATCCTAGGTGCCTAAGGGTTGGGAGGAGGAGGCATCCTCTGAAGCAGTTGGGTCAGCAGATTCTGGATGTTGGCGTTGACTGTGTCCTGTTGATCCAATCTGGCTCGGACTTCCTTCTGCTCCTTCTGAAGTTCCTCAAGAGTCTTGAGAACCAGAGGGACAAAGGTAGAGGACTCCCCCTGAGTCAGAGCATTCTGTTCTTCAGCACGGCGAGCTTCAGCTTCAGCAGCGGCTTTAGCTTCAGCTTCAGCAGCAACTTTTGCTTCAGCATCAGCAGCAGCAGCGTCAACTAGAGCTTTGGCTTCAGCTTCCTTGACCCTTTGAATTTCTTCTTGTCTTGCTTTTTCTTCTGCTTCCTTTCTGGCCTATTCCTCAACTTCTCTGGCTAAGCGCTCCTGTAGTCTAACTTCAGCATCTCTGATGAAGTCGTTTCTGACTTGCTCAGAGAGGCTGTTCAGTTTAAAGGCTTCAGAGGTCATCCAGCCAATAACTCTGTTCCAGTGTGTCCTAACAGTTGAAGGATCATCACTGATGCTAGAGTTGATGGTCAGAGACTTGACCTTGTCAACTGATGCTCCTGCAAATAACATAATTGCTTCCTCTAGGGTTGGCAGGGAGTTTTGTGGTTGAGATGGTGGAGGTGGAGAAGAGGGAGGGCTTAGGTTGAGAGTTTGTGGTTCAGTGGAAGTGTTTGGAGGGGGTATGTCAGAGGTGTTTGGTTCATAAGGTTGAACGTCAGATGGTGTTGGGTTTGGTTGTTCTGTGGGTGGTGAGGTGACTTCAGGTTCAGGTGGAGATTGTTGTGGCTGTTGTGAGGCCAGAGTCTGAGTTTGAAGTTGGACTAGAGTGGGAGAAGAGGGGTCAGAGGATTCTGTGTCAGATGAGATGATGAAGTAGGGGGGTGATTCTAGGGAAGAGGATGAATAGGTGGTTTCATTTAGCTTTTCAGCTTCAGATAAGGGTAAGGTGGTGGTGGCAAGGTTGAATTTCTGTGATGGTTGATGAGATGTTCTGGTGGTTGAAGGGGGGGGGGTTCAGATTGAGTGTATATGGGTGTTGGTTGAGGGATAGAAGAAGCAATTTGCTGTGTTTGTGCAGAGGGAGCAGGAGAGATAGACTTACCAAAAGGCTCATGCAGAGGTGTTGGAGGTCTTGATCCAGAGGATTCTCCTAGTCTTGCTTTCTTCGTTTGTCTTCCCTTCTCAGAGGGTCCTCGTTGATGCCTCATGAAGCTTGGAGCAGTTTCTGGTAGCTCGCTGAGGTTGAAATCTGAGATATCCACTCCTTCTCTCATCAGACTGTCCAGATAGAAGAGGATTACATCTTGAGGTTCTTCCTTTGAGAACAGATAGAGTCCATGGGGGATCTCCCTTTGATCTTTTAAGGCATCCCATGAAGTGTCCAGAGTAGGTCTAACTTTGACCTTATCCAGAATCCCCGTGCTCTTCATATTCTTGGCGTTTATAGGTTTTCCAACATCGATCGCCACGTCCTCCATGAGTCTGTGCTTTAACAGATGACCCACCAGGCGACTTTCAATCAGAAAGTCAGAGATTAGCCTTCCCAGAGGGATGTAGTTTCTGGGCTTCATGGTGTTCCTGGTATCCCGCACAGAGTCTCTGAGGTACTTGAAGAGAAGTGCTGGAAGGCAGAGCTTCAGACCCTTGTGAATGCAGTACAAAATGCATTTCTGATCTGTGTTGATGTAGTCTGAGGAGTTTGACGTTGGGCGATGATGGATGGTACCCAGAATGATCTTCAGCCAGACACGGAGGTTCTGAAGTAGCTCCTTGTTCTTGGAGGGATTGCCTTCTGCGTTCTGCTTGAAGATAGTTGGGTTAATCTCTTGGGATATGTATTTTGCCCTGGGATTGATGTTGTAGATTCTTCTGCCTCCATCCTTTTCCATACCCAAAAGAGCAGCAATAGCCTTCTCAGTTATCACAATCTTGACTCCCAGAACATAGGAGACAATGAAGTGATCATCAGCGTCTGCGAATCTCCATAATTCCTTCACAAGATTTGGGTAAACTGGACCATAGAGACTTTGAAAGTAGTTTCCCCAACCTTGTTTGTTGAGTTCTTCAGTGAGGTCTATGCCATTCCTTTTCATATTGTCAAAATCCACCAAGGATTCACATAAGACTTCCAGTTTTTCAAATGGCGTTGCAAGATGAATATGAGGCTCACGATCGAGAATGTGAGGCTCCTTGTAGATTGGTGTTGTGGTGACGCCTGTAACTGTTGGGTTGCTTGAGCTTTGAACTTATTCGCTTGAACCCATTTGTTGAGAGAAGTTGTACACAGCTTGTTGTTGAGCATCCATGATGTTGATGAAGAACTGAGATGAAGATGAAGAGCTGCTTGCAGAATTGCCTTGAGAGAACTAAGGTTTTAAGAGTGCGTGAGAGTGAAAAGTGTGCAATGTGTGAATTGAATGTGTTTAAATACCCAAATTAGGGCGCATGCAAAACGACACACAAATCAGAGTTTAGCACAAAAACCAAGTTAGCACGTTTGGAGGGAAAAATGATTACAGCTCATAAATGATGTCTAATCCCAACAGCTGGTACACTGCTCGAGGAGATTTCAAGGGACTGTTCCTTGATTACTGCTAGACAGCTGTCTAGAAGTTCCAAGGTCAGACGCAAGGCACTCCACGTATTTGTTTTATCTGATCTTCAGGAATACCAAAGGATTGGTTCCTGGAGAATTCTAACTCAGATAACTTCTATCTTGGTAGAAACATCAGTGTCAGAGGCAGAATCCATTGTGTTTACATCAGAGTCTCATTTAACTACCTCATAGGCACATTTTATTCAGGGCAGTTTTGAATGTTCAGATTTTCTAAAACAAAGAGGAATCTATCTTCAGCTAAGGGTTTAGTAAAGATATCGGCCCATTGATGATATGTATCAATGAATTTCAATGTTACTACCCCTTTCTGAACATAGTCTCTGATAAAATGATGTTTTATTTCAATGTGCTTAGCTCTGGAGTGTAAAATGGGATTCTTACTTAAACAAATGGTAGCAGTATTATCACAAAAGATAGGAATATTACTCTCGAAGATTTGCAGATCTTCTAACTGATTTTTCATCTAGAGCATCTGAGTAGTGCACGGTGATGCTGAGATGTATTCTGCTTCTGCCGTGGACAGGGCAATGGTTGATTGTCTTTTGCTCGCCCAGTATATCAGATTGTTTCCCAAGAGCTGACAATTTCCAGATATGCTTTTTCGTTCCAATCTATCTCCTGCGTAATCAGCATCACAAAAACCAGATAGTCTATACTCTGATGTTTTCTCATACATCAGGCCTAGGTTAGGAGTTCCTTTCAGATATTTGAAGATTCTCTTAACTGCTGTTAAGTGAGTTTCTCTAGGATCTGATTGAAATCTGGCACAAAGACAAACACTAGATAGAATATCAAGGCGAGTAGCAGTCAGATAGAGAAGGGAGCCTATCATACCACGATAGAGCTTCTGACAAACCTTTTTACTGACTTCTTCCTTTTCAAGAATGCAGGTTGGATGCATGGGAGTCTTTGCAAAATTGCATTCAGCCATATCAAATTTCTTCAGAACGTCTTTTATGTATTTGCTTTGATGAACGTACGTGACTTCTGAAGTTTGGTTAATTTGAATTCCTAGAAAGAACTTTAGTTCTTGCATTAAGCTCATTTCAAATTCTGCCTGCATTAGCTCAGAGAATTCTTGACATACAGAGGAGTTAGCTGAACCAAAAATGATATCATCAACGTATATCTGGCATATCATGAGATCATTGTTAAGGTTTTTACAGAAGAGTGTGGAGTCAACTTTCCCTCTGATAAAATTATGTTCCAGAGGAAAATTACTTAATCGTTCATACCAAGCTCTGGGAGCCTGTTTAAGCCCATATAAAGATTTCTTAAGTTTAAAGACATGTTCTAGATAATTTGGATTTTCAAAACCTGGAGGTTGGTTGACATACACTTCTTCTAATATATAACCATTAAGGAATGCGCTCTTGACATCCATTTGATATAATTTGATAGAATGATTTATAGCGAATGATACAAGTAGGCGAATAGATTCTAACCTGGCGGCTGGAGAAAAGGTTTCATTGTAGTCAATACCTTCTTGTTGACTGTACCCTTGAGCCACCAGTCGAGCTTTGTTTCTGACGACTTCTCCTTTCTCATTCAGCTTGTTTCTGAACACCCATCTAGTTCCGACAACGTGAGTGCCTCTAGGCTTAGGAACAAAATCCCAGACATCGTTCTTTGTGAATTGATCTAGCTCTTCTTGCATGGCTAGAACCCAGTCGCTATCTTGAAGTGCCTCATCACAGGACGTAGGCTCGATCAGAGATACTAGTCCCAGAGGAGTTTCTTCAGAGGTCTTGAAGGTAGACCTAGTTCGGACAGGTTCGTCATTATTTCCCAGAATCAACTCTTCGGATATGTTGAGGCGACTTTTAGCTTTCTTTGGGATTACTAGGGAATTAGTTCCTTCAGGAGTTTGAATGGTAGTTGCTTCTGGAGCTTCAATCTTCTCGTTAGATCCTGCAAGGGTGATCTCCAGATCTGCAATTTTCTCAACTAGCTTTGACTTTTCAGGGTCAAGCTTATCATCAAATCTGACATGAATTGATTCTTCCACAATTTTGGTTTCTGTATTGTATACTCTGTAGCCTTTAGAGCGTTCTGAGTATCCTAACATAATACCTTTTTGTGCTTTGGAATCAAACTTGTTCAGATGTTCTTTAGTGTTTAAAATAAAGCAGGAACATCCAAAAGGATGAAATATGAAATGTTTGGTTTCCTTCCTTTACACAGTTCATAGGGAGTCTTTTCCAGAATAGGTCTTATGGAGATTCTATTCTGAATGTAACACGTTGTATTTATAGCTTCGGCCCAAAAGTGCTTAGCCACATTTGTTTCATTGATCATAGTTCTGGCCATCTCTTGGAGTGTCCTATTCTTCTTCTCTACAACTCCATTTTGTTGTGGAGTTCTAGGGCAGGAGAAATCATGGGATATTCCATTAGAGTCAAATAATTCCTCAAAAAAATTGTTTTCAAATTCCCCACCATGATCACTTCTGACTCTTACAATTTTAGAGTCAAATTCTTTTTGCACTTTGGAACAGAAGCTAGTGAATATAGAGTGAGAGTCACTCTTATGCTTTAGGAATTTCACCCATGTCCAGCGAGTGAAATCATCAACAATGACTAGTCCATACTTCTTTCCATTGACTGATGCTGTTTTCACAGGACCAAATAAATCAATGTGAAGAAGTTCCAGAGGCTTAGAGGTAGAAACAATATTTTTCTTTTTGAAAGAAGTTTTTGAAAATTTTCCTTTCTGACATGCTTCACACAGAGCATCTGAAGAAAACTTCAGCTTAGGTAGGCCTCTGACTAACTCGAGTTTATTTAGCTGAAATAATTTCCTCATGCTAATGTGGCCCAAGCGTCTATGCCATACCCATTGCTCTTCATGAACAGACATCAGATATTTTAGATTTTGTTCTTTTAAATCAGAAAGATTTATTTTATAAATATTGTTTTTCCTCTTGCCTGTGAATAGGACAGAACCATTGTTTTGATTTATGGCTTTACATGTCTTTTGATTAAAGATTACATCATAACCGTTATCACTTAATTGACTTATGGATAACAGGTTATGCATTAATCCTTCAACATAAAGGACATCAGATATAGAGGGAAGAGTACCATTACCAATAGTTCTGGAGCCTCTGATCCTTCCTTTCTGATCTCCTCCGAAGCCTACGAATCCAGCATCTTTAAGTTCCAGGCTTTGGAACATAGACTTTCTTCCCATCATGTGTCGCGAGCATCCAGAGTCTAGGTACCATGACTGGTGTTTGAACTTTGCTGCATAAGATATCTGCAACATAAACAATCTTATCCTTTGGTACCCAGAGTCTTTTGGGTCCTTTATGATTAGTTTTCCCAGAGTTTCTTATCACTTTGGGTTTTCTAGCATTATCAAATTTTTGCTCTTGTGTGTGTGTAGTGATATGAAAATGGAGATTTAGGTTGGTCATTAGTAGAAGTTTTATCTTCACTAGGATCATACCCAATTCCTCTTCTATTGTTTTGACTGACTCCATAAAGCATGGATGCCATAATACTCCTTCCTATCCCATTTTTCAGAAACTTTTGAAAAGCTTTTTCATATTTATAAATTATTGTGTTTGAAGTTTGTGGTGCTTGAGATAACGCTTCTTCAAGCTTTGAGAAATTTTTCTTTGTTGCATCTTTTTCTAATGTCAAAGATCTGTTTTCATCTTTTAGTTCTGAAATGGTTTTCTCAAGTTTGCCACATTCTTCAAATGTTTCTTCAAGAACGCCTTTTATAGCTTTAAATTTTTGTTTTAGTTTCTGATATGAGCTGAGAGTTTCAGACAAACATGATTATAGGTCAGATCGAGAGAGTTCAGAAAATACCTCTTCTGATTCAGATTCTTCATCTGAGGTGTTCCTGGATGTGGTGGCCATGAGCGCCACATTAGCCTGTTCATCAGAGTCAGATTCTGATGAGTCCGATTCGCTATCATCCCAGGTAGCCATCAATCCCTTTTTTGTTCTGAGGGAATTTTTTTTGAAGCTCTCTTTTCTGGAACTGTCTTTCTTTAACTTGGGGCACTCATTCCTGTAGTGACCTGTTTCTTTACATTCATAACAAGTAACATCTTTGTTAGTTTTACCTTTTGAGGTTGATTCTGATCGATCCCCTCTGGGTCTTGGTCTCCTGAAGTTATTATTCCTCTTTTTCCAGAGTTGTTTTACTCTTCTGGTCAGGAGGGATAATTCTTCATCATCAGAATCTTCCTGTTCAGAGTCATCAGCATCTTCTGTTTCGTCCTGGAAGGCTTTGTTTCTATCAGACTTGCGCCTTTCAGATCTGGACTTTAATGCTACAGACTTGTTTTTCTTCTAAGGCTCATCTTCCTCCAGTTCTATCTCATGACTTCTGAGTGAACTGACAAGCTCTTCAAGGCTGATGTTGTTCAGATCCTTTGAAAGCTTTAAGGCAGTGACCATGGGTCTCCACTTCTTTGGCAAGCTTCTGACTATCTTTTTGACATGGTCTGCAGTTGTGTATCCTTTGTCTAGTACTTTGAGACCTGCAATAAGAGTTTGGAATCTAGAGAACATTACCTCTATAGCTTCGTCATCCTCCATTTTGAAGGCTTCATATTTCTGGATTAGAGTCAGAGCCTTTGTTTCTTTGACCTGAGAGTTTCCTTCATGAGTCATCCTCAGGGAGTCAAGTATATCTTTAGTTGTTTCCCTGTTGGTGATTTTTTCATACTCATTGTAAGATATGGAATTGAGAAGTATCGTTCTGGCTTTATGATGATTCTTGAAATCGCGCTTCTGATCATCTGTCATCTTACTTCTGGGAACTTCAACTCCAGCATCTGTTACAGGAGGTTTGTATCCATCTGTGACAATATCCCAGAGATCAGCGTCATAGCCTAGAAAGAAATTTTCAATTCTATCTTTCCAGTAATCGAATTTCTCTCCATCAAAGACAGGAGGCTTAGCATTGTAACTGTCTCTTTCATGTGTGTGGGCCATAGTTTTTCTCGTTCTGGATCTCTCTACACGGTTAAGTTTTTGATTAGAAAATCAATAATAGAGCCGAAGCTCTGATACCAATTGAAGGTGAGAAAAACAAGAAGGGGGGGTTGAATTGTTTTGGAAAATAAGCGCTTTTGCAAAATAAGAACACACAGGATTTTATACTGGTTCGCTTATAACACAAAGCTACTCCAGTCCACCCGGCCAAGGTGATTTCGCCTTCAAAAAGGACTTAATCCACTAATCTTGAAAGATTATTACAACCAACGTCTAAGAGAAAGATATCTTAGTCCTCCCAAGTATACAGACTACGCAGAGTCACTTGAGGAACAAAATCAATTTTAACAAAAGGAATTTGTAATCTAACGTGCTTCTAAGATTAAGCAAATATTACAACAAGTAGAGCAAGCAAGTGTTTTCACGTATGAGCAACAAGTCGTGAAAAACTGAGAGAGGGTAGAGAATTTATGTGCGTTCAGGTGTGTCTCTCACTGAAGTATGTTGTCCTTTATATAGTGGTGAAGGGACCGTTGGAGTGATGGCAGAATATATGTCTTTGATGAGTGTTTAATGCCATTACTTTTGTGTTTCTTGCCATAACCATTTTGTCTCCCTGAATAACTTCTTTCCAAATATACTTTCTTTCCATTTGAAGTTGTTGTTTTCGTTACTTATTTTGGATTTGGAGAACCTTCGTCAGATCTTCATTATCTCTGTCAATCGGAGATTGAGTTGAAGTTACATCAGAGCTTCTAAGAGTCCTGGTCTTTTGGATCATCAGAGTTGATTTCAGAGGAAGTTCAGAGCTTCTGGTATTCTGCTATCCTGTTTTGCTCAGAGTCAGAACTTTTGGAGTGCGATTCTTCTTCAGGTGCTTCTGATCTTCTAGTACTTTGTATCTGATTAGATTCTGTATCTGATAAAGCGATCAGATTCCTTTGTTCTTGTTCAGAGTCCTGCACACTTAGAGAAATTTCGTTAGGGTGCCATTTTTGGTTTCATCCTTTGTTATCATCAAAATCCTGGAATCTATTGTAGAACTAATTTTGTTCTTACACATAGAGGACATTGACCATTAGTCTATGTGTTGGACTTGGAGCAATTGTTGTACTTACGTTGGTTGATTAGGGATATGAGAACCCGATAGTGGTATAGAGAATTAACATTCTATAAATTGCCTAACCCTGCTTATGTTGGCGAACTAAAGATAGAAAGCTCTGAGTAATGGTTACTGAGTTATTTCGTGAGGGGGTCGGCTATAACGATTTTGTTAATTCCCCGGGGTTATAGTGATTAGATCAATCATACATGGCATCAAACATCAACAATAGAGTAATATGGGATTCTAGAACATAACCTGACTGTTTTCGTGACATTGTTTACTCATTTATTTACTTTTCACATTAAAACTCCCCCCACCTTCTTACTAGTTTTTATAGATTGTACACATTTTGTCTAGCTTGGAGGCATTCCCTGTGGATTCGATCTTTTTATTACTTTGAAATTATCGATACACTTGCCGAGAAGTCATCAAGTTTTTAGCGTCATTGTTGGGGACTGTTGATTTTTCAACAAGGCGACGTTTGTGCAATTACTTTTATTTTTAGTATTTTTAATTTTTGTTTTAATTTATTGTTTATCATAGTGCTACTGGGGTCTTTTCTGTTTGTATATGCGCAATTCATGGTCACCATTGATTCCATTGGATCCAAAAATTGAAAGAACCACACGTGCTCTTAGAAAAATAGTCAGAGAAGCAGCTATGGACGAAGGAATACTAGAAGAAGATCAACTATAAAGTTCTTCTGACTCTGAAGAAGAAGTCATGGCAGTTACATTACCCCTCACTATTGGGGACTATTGTAAACGAACTGATGAAGGACAGGTTTTTAGGGGGTTTTATAAGACCCCAATTTTGACCCTAAGATCCCTCATGCTATTCTCATCATATGTACTAACATTGGGATCACACCTTGGCATCCTCCTTACCCCTCATTCATTGGGTTTGCATTTTGAGAGATCACCAAGCACATTTGATTGTATCATACTTCATTTTTCATTATTTACTAACCAAAATACCAAAAATATGTCATTTGTATAGTTTAACTCCTTTTATAGGTAGTATGTATGCTCACCTATGCTCTATCAAGCTCATATCTAGGGTTCAAGACCCTTAATTCAAGAAGCTCAATCAAGAAATGGTTTACTATGGTTCAAAGTATCATATATGGATCCCCATGATCTTCACATTTTATTTTGATCAAGAAATCATCAAGAGTTTGAAGCTTGTTTGCCTTGGAAGCCCTATTTCATCTGGGTATCTTGTGTGGCTTCTTCAACAAGTTTATTAACCAATTGGTCAAATAATTCAAGTTATACTTCACATTTCATCATCTTATGCATATATGATCCTCTATGAGTCCCAAAATTCAACTAGTCAAAACTGGGGTTCCCTAGACCCTATCTCCTACAATTATTATCATATGAAAATTATTCCAAGAGAAAAGTTACTCTAAATGACATTCCAAACAACTTTCATATTGAGGTCAAGATCTAGTTTTGCTTGTAAAGTCATTTTTTATGGTGAAGGATTATAGGTCATTTTTGTCTAAACCCTAATTTGGAGGTCAACTTCCCAAGATCATAACTTTCTCATTTTGTATGATATCAAATTTATTCATATTTAATGATCAAATTCAAGATGTCTAATTCAACTTTTATGTTTGGAGGAAGTTCAAATTCAACTTGCAAATACATGTGCCAAGAGGAAACATTATAGGTCACTTTGGACCAATATCATTGAACAAGTGATTTTCCTCAACTTCTAAAATGCATAACTCCTTCATGCTAAATACAAATGAGGTAAAATTTGTGACCCATTTGAAGGTATTTGTAAGAGCTACAACTTTTATGAAAGAATATTTCTAATTTGAAATCCATAGAAAAAGTTATTCAAGGTGGAAGAAGTGAACATATGGCTTGGTACTTAGAATTTTTCTCGATATGTTTGATTTTCCAAACTTCCACCTCAAAATTCATCATGATCTAAACTTCAAATAAAAAAGTGTTCAACATGAAAGTTCTTCCTCTTGATCTAACCTTTCTAAAAAGTCCAAAAACATATCATTTGGACAAATAATGAATGACTTGCGCGTGGGTTAAAGTTGAAGGACCATTTGGAAGATTTCAAGTTCCACTTTTCATACACGAACTCATGGCTTGACAACATGATTTCAGCATGACTTACACTCAATTTTGGACCTAAGTGCATCACTTGATGGGCCTATCACACGCCCATGCAAGCATGCAAGAGAGATTTTCAAGTTTTTCCAAAAATGGAAGTGTGCAAATATCATTCCCATTGGCCTATAAATAGAAGCTCTCTTGCTCAGAAATAGGGACCTCATTCGCAAGCTTTGATTCAGCAACCCTAAACCCTCACCATTAAAGGATAAGCTTGAAGATTTTTTTGAAAATCGAGTTTCAAATCTCCAACTGATTTGAGAATGAAACTCCAAGAGTCCATCCCTTTCTTTGATCCATTTCTATTCCATCAAGCATCTGAAGCAAGGCCAAGCATAATTGAGAGCAAGATCGTGCCAATCTGAAGCTCCATTGAAGGTGATTTTCCAGATTTTTCCACTCTTCAATTTTCTCTTATTTCTCCATTATTCTTATTGATTTGTGGTTGTCTGAAGTCCTACCAATGTAGACAACAAGATTGAGTTGCTTAGAGGTCAAATCGAAGCAACTCAGATCATGATCCTCAAAATTCAACTCCCTGTATCTTCCTATATACTTGGATTTAGGCAAAATTGAGGCTAGATTCGAGCTCATGAGCATTTTTTCTTTAAATCTATGTCTTGCTTTTTCATTTTGGTGATGGTCGAAAGTGGACCAGTCCGATGAGGTCTACCAGAGAAGAAGACCGGAGCTCTGGCTCCGACGATGTGTTGGCAAGTCTCTGAACCACATGATCCATTCAAAATGTTTTAATCTTGAGCATTGGTTGTGATTACCACGTGTGTTACGGAGTTGACTAGAGATCACATGGAACACGCGCATTGAAGCATTTGATCTGCCACCTCAATTAATGAGGGAGATCAGATGGTCCACGTATTTTTGATTTTCTGAATTTTCATTTTAATTGCTTTATTTTTATTAATTTATATTAATTTTAATATTAATCCAACAAATATGGGACTTTCACCAACTATTTTCAAATATTTTTATCTTTTAATTTTTGAATTAAAATTATTTTTTGGTTCAACATTAGTATTTTTCATGATTTAATTGTTTTTGTGCATATTTTTAATTGTTTAAAAATACTTTTGACTTTCCAAAAATAATGAAAAATTTTCACCAGGGTCCTTTGACCTTGTTTGACCTATGATAAATCTCTTGGTCATTTATCTGGTGTTTTGAAGAGTGTTTTAGGTTTTTGATCAAACGTACATTAGTTTAATGCATTTTTAATTTATTTTTATTGTTTAATTATGAATAAACTGTGTTGAGCTATTTTTATTTCTATTGAAGTTTGACTATTGTGTTTGGGCCTTGGTCAAAGTTGATTTGACTTTGCTGGATTAAAATCATTGGACTTAGGGGATTGATAAAATGTACATTTCATCTCCCAAAATGAATGAATGATTTTAATTTGATAAAATTCCTCCCATGATCAATTTGTGTTTGTCTCATTTCCTCTGCCTCTTCATCTTTAATCTCATTCTATCACATCCATTACATTGACCATTGATATCTCTATATTCTAAGGCTAATTGGTTCATAAACCAACACAAGTATGGATGAGATTAGGTCCACCCTTTTGCCATTTTCTTTTTAAGTGTGATATGTTTGATTTTCCAAACTTCCACCTCGAAATTCATCATGATCCAAGCTTCAAATGAAAAAGTGTTCAACATGAAAGTTGTTCCTCTTGATCTAACCTTTTTAAAAAATCCAAAATAATCTCATTTGGACAAATGATGAATGACTTGCGCGTGGGTTAAATTTGAAGGACCGTTTGGAAGATTTCAAGTTCCATTTTTCATACACGAATTCATGGCTTGACAACATGATTTCAGCATGACTTACACTCAATTTTGGACCTAAGTGCATCACTTGATGGGCCTATCACACGTCCATGCAAGCATGCAAGAGAGATTTTCAAGTTTTTCCAAAAATGGAAGTGTGCAAATATCATTCCCATTGGCCTATAAATAGAAGCTCTCTTGCTCAGAAATAGGGACCTCATGTGCAAGCTTTAATTCAACAACCCTAAACCCTCACCATTAAAGGATAAGCTTGAAGATTTTTTTGAAAATCTAGTTTCAAATATCCAACTGTTTTGAGATTGAAACTCTAAGAGGCCATCCCTTTCCTTGATCCATTTCTATTCCATCAAGCATCTGAAGCAATGCCAAGCATAATTGAGAGCAAGATCGTGCCAATCTGAAGCTCCATTGAAGGTAATTTTCCAGATTTTTCCATTCTTCGATTCTCTCTTATTTCTCCACTATTCTTGTTGATTTGTGGTTGTCTGAAGTCCTACCAATGTAGACAACAAGATTGAGTTGCTTAGAGGTCAAATCGAAGCAACTCAGATCATGATCCTCAAAATTCAACTCCCTGTATCTTCCTATATACTTGGATTTAGGCAAAATTGAGGTTAGATTCGAGCTCATGAGAATTTTTTCTTTAAATCCATGTCTTGCTTTTTCATTTTGGTGATGGTCGAAGGTGGACCAGTCCGATGAGGTCCACCAGAGAAGAAGACCGGAGCTCTGGCTCCGGCGATGTGTTGGCAAGTCTCTGAACCACACGATCCATTCAAAATGTTTTAATCTTGAGCGTAGGTTGTGATTATCACGTGTGCTACGGAGTTGACTAGAGATCACATGGAACGCGCGCTTTGGAGCATTTGATCTGCCACCTCAATTAATAAGGGAGATCAGATGGTCCACGTATTTTTGATTTTCTGAATTTTCATTTTAATTGCTTTATTTTTATTAATTTATATTAATTTTAATATTGATCCAAAAAATATGGGACTTTCACCAACTATTTTCAAATATTTTTATATTTTATTTTTTGAATTAAAATTATTTTTTGGTTCAACATTAATATTTTTCATGATTTAATTGTTTTTGTGCATATTTTTAATTGTTTAAAAATACTTTTGACTTTCCAAAAATAATGAAATTTTTTCTCAAGGGTCCTTTGACCTTGTTTGACCTATAATAAATCTCTTGACCATTTATCTGGTGTTTTGAAGAGGTTTTAGGTTTTTGATCAAACATACATTCATTTAATGCATTTTTAATTGATTTTTAATTGTTTAATTGTGAATAAATTGTGTTGAGCAATTTTTATTGTATTTTGAAGTTTGACTATTGTGTTTGGGCCTTGGTCAAAGTTGATTTGACTTTGTTGGATTAAAATAATTGGACTTAGGGGATTGATGAAATGTACATTTAATCTCCCAAAATGAATGAATGATTTTAATTTGATAAAATTCCTCCCATGACCAATTTGTGTTTGTCTCATTTCCCCTCCCTCTTCATCTTTAATCTCATTCTATCACATCCATTACATTGACCAATGATATCTCTATATTCTAAGGCTAATTGGTTCATAAACCAACACAAGTATGAATGAGATTAGGTCCACCCTTTTGCCATTTTCTTTTTAAGTGTGATATGTTTGATTTTCCAAACTTCCACCTCAAAATTCATCACGATCCAAGCTTCAAATGAAAAAGTGTTCAACATGAAAGTTGTTCCTCTTGATCTAACCTTTCTAAAAAGTCCCAAATACTCTCATTTGGACAAATGATGAATGACTTGCGCGTGGGTTAAATTTGAAGGACCGTTTGGAAGATTTCAAGTTCCATTTTTCATACACGAATTCATGGCTTGACAACATGACTTCAGCATGACTTACACTCAATTTTGGACCTAAGTGCATCACTTGATGGGCCTATCACACGTCCATGCAAGCATGCAAGAGAGATTTTCAAGTTTTGCCAAAAATGGAAGTGTGCAAATATCATTCCCATTGGCCTATAAATAGAAGCTCTCTTGCTCAGAAATAGGGACCTCATGTGCAAGCTTTAATTCAACAACCCTAAACCCTCACCATTAAAGGATAAGCTTGAAGATTTTTTTGAAAATCTAGTTTCAAATATCCAACTGTTTTGAGATTGAAACTCTAAGAGGCCATCCCTTTCCTTGATCCATTTCTATTCCATCAAGCATCTGAAGCAATGTCAAGCATAATTGAGAGCAAGATCGTGCCAATCTGAAGCTCCATTGAAGTTTTTTTTTCTAGATTTTTCCATTCTTCGATTCTCTCTTATTTCTCCACTATTCTTGTTGATTTGTGGTTGTCTGAAGTCCTACCAATGTAGACAACAAGATTGAGTTGCTTAGAGGTCAAATCGAAGCAACTCAGATCATGATCCTCAAAATTCAACTCCCTGTATCTTCCTATATACTTGGATTTAGGCAAAATTGAGGTTAGATTCGAGCTCATGAGAATTTTTTCTTTAAATCCATGTCTTGATTTTTCATTTTGGTGATGGTCGAAGGTGGACCGGTCCGATGAAATCCACCAGAGAAGAAGACCGGAGCTCTGGCTCCGGCGATGTGTTGGCAAGTCTCTGAACCACACGATCCATTCAAAATGTTTTAATCTTGAGCGTTGGTTGTGATTATCACGTGTGTTACGTAGTTGACTAGAGATCACATGGAACGCGCGCTTTGGAGCATTTGATCTGCCACCTCAATTAATGAGGGAGATCAGATGGTCCACGTATTTTTGATTTTCTGAATTTTCATTTTAATTGCTTTATTTTTATTAATTTATATTAATTTTAATATTGATCCAAAAAATATGGGACTTTCACCAACTATTTTCAAATATTTTTATATTTTATTTTTTGAATTAAAATTATTTTTTGGTTCAACATTAATATTTTTCATGATTTAATTGTTTTTGTGCATATTTTTAATTGTTTAAAAATACTTTTGACTTTCCAAAAATAATGAAATTTTTTCTCAAGGGTCCTTTGACCTTGTTTGACCTATGATAAATCTCTTGACCATTTATCTGGTGTTTTGAAGAGGTTTTAGGTTTTTGATCAAACATACATTAATTTAATGCATTTTTAATTGATTTTTAATTGTTTAATTGTGAATAAATTGTGTTGAGCTATTTTTATTGTATTTTGAAGTTTGACTATTGTGTTTGGGCCTTGGTCAAAGTTGATTTGACTTTGTTGGATTAAAATAATTGGACTTAGGGGATTGATGAAATGTACATTTAATCTCCCAAAATGAATGAATGATTTTAATTTGATAAAATTCCTCCCATGACCAATTTGTGTTTGTCTCATTTCCCCTCCCTCTTCATCTTTAATCTCATTCTATCACATCCATTACATTGACCAATGATATCTCTATATTCTAAGGCTAATTGGTTCATAAACCAACACAAGTATGGATGAGATTAGGTCCACCCTTTTGCCATTTTCTTTTTAAGTGTGATATGTTTGATTTTCCAAACTTCCACCTCAAAATTCATCATGATCCAAGCTTCAAATGAAAAAGTGTTCAACATGAAAGTTGTTCCTCTTGATCTAACCTTTCTAAAAAATCCAAAATAATCTCATTTGGACAAATGATGAATGACTTGCGCGTGGGTTAAATTTGAAGGACCGTTTGGAAGATTTCAAGTTCCATTTTTCATACACGAATTCATGGCTTGACAACATGATTTCAGCATGACTTACACTCAATTTTGGACCTAAGTGCATCACTTGATGGGCCTATCACACGTCCATGCAAGCATGCAAGAGAGATTTTCAAGTTTTTCCAAAAATGGAAGTGTGCAAATATCATTCCCATTCGCCTATAAATAGAAGCTCTCTTGCTCAGAAATAGGGACCTCATGTGCAAGCTTTAATTCAACAACCCTAAACCCTCACCATTAAAGGATAAGCTTGAAGATTTTTTTGAAAATCTAGTTTCAAATATCCAACTGTTTTGAGATTGAAACTCTAAGAGGCCATCCCTTTCCTTGATCCATTTCTATTCCATCAAGCATCTGAAGCAATGCCAAGCATAATTGAGAGCAAGATCGTGCCAATCTGAAGCTCCATTGAAGGTAATTTTCCAGATTTTTCCATTCTTCGATTCTCTCTTATTTCTCCACTATTCTTGTTGATTTGTGGTTGTCTGAAGTCCTACCAATGTAGACAACAAGATTGAGTTGCTTAGAGGTCAAATCGAAGCAACTCAGATCATGATCCTCAAAATTCAACTCCCTGTATCTTCCTATATACTTGGATTTAGGCAAAATTGAGGTTAGATTCGAGCTCATGAGAATTTTTTCTTTAAATCCATGTCTTGATTTTTCATTTTGGTGATGGTCGAAGGTGGACCGGTCCGATGAAATCCACCAGAGAAGAAGACCGGAGCTCTGGCTCCGGCGATGTGTTGGCAAGTCTCTGAACCACACGATCCATTCAAACTGTTTTAATCTTGAGCGTTGGTTGTGATTATCACGTGTGTTACGGAGTTGACTAGAGATCACATGGAACGCGCGCTTTGGAGCATTTGATCTGCCACCTCAATTAATGAGGGAGATCAGATGGTCCACGTATTTTTGATTTTCTGAATTTTCATTTTAATTGCTTTATTTTTATTAATTTATATTAATTTTAATATTGATCCAAAAAATATGGGACTTTCACCAACTATTTTCAAATATTTTTATATTTTATTTTTTGAATTAAAATTATTTTTTGGTTCAACATTAATATTTTTCATGATTTAATTGTTTTTGTGCATATTTTTAATTGTTTAAAAATACTTTTGACTTTCCAAAAATAATGAAGATTTTTCTCAAGGGTCCTTTGACCTTGTTTGACCTATGATAAATCTCTTGACCATTTATCTGGTGTTTTGAAGAGGTTTTAGGTTTTTGATCAAACATACATTAATTTAATGCATTTTTAATTGATTTTTAATTGTTTAATTGTGAATAAATTGTGTTGAGCTATTTTTATTGTATTTTGAAGTTTGACTATTGTGTTTGGGCCTTGGTCAAAGTTGATTTGACTTTGTTGGATTAAAATAATTGGACTTAGGGGATTGATGAAATGTACATTTAATCTTCCAAAATGAATGAATGATTTTAATTTGATAAAATTCCTCCCATGACCAATTTGTGTTTGTCTCATTTCCCCTCCCTCTTCATCTTTAATCTCATTCTATCACATCCATTACATTGACCAATGATATCTCTATATTCTAAGGCTAATTGGTTCATAAACCAACACAAGTATGGATGAGATTCGGTCCACCCTTTTGCCATTTTCTTTTTAAGTGTGATATGTTTGATTTTCCAAACTTCCACCTCAAAATTCATCATGATCCAAGCTTCAAATGAAAAAGTGTTCAACATGAAAGTTGTTCCTCTTGATCTAACCTTTCTAAAAAATCCAAAATAATCTCATTTGGACAAATGATGAATGACTTGCGCGTGGGTTAAATTTGAAGGACCGTTTGGAAGATTTCAAGTTCCATTTTTCATACACGAATTCATGGCTTGACAACATGATTTCAGCATGACTTACACTCAATTTTGGACCTAAGTGCATCACTTGATGGACCTATCACACGTCCATGCAAGCATGCAAGAGAGATTTTCAAGTTTTGCCAAAAATGGAAGTGTGCAAATATCATTCCCATTCGCCTATAAATAGAAGCTCTCTTGCTCAGAAATAGGGACCTCATGTGCAAGCTTAAATTCAACAACCCTAAACCCTCACCATTAAAGGATAAGCTTGAAGATTTTTTTGAAAATCTAGTTTCAAATATCCAACTGTTTTGAGATTGAAACTCTAAGAGGCCATCCCTTTCCTTGATCCATTTCTATTCCATCAAGCATCTGAAGCAATGCCAAGCATAATTGAGAGCAAGATCGTGCCAATCTGAAGCTCCATTGAAGGTAATTTTCCAGATTTTTCCATTCTTCGATTCTCTCTTATTTCTCCACTATTCTTGTTGATTTGTGGTTGTCTGAAGTCCTACCAATGTAGACAACAAGATTGAGTTGCTTAGAGGTCAAATCGAAGCAACTCAGATCATGATCCTCAAAATTCAACTCCCTATATCTTCCTATATACTTGGATTTAGGCAAAATTGAGGTTAGATTCGAGCTCATGAGAATTTTTTCTTTAAATCCATGTCTTTCTTTTTCATTTTGGTGATGGTCGAAGGTGGACCAGTCCGATGAGGTCCACCAGAGAAGAAGACCGGAGCTCTGGCTCCGGCGATGTGTTGGCAAGTCTCTGAACCACACGATCCATTCAAAATGTTTTAATCTTGAGCGTTGGTTGTGATTATCACGTGTGCTACGGAGTTGACTAGAGATCACATGGAACGCGCGCTTTGGAGCATTTGATCTGCCACCTCAATTAATAAGGGAGATCAGATGGTCCACGTATTTTTGATTTTCTTAATTTTCATTTTAATTGCTTTATTTTTATTAATTTATATTAATTTTAATATTGATCCAAAAAATATGGGACTTTCACCAACTATTTTCAAATATTTTTATATTTTATTTTTTGAATTAAAATTATTTTTTGGTTCAACATTAATATTTTTCATGATTTAATTATTTTTGTGCATATTTTTAATTGTTTAAAAATACTTTTGACTTTCCAAAAATAATGAAATTTTTTCTCAAGGGTCCTTTGACCTTGTTTGACCTATGATAAATCTCTTGACCATTTATCTGGTGTTTTGAAGAGGTTTTAGGTTTTTGATCAAACATACATTAATTTAATGCATTTTTAATTGATTTTTAATTGTTTAATTGTGAATAAATTGTGTTGAGCTATTTTTATTGTATTTTGAAGTTTGACTATTGTGTTTGGGCCTTGGTCAAAGTTGATTTGACTTTGTTGGATTAAAATAATTGGACTTAGGGGATTGATGAAATGTACATTTAATCTCCCAAAATGAATGAATGATTTTAATTTGATAAAATTCCTCCCATGACCAATTTGTGTTTGTCTCATTTCCCCTCCCTCTTCATCTTTAATCTCATTCTATCACATCCATTACATTGACCAATGATATCTCTATATTCTAAGGCTAATTGGTTCATAAACCAACACAAGTATGAATGAGATTAGGTCCACCCTTTTGCCATTTTCTTTTTAAGTGTGATATGTTTGATTTTCCAAACTTCCACCTCAAAATTCATCACGATCCAAGCTTCAAATGAAAAAGTGTTCAACATGAAAGTTGTTCCTCTTGATCTAACCTTTCTAAAAAATCCAAAATAATCTCATTTGGACAAATGATGAATGACTTGCGCGTGGGTTAAATTTGAAGGACCGTTTGGAAGATTTCAAGTTCCATTTTTCATACACGAATTCATGGCTTGACAACATGATTTCAGCATGACTTACACTCAATTTTGGACCTAAGTGCATCACTTGATGGGCCTATCACACGTCCATGCAAGCATGCAAGAGAGATTTTCAAGTTTTTCCAAAAATGGAAGTGTGCAAATATCATTCCCATTCGCCTATAAATAGAAGCTCTCTTGCTCAGAAATAGGGACCTCATGTGCAAGCTTAAATTCAACAACCCTAAACCCTCACCATTAAAGGATAAGCTTGAAGATTTTTTTGAAAATCTAGTTTCAAATATCCAACTGTTTTGAGATTGAAACTCTAAGAGGCCATCCCTTTCCTTGATCCATTTCTATTCCATCAAGCATCTGAAGCAATGCCAAGCATAATTGAGAGCAAGATCGTGCCAATCTGAAGCTCCATTGAAGGTAATTTTCCAGATTTTTCCATTCTTCGATTCTCTCTTATTTCTCCACTATTCTTGTTGATTTGTGGTTGTCTGAAGTCCTACCAATGTAGACAACAAGATTGAGTTGCTTAGAGGTCAAATCGAAGCAACTCAGATCATGATCCTCAAAATTCAACTCCCTGTATCTTCCTATATACTTGGATTTAGGCAAAATTGAGGTTAGATTCGAGCTCATGAGAATTTTTTCTTTAAATCCATGTCTTGCTTTTTCATTTTGGTGATGGTCGAAGGTGGACCAGTCCGATGAGGTCCACCAGAGAAGAAGACCGGAGCTCTGGCTCCGGCGATGTGTTGGCAAGTCTCTGAACCACACGATCCATTCAAAATGTTTTAATCTTGAGCGTTGGTTGTGATTATCACGTGTGCTACGGAGTTGACTAGAGATCACATGGAACGCGCGCTTTGGAGCATTTGATCTGCCACCTCAATTAATAAGGGAGATCAGATGGTCCACGTATTTTTGATTTTCTTAATTTTCATTTTAATTGCTTTATTTTTATTAATTTATATTAATTTTAATATTGATCCAAAAAATATGGGACTTTCACCAACTATTTTCAAATATTTTTATATTTTATTTTTTGAATTAAAATTATTTTTTGGTTCAACATTAATATTTTTCATGATTTAATTATTTTTGTGCATATTTTTAATTGTTTAAAAATACTTTTGACTTTCCAAAAATAATGAAATTTTTTCTCAAGGGTCCTTTGACCTTGTTTGACCTATGATAAATCTCTTGACCATTTATCTGGTGTTTTGAAGAGGTTTTAGGTTTTTGATCAAACATACATTAATTTAATGCATTTTTAATTGATTTTTAATTGTTTAATTGTGAATAAATTGTGTTGAGCTATTTTTATTGTATTTTGAAGTTTGACTATTGTGTTTGGGCCTTGGTCAAAGTTGATTTGACTTTGTTGGATTAAAATAATTGGACTTAGGGGATTGATGAAATGTACATTTAATCTCCCAAAATGAATGAATGATTTTAATTTGATAAAATTCCTCCCATGACCAATTTGTGTTTGTCTCATTTCCCCTCCCTCTTCATCTTTAATCTCATTCTATCACATCCATTACATTGACCAATGATATCTCTATATTCTAAGGCTAATTGGTTCATAAACCAACACAAGTATGAATGAGATTAGGTCCACCCTTTTGCCATTTTCTTTTTAAGTGTGATATGTTTGATTTTCCAAACTTCCACCTCAAAATTCATCACGATCCAAGCTTCAAATGAAAAAGTGTTCAACATGAAAGTTGTTCCTCTTGATCTAACCTTTCTAAAAAGTCCAAAATAATCTCATTTGGACAAATGATGAATGACTTGCGCGTGGGTTAAATTTGAAGGACCGTTTGGAAGATTTCAAGTTCCATTTTTCATACACGAATTCATGGCTTGACAACATGATTTCAGCATGACTTACACTCAATTTTGGACCTAAGTGCATCACTTGATGGGCCTATCACACGTCCATGCAAGCATGCAAGCATGCAAGAGAGATTTTCAAGTTTTGCCAGAAATGGAAGTGTGCAAATATCATTCCCATTGGCCTATAAATAGAAGCTCTCTTGCTCAGAAATAGGGACCTCATGTGCAAGCTTTAATTCAACAACCCTAAACCCTCACCATTAAAGGATAAGCTTGAAGATTTTTTTAAAAATCTAGTTTCAAATATCCAACTGTTTTGAGATTGAAACTCTAAGAGGCCATCCCTTTCCTTGATCCATTTCTATTCCATCAAGCATCTGAAGCAATGCCAAGCATAATTGAGAGCAAGATCGTGCCAATCTGAAGCTCCATTGAAGTTTTTTTTTCTAGATTTTTCCATTCTTCGATTCTCTCTTATTTCTCCACTATTCTTGTTGATTTGTGGTTGTCTGAAGTCCTACCAATGTAGACAACAAGATTGAGTTGCTTAGAGGTCAAATCGAAGCAACTCAGATCATGATCCTCAAAATTCAACTCCCTGTATCTTCCTATATACTTGGATTTAGGCAAAATTGAGGTTAGATTCGAGCTCATGAGAATTTTTTCTTTAAATCCATGTCTTGATTTTTCATTTTGGTGATGGTCGAAGGTGGACCGGTCCGATGAAATCCACCAGAGAAGAAGACCGGAGCTCTGGCTCCGGCGATGTGTTGGCAAGTCTCTGAACCACACGATCCATTCAAAATGTTTTAATCTTGAGCGTTGGTTGTGATTATCACGTGTGTTACGGAGTTGACTAGAGATCACATGGAACGCGCGCTTTGGAGCATTTGATCTGCCACCTCAATTAATGAGGGAGATCAGATGGTCCACGTATTTTTGATTTTCTGAATTTTCATTTTAATTGCTTTATTTTTATTAATTTATATTAATTTTAATATTGATCCAAAAAATATGGGACTTTCACCAACTATTTTCAAATATTTTTATATTTTATTTTTTGAATTAAAATTATTTTTTGGTTCAACATTAATATTTTTCATGATTTAATTGTTTTTGTGCATATTTTTAATTGTTTAAAAATACTTTTGACTTTCCAAAAATAATGAAATTTTTTCTCAAGGGTCCTTTGACCTTGTTTGACCTATGATAAATCTCTTGACCATTTATCTGGTGTTTTGAAGAGGTTTTAGGTTTTTGATCAAACATACATTAATTTAATGCATTTTTAATTGATTTTTAATTGTTTAATTGTGAATAAATTGTGTTGAGCTATTTTTATTGTATTTTGAAGTTTGACTATTGTGTTTGGGCCTTGGTCAAAGTTGATTTGACTTTGTTGGATTAAAATAATTGGACTTAGGGGATTGATGAAATGTACATTTAATCTCCCAAAATGAATGAATGATTTTAATTTGATAAAATTCCTCCCATGACCAATTTGTGTTTGTCTCATTTCCCCTCCCTCTTCATCTTTAATCTCATTCTATCACATCCATTACATTGACCAATGATATCTCTATATTCTAAGGCTAATTGGTTCATAAACCAACACAAGTATGGATGAGATTAGGTCCACCCTTTTGCCATTTTCTTTTTAAGTGTGATATGTTTGATTTTCCAAACTTCCACCTCAAAATTCATCATGATCCAAGCTTCAAATGAAAAAGTGTTCAACATGAAAGTTGTTCCTCTTGATCTAACCTTTCTAAAAAATCCAAAATAATCTCATTTGGACAAATGATGAATGACTTGCGCGTGGGTTAAATTTGAAGGACCGTTTGGAAGATTTCAAGTTCCATTTTTCATACACGAATTCATGGCTTGACAACATGATTTCAGCATGACTTACACTCAATTTTGGACCTAAGTGCATCACTTGATGGGCCTATCACACGTCCATGCAAGCATGCAAGAGAGATTTTCAAGTTTTTCCAAAAATGGAAGTGTGCAAATATCATTCCCATTCGCCTATAAATAGAAGCTCTCTTGCTCAGAAATAGGGACCTCATGTGCAAGCTTTAATTCAACAACCCTAAACCCTCACCATTAAAGGATAAGCTTGAAGATTTTTTTGAAAATCTAGTTTCAAATATCCAACTGTTTTGAGATTGAAACTCTAAGAGGCCATCCCTTTCCTTGATCCATTTCTATTCCATCAAGCATCTGAAGCAATGCCAAGCATAATTGAGAGCAAGATCGTGCCAATCTGAAGCTCCATTGAAGGTAATTTTCCAGATTTTTCCATTCTTCGATTCTCTCTTATTTCTCCACTATTCTTGTTGATTTGTGGTTGTCTGAAGTCCTACCAATGTAGACAACAAGATTGAGTTGCTTAGAGGTCAAATCGAAGCAACTCAGATCATGATCCTCAAAATTCAACTCCCTGTATCTTCCTATATACTTGGATTTAGGCAAAATTGAGGTTAGATTCGAGCTCATGAGAATTTTTTCTTTAAATCCATGTCTTGATTTTTCATTTTGGTGATGGTCGAAGGTGGACCGGTCCGATGAAATCCACCAGAGAAGAAGACCGGAGCTCTGGCTCCGGCGATGTGTTGGCAAGTCTCTGAACCACACGATCCATTCAAAATGTTTTAATCTTGAGCGTTGGTTGTGATTATCACGTGTGTTACGGAGTTGACTAGAGATCACATGGAACGCGCGCTTTGGAGCATTTGATCTGCCACCTCAATTAATGAGGGAGATCAGATGGTCCACGTATTTTTGATTTTCTGAATTTTCATTTTAATTGCTTTATTTTTATTAATTTATATTAATTTTAATATTGATCCAAAAAATATGGGACTTTCACCAACTATTTTCAAATATTTTTATATTTTATTTTTTGAATTAAAATTATTTTTTGGTTCAACATTAATATTTTTCATGATTTAATTGTTTTTGTGCATATTTTTAATTGTTTAAAAATACTTTTGACTTTCCAAAAATAATGAAATTTTTTCTCAAGGGTCCTTTGACCTTGTTTGACCTATGATAAATCTCTTGACCATTTATCTGGTGTTTTGAAGAGGTTTTAGGTTTTTGATCAAACATACATTAATTTAATGCATTTTTAATTGATTTTTAATTGTTTAATTGTGAATAAATTGTGTTGAGCTATTTTTATTGTATTTTGAAGTTTGACTATTGTGTTTGGGCCTTGGTCAAAGTTGATTTGACTTTGTTGGATTAAAATAATTGGACTTAGGGGATTGATGAAATGTACATTTAATCTCCCAAAATGAATGAATGATTTTAATTTGATAAAATTCCTCCCATGACCAATTTGTGTTTGTCTCATTTCCCCTCCCTCTTCATCTTTAATCTCATTCTATCACATCCATTACATTGACCAATGATATCTCTATATTCTAAGGCTAATTGGTTCATAAACCAACACAAGTATGGATGAGATTCGGTCCACCCTTTTGCCATTTTCTTTTTAAGTGTGATATGTTTGATTTTCCAAACTTCCACCTCAAAATTCATCATGATCCAAGCTTCAAATGAAAAAGTGTTCAACATGAAAGTTGTTCCTCTTGATCTAACCTTTCTAAAAAATCCAAAATAATCTCATTTGGACAAATGATGAATGACTTGCGCGTGGGTTAAATTTGAAGGACCGTTTGGAAGATTTCAAGTTCCATTTTTCATACACGAATTCATGGCTTGACAACATGATTTCAGCATGACTTACACTCAATTTTGGACCTAAGTGCATCACTTGATGGGCCTATCACACGTCCATGCAAGCATGCAAGAGAGATTTTCAAGTTTTGCCAAAAATGGAAGTGTGCAAATATCATTCCCATTCGCCTATAAATAGAAGCTCTCTTGCTCAGAAATAGGGACCTCATGTGCAAGCTTAAATTCAACAACCCTAAACCCTCACCATTAAAGGATAAGCTTGAAGATTTTTTTGAAAATCTAGTTTCAAATATCCAACTGTTTTGAGATTGAAACTCTAAGAGGCCATCCCTTTCCTTGATCCATTTCTATTCCATCAAGCATCTGAAGCAATGCCAAGCATAATTGAGAGCAAGATCGTGCCAATCTGAAGCTCCATTGAAGGTAATTTTCCAGATTTTTCCATTCTTCGATTCTCTCTTATTTCTCCACTATTCTTGTTGATTTGTGGTTGTCTGAAGTCCTACCAATGTAGACAACAAGATTGAGTTGCTTAGAGGTCAAATCGAAGCAACTCAGATCATGATCCTCAAAATTCAACTCCCTGTATCTTCCTATATACTTGGATTTAGGCAAAATTGAGGTTAGATTCGAGCTCATGAGAATTTTTTCTTTAAATCCATGTCTTGCTTTTTCATTTTGGTGATGGTCGAAGGTGGACCAGTCCGATGAGGTCCACCAGAGAAGAAGACCGGAGCTCTGGCTCCGGCGATGTGTTGGCAAGTCTCTGAACCACACGATCCATTCAAAATGTTTTAATCTTGAGCGTTGGTTGTGATTATCACGTGTGCTACGGAGTTGACTAGAGATCACATGGAACGCGCGCTTTGGAGCATTTGATCTGCCACCTCAATTAATGAGGGAGATCAGATGGTCCACGTATTTTTGATTTTCTTAATTTTCATTTTAATTGCTTTATTTTTATTAATTTATATTAATTTTAATATTGATCCAAAAAATATGGGACTTTCACCAACTATTTTCAAATATTTTTATATTTTATTTTTTGAATTAAAATTATTTTTTGGTTCAACATTAATATTTTTCATGATTTAATTATTTTTGTGCATATTTTTAATTGTTTAAAAATACTTTTGACTTTCCAAAAATAATGAAATTTTTTCTCAAGGGTCCTTTGACCTTGTTTGACCTATGATAAATCTCTTGACCATTTATCTGGTGTTTTGAAGAGGTTTTAGGTTTTTGATCAAACATACATTAATTTAATGCATTTTTAATTGATTTTTAATTGTTTAATTGTGAATAAATTGTGTTGAGCTATTTTTATTGTATTTTGAAGTTTGACTATTGTGTTTGGGCCTTGGTCAAAGTTGATTTGACTTTGTTGGATTAAAATAATTGGACTTAGGGGATTGATGAAATGTACATTTAATCTCCCAAAATGAATGAATGATTTTAATTTGATAAAATTCCTCCCATGACCAATTTGTGTTTGTCTCATTTCCCCTCCCTCTTCATCTTTAATCTCATTCTATCACATCCATTACATTGACCAATGATATCTCTATATTCTAAGGCTAATTGGTTCATAAACCAACACAAGTATGAATGAGATTAGGTCCACCCTTTTGCCATTTTCTTTTTAAGTGTGATATGTTTGATTTTCCAAACTTCCACCTCAAAATTCATCATGATCCAAGCTTCAAATGAAAAAGTGTTCAACATGAAAGTTGTTCCTCTTGATCTAACCTTTCTAAAAAATCCAAAATAATCTCATTTGGACAAATGATGAATGACTTGCGCGTGGGTTAAATTTGAAGGACCGTTTGGAAGATTTCAAGTTCCATTTTTCATACACGAATTCATGGCTTGACAACATGATTTCAGCATGACTTACACTCAATTTTGGACCTAAGTGCATCACTTGATGGGCCTATCACACGTCCATGCAAGCATGCAAGAGAGATTTTCAAGTTTTGCCAAAAATGGAAGTGTGCAAATATCATTCCCATTCGCCTATAAATAGAAGCTCTCTTGCTCAGAAATAGGGACCTCATGTGCAAGCTTAATTCAACAACCCTAAACCCTCACCATTAAAGGATAAGCTTGAAGATTTTTTTGAAAATCTAGTTTCAAATATCCAACTGTTTTGAGATTGAAACTCTAAGAGGCCATCCCTTTCCTTGATCCATTTCTATTCCATCAAGCATCTGAAGCAATGCCAAGCATAATTGAGAGCAAGATCGTGCCAATCTGAAGCTCCATTGAAGGTAATTTTCCAGATTTTTCCATTCTTCGATTCTCTCTTATTTCTCCACTATTCTTGTTGATTTGTGGTTGTCTGAAGTCCTACCAATGTAGACAACAAGATTGAGTTGCTTAGAGGTCAAATCGAAGCAACTCAGATCATGATCCTCAAAATTCAACTCCCTGTATCTTCCTATATACTTGGATTTAGGCAAAATTGAGGTTAGATTCGAGCTCATGAGAATTTTTTCTTTAAATCCATGTCTTGATTTTTCATTTTGGTGATGGTCGAAGGTGGACCGGTCCGATGAAATCCACCAGAGAAGAAGACCGGAGCTCTGGCTCCGGCGATGTGTTGGCAAGTCTCTGAACCACACGATCCATTCAAAATGTTTTAATCTTGAGCGTTGGTTGTGATTATCACGTGTGTTACGGAGTTGACTAGAGATCACATGGAACGCGCGCTTTGGAGCATTTGATCTGCCACCTCAATTAATGAGGGAGATCAGATGGTCCACGTATTTTTGATTTTCTGAATTTTCATTTTAATTGCTTTATTTTTATTAATTTATATTAATTTTAATATTGATCCAAAAAATATGGGACTTTCACCAACTATTTTCAAATATTTTTATATTTTATTTTTTGAATTAAAATTATTTTTTGGTTCAACATTAATATTTTTCATGATTTAATTATTTTTGTGCATATTTTTAATTGTTTAAAAATACTTTTGACTTTCCAAAAATAATGAAATTTTTTCTCAAGGGTCCTTTGACCTTGTTTGACCTATGATAAATCTCTTGACCATTTATCTGGTGTTTTGAAGAGGTTTTAGGTTTTTGATCAAACATACATTAATTTAATGCATTTTTAATTGATTTTTAATTGTTTAATTGTGAATAAATTGTGTTGAGCTATTTTTATTGTATTTTGAAGTTTGACTATTGTGTTTGGGCCTTGGTCAAAGTTGATTTGACTTTGTTGGATTAAAATAATTGGACTTAGGGGATTGATGAAATGTACATTTAATCTCCCAAAATGAATGAATGATTTTAATTTGATAAAATTCCTCCCATGACCAATTTGTGTTTGTCTCATTTCCCCTCCCTCTTCATCTTTAATCTCATTCTATCACATCCATTACATTGACCAATGATATCTCTATATTCTAAGGCTAATTGGTTCATAAACCAACACAAGTATGATGAGATTAGGTCCACCCTTTTGCCATTTTCTTTTTAAGTGTGATATGTTTGATTTTCCAAACTTCCACCTCAAAATTCATCATGATCCAAGCTTCAAATGAAAAAGTGTTCAACATGAAAGTTGTTCCTCTTGATCTAACCTTTCTAAAAAATCCAAAATAATCTCATTTGGACAAATGATGAATGACTTGCGCGTGGGTTAAATTTGAAGGACCGTTTGGAAGATTTCAAGTTCCATTTTTCATACACGAATTCATGGCTTGACAACATGATTTCAGCATGACTTACACTCAATTTTGGACCTAAGTGCATCACTTGATGGGCCTATCACACGTCCATGCAAGCATGCAAGAGAGATTTTCAAGTTTTGCCAAAAATGGAAGTGTGCAAATATCATTCCCATTCGCCTATAAATAGAAGCTCTCTTGCTCAGAAATAGGGACCTCATGTGCAAGCTTTAATTCAACAACCCTAAACCCTCACCATTAAAGGATAAGCTTGAAGATTTTTTTGAAAATCTAGTTTCAAATATCCAACTGTTTTGAGATTGAAACTCTAAGAGGCCATCCCTTTCCTTGATCCATTTCTATTCCATCAAGCATCTGAAGCAATGCCAAGCATAATTGAGAGCAAGATCGTGCCAATCTGAAGCTCCATTGAAGGTTTTTTTCCAGATTTTTCCATTCTTCGATTCTCTCTTATTTCTCCACTATTCTTGTTGATTTGTGGTTGTCTGAAGTCCTACCAATGTAGACAACAAGATTGAGTTGCTTAGAGGTCAAATCGAAGCAACTCAGATCATGATCCTCAAAATTCAACTCCCTGTATCTTCCTATATACTTGGATTTAGGCAAAATTGAGGTTAGATTCGAGCTCATGAGAATTTTTTCTTTAAATCCATGTCTTGATTTTTCATTTTGGTGATGGTCGAAGGTGGACCGGTCCGATGAAATCCACCAGAGAAGAAGACCGGAGCTCTGGCTCCGGCGATGTGTTGGCAAGTCTCTGAACCACACGATCCATTCAAAATGTTTTAATCTTGAGCGTTGGTTGTGATTATCACGTGTGTTACGGAGTTGACTAGAGATCACATGGAACGCGCGCTTTGGAGCATTTGATCTGCCACCTCAATTAATGAGGGAGATCAGATGGTCCACGTATTTTTGATTTTCTGAATTTTCATTTTAATTGCTTTATTTTTATTAATTTATATTAATTTTAATATTGATCCAAAAAATATGGGACTTTCACCAACTATTTTCAAATATTTTTATATTTTATTTTTTGAATTAAAATTATTTTTTGGTTCAACATTAATATTTTTCATGATTTAATTGTTTTTGTGCATATTTTTAATTGTTTAAAAATACTTTTGACTTTCCAAAAATAATGAAATTTTTTCTCAAGGGTCCTTTGACCTTGTTTGACCTATGATAAATCTCTTGACCATTTATCTGGTGTTTTGAAGAGGTTTTAGGTTTTTGATCAAACATACATTAATTTAATGCATTTTTAATTGATTTTTAATTGTTTAATTGTGAATAAATTGTGTTGAGCTATTTTTATTGTATTTTGAAGTTTGACTATTGTGTTTGGGCCTTGGTCAAAGTTGATTTGACTTTGTTGGATTAAAATAATTGGACTTAGGGGATTGATGAAATGTACATTTAATCTCCCAAAATGAATGAATGATTTTAATTTGATAAAATTCCTCCCATGACCAATTTGTGTTTGTCTCATTTCCCCTCCCTCTTCATCTTTAATCTCATTCTATCACATCCATTACATTGACCAATGATATCTCTATATTCTAAGGCTAATTGGTTCATAAACCAACACAAGTATGGATGAGATTCGGTCCACCCTTTTGCCATTTTCTTTTTAAGTGTGATATGTTTGATTTTCCAAACTTCCACCTCAAAATTCATCATGATCCAAGCTTCAAATGAAAAAGTGTTCAACATGAAAGTTGTTCCTCTTGATCTAACCTTTCTAAAAAATCCAAAATAATCTCATTTGGACAAATGATGAATGACTTGCGCGTGGGTTAAATTTGAAGGACCGTTTGGAAGATTTCAAGTTCCATTTTTCATACACGAATTCATGGCTTGACAACATGATTTCAGCATGACTTACACTCAATTTTGGACCTAAGTGCATCACTTGATGGGCCTATCACACGTCCATGCAAGCATGCAAGAGAGATTTTCAAGTTTTGCCAAAAATGGAAGTGTGCAAATATCATTCCCATTCGCCTATAAATAGAAGCTCTCTTGCTCAGAAATAGGGACCTCATGTGCAAGCTTTAATTCAACAACCCTAAACCCTCACCATTAAAGGATAAGCTTGAAGATTTTTTTGAAAATCTAGTTTCAAATATCCAACTGTTTTGAGATTGAAACTCTAAGAGGCCATCCCTTTCCTTGATCCATTTCTATTCCATCAAGCATCTGAAGCAATGCCAAGCATAATTGAGAGCAAGATCGTGCCAATCTGAAGCTCCATTGAAGGTAATTTTCCAGATTTTTCCATTCTTCGATTCTCTCTTATTTCTCCACTATTCTTGTTGATTTGTGGTTGTCTGAAGTCCTACCAATGTAGACAACAAGATTGAGTTGCTTAGAGGTCAAATCGAAGCAACTCAGATCATGATCCTCAAAATTCAACTCCCTGTATCTTCCTATATACTTGGATTTAGGCAAAATTGAGGTTAGATTCGAGCTCATGAGAATTTTTTCTTTAAATCCATGTCTTGATTTTTCATTTTGGTGATGGTCGAAGGTGGACCGGTCCGATGAAATCCACCAGAGAAGAAGACCGGAGCTCTGGCTCCGGCGATGTGTTGGCAAGTCTCTGAACCACACGATCCATTCAAAATGTTTTAATCTTGAGCGTTGGTTGTGATTATCACGTGTGTTACGGAGTTGACTAGAGATCACATGGAACGCGCGCTTTGGAGCATTTGATCTGCCACCTCAATTAATGAGGGAGATCAGATGGTCCACGTATTTTTGATTTTCTGAATTTTCATTTTAATTGCTTTATTTTTATTAATTTATATTAATTTTAATATTGATCCAAAAAATATGGGACTTTCACCAACTATTTTCAAATATTTTTATATTTTATTTTTTGAATTAAAATTATTTTTTGGTTCAACATTAATATTTTTCATGATTTAATTGTTTTTGTGCATATTTTTAATTGTTTAAAAATACTTTTGACTTTCCAAAAATAATGAAATTTTTTCTCAAGGGTCCTTTGACCTTGTTTGACCTATGATAAATCTCTTGACCATTTATCTGGTGTTTTGAAGAGGTTTTAGGTTTTTGATCAAACATACATTAATTTAATGCATTTTTAATTGATTTTTAATTGTTTAATTGTGAATAAATTGTGTTGAGCTATTTTTATTGTATTTTGAAGTTTGACTATTGTGTTTGGGCCTTGGTCAAAGTTGATTTGACTTTGTTGGATTAAAATAATTGGACTTAGGGGATTGATGAAATGTACATTTAATCTCCCAAAATGAATGAATGATTTTAATTTGATAAAATTCCTCCCATGACCAATTTGTGTTTGTCTCATTTCCCCTCCCTCTTCATCTTTAATCTCATTCTATCACATCCATTACATTGACCAATGATATCTCTATATTCTAAGGCTAATTGGTTCATAAACCAACACAAGTATGGATGAGATTCGGTCCACCCTTTTGCCATTTTCTTTTTAAGTGTGATATGTTTGATTTTCCAAACTTCCACCTCAAAATTCATCATGATCCAAGCTTCAAATGAAAAAGTGTTCAACATGAAAGTTGTTCCTCTTGATCTAACCTTTCTAAAAAATCCAAAATAATCTCATTTGGACAAATGATGAATGACTTGCGCGTGGGTTAAATTTGAAGGACCGTTTGGAAGATTTCAAGTTCCATTTTTCATACACGAATTCATGGCTTGACAACATGATTTCAGCATGACTTACACTCAATTTTGGACCTAAGTGCATCACTTGATGGGCCTATCACACGTCCATGCAAGCATGCAAGAGAGATTTTCAAGTTTTGCCAAAAATGGAAGTGTGCAAATATCATTCCCATTCGCCTATAAATAGAAGCTCTCTTGCTCAGAAATAGGGACCTCATGTGCAAGCTTAAATTCAACAACCCTAAACCCTCACCATTAAAGGATAAGCTTGAAGATTTTTTTGAAAATCTAGTTTCAAATATCCAACTGTTTTGAGATTGAAACTCTAAGAGGCCATCCCTTTCCTTGATCCATTTCTATTCCATCAAGCATCTGAAGCAATGCCAAGCATAATTGAGAGCAAGATCGTGCCAATCTGAAGCTCCATTGAAGGTAATTTTCCAGATTTTTCCATTCTTCGATTCTCTCTTATTTCTCCACTATTCTTGTTGATTTGTGGTTGTCTGAAGTCCTACCAATGTAGACAACAAGATTGAGTTGCTTAGAGGTCAAATCGAAGCAACTCAGATCATGATCCTCAAAATTCAACTCCCTGTATCTTCCTATATACTTGGATTTAGGCAAAATTGAGGTTAGATTCGAGCTCATGAGAATTTTTTCTTTAAATCCATGTCTTGATTTTTCATTTTGGTGATGGTCGAAGGTGGACCGGTCCGATGAAATCCACCAGAGAAGAAGACCGGAGCTCTGGCTCCGGCGATGTGTTGGCAAGTCTCTGAACCACACGATCCATTCAAAATGTTTTAATCTTGAGCGTTGGTTGTGATTATCACGTGTGTTACGGAGTTGACTAGAGATCACATGGAACGCGCGCTTTGGAGCATTTGATCTGCCACCTCAATTAATGAGGGAGATCAGATGGTCCACGTATTTTTGATTTTCTTAATTTTCATTTTAATTGCTTTATTTTTATTAATTTATATTAATTTTAATATTGATCCAAAAAATATGGGACTTTCACCAACTATTTTCAAATATTTTTATATTTTATTTTTTGAATTAAAATTATTTTTTGGTTCAACATTAATATTTTTCATGATTTAATTATTTTTGTGCATATTTTTAATTGTTTAAAAATACTTTTGACTTTCCAAAAATAATGAAATTTTTTCTCAAGGGTCCTTTGACCTTGTTTGACCTATGATAAATCTCTTGACCATTTATCTGGTGTTTTGAAGAGGTTTTAGGTTTTTGATCAAACATACATTAATTTAATGCATTTTTAATTGATTTTTAATTGTTTAATTGTGAATAAATTGTGTTGAGCTATTTTTATTGTATTTTGAAGTTTGACTATTGTGTTTGGGCCTTGGTCAAAGTTGATTTGACTTTGTTGGATTAAAATAATTGGACTTAGGGGATTGATGAAATGTACATTTAATCTCCCAAAATGAATGAATGATTTTAATTTGATAAAATTCCTCCCATGACCAATTTGTGTTTGTCTCATTTCCCCTCCCTCTTCATCTTTAATCTCATTCTATCACATCCATTACATTGACCAATGATATCTCTATATTCTAAGGCTAATTGGTTCATAAACCAACACAAGTATGGATGAGATTAGGTCCACCCTTTTGCCATTTTCTTTTTAAGTGTGATATGTTTGATTTTCCAAACTTCCACCTCAAAATTCATCATGATCCAAGCTTCAAATGAAAAAGTGTTCAACATGAAAGTTGTTCCTCTTGATCTAACCTTTCTAAAAAGTCCAAAATAATCTCATTTGGACAAATGATGAATGACTTGCGCGTGGGTTAAATTTGAAGGACCGTTTGGAAGATTTCAAGTTCCATTTTTCATACACGAATTCATGGCTTGACAACATGATTTCAGCATGACTTACACTCAATTTTGGACCTAAGTGCATCACTTGATGGGCCTATCACACGTCCATGCAAGCATGCAAGAGAGATTTTCAAGTTTTGCCAAAAATGGAAGTGTGCAAATATCATTCCCATTCGCCTATAAATAGAAGCTCTCTTGCTCAGAAATAGGGACCTCATGTGCAAGCTTTAATTCAACAACCCTAAACCCTCACCATTAAAGGATAAGCTTGAAGATTTTTTTGAAAATCTAGTTTCAAATATCCAACTGTTTTGAGATTGAAACTCTAAGAGGCCATCCCTTTCCTTGATCCATTTCTATTCCATCAAGCATCTGAAGCAATGCCAAGCATAATTGAGAGCAAGATCGTGCCAATCTGAAGCTCCATTGAAGGTAATTTTCCAGATTTTTCCATTCTTCGATTCTCTCTTATTTCTCCACTATTCTTGTTGATTTGTGGTTGTCTGAAGTCCTACCAATGTAGACAACAAGATTGAGTTGCTTAGAGGTCAAATCGAAGCAACTCAGATCATGATCCTCAAAATTCAACTCCCTGTATCTTCCTATATACTTGGATTTAGGCAAAATTGAGGTTAGATTCGAGCTCATGAGAATTTTTTCTTTAAATCCATGTCTTGATTTTTCATTTTGGTGATGGTCGAAGGTGGACCGGTCCGATGAAATCCACCAGAGAAGAAGACCGGAGCTCTGGCTCCGGCGATGTGTTGGCAAGTCTCTGAACCACACGATCCATTCAAAATGTTTTAATCTTGAGCGTTGGTTGTGATTATCACGTGTGTTACGGAGTTGACTAGAGATCACATGGAACGCGCGCTTTGGAGCATTTGATCTGCCACCTCAATTAATGAGGGAGATCAGATGGTCCACGTATTTTTGATTTTCTGAATTTTCATTTTAATTGCTTTATTTTTATTAATTTATATTAATTTTAATATTGATCCAAAAAATATGGGACTTTCACCAACTATTTTCAAATATTTTTATATTTTATTTTTTGAATTAAAATTATTTTTTGGTTCAACATTAATATTTTTCATGATTTAATTGTTTTTGTGCATATTTTTAATTGTTTAAAAATACTTTTGACTTTCCAAAAATAATGAAATTTTTTCTCAAGGGTCCTTTGACCTTGTTTGACCTATGATAAATCTCTTGACCATTTATCTGGTGTTTTGAAGAGGTTTTAGGTTTTTGATCAAACATACATTAATTTAATGCATTTTTAATTGATTTTTAATTGTTTAATTGTGAATAAATTGTGTTGAGCTATTTTTATTGTATTTTGAAGTTTGACTATTGTGTTTGGGCCTTGGTCAAAGTTGATTTGACTTTGTTGGATTAAAATAATTGGACTTAGGGGATTGATGAAATGTACATTTAATCTCCCAAAATGAATGAATGATTTTAATTTGATAAAATTCCTCCCATGACCAATTTGTGTTTGTCTCATTTCCCCTCCCTCTTCATCTTTAATCTCATTCTATCACATCCATTACATTGACCAATGATATCTCTATATTCTAAGGCTAATTGGTTCATAAACCAACACAAGTATGGATGAGATTAGGTCCACCCTTTTGCCATTTTCTTTTTAAGTGTGATATGTTTGATTTTCCAAACTTCCACCTCAAAATTCATCATGATCCAAGCTTCAAATGAAAAAGTGTTCAACATGAAAGTTGTTCCTCTTGATCTAACCTTTCTAAAAAATCCAAAATAATCTCATTTGGACAAATGATGAATGACTTGCGCGTGGGTTAAATTTGAAGGACCGTTTGGAAGATTTCAAGTTCCATTTTTCATACACGAATTCATGGCTTGACAACATGATTTCAGCATGACTTACACTCAATTTTGGACCTAAGTGCATCACTTGATGGGCCTATCACACGTCCATGCAAGCATGCAAGAGAGATTTTCAAGTTTTGCCAAAAATGGAAGTGTGCAAATATCATTCCCATTCGCCTATAAATAGAAGCTCTCTTGCTCAGAAATAGGGACCTCATGTGCAAGCTTTAATTCAACAACCCTAAACCCTCACCATTAAAGGATAAGCTTGAAGATTTTTTTGAAAATCTAGTTTCAAATATCCAACTGTTTTGAGATTGAAACTCTAAGAGGCCATCCCTTTCCTTGATCCATTTCTATTCCATCAAGCATCTGAAGCAATGCCAAGCATAATTGAGAGCAAGATCGTGCCAATCTGAAGCTCCATTGAAGGTAATTTTCCAGATTTTTCCATTCTTCGATTCTCTCTTATTTCTCCACTATTCTTGTTGATTTGTGGTTGTCTGAAGTCCTACCAATGTAGACAACAAGATTGAGTTGCTTAGAGGTCAAATCGAAGCAACTCAGATCATGATCCTCAAAATTCAACTCCCTGTATCTTCCTATATACTTGGATTTAGGCAAAATTGAGGTTAGATTCGAGCTCATGAGAATTTTTTCTTTAAATCCATGTCTTGATTTTTCATTTTGGTGATGGTCGAAGGTGGACCGGTCCGATGAAATCCACCAGAGAAGAAGACCGGAGCTCTGGCTCCGGCGATGTGTTGGCAAGTCTCTGAACCACACGATCCATTCAAAATGTTTTAATCTTGAGCGTTGGTTGTGATTATCACGTGTGTTACGGAGTTGACTAGAGATCACATGGAACGCGCGCTTTGGAGCATTTGATCTGCCACCTCAATTAATGAGGGAGATCAGATGGTCCACGTATTTTTGATTTTCTGAATTTTCATTTTAATTGCTTTATTTTTATTAATTTATATTAATTTTAATATTGATCCAAAAAATATGGGACTTTCACCAACTATTTTCAAATATTTTTATATTTTATTTTTTGAATTAAAATTATTTTTTGGTTCAACATTAATATTTTTCATGATTTAATTGTTTTTGTGCATATTTTTAATTGTTTAAAAATACTTTTGACTTTCCAAAAATAATGAAATTTTTTCTCAAGGGTCCTTTGACCTTGTTTGACCTATGATAAATCTCTTGACCATTTATCTGGTGTTTTGAAGAGGTTTTAGGTTTTTGATCAAACATACATTAATTTAATGCATTTTTAATTGATTTTTAATTGTTTAATTGTGAATAAATTGTGTTGAGCTATTTTTATTGTATTTTGAAGTTTGACTATTGTGTTTGGGCCTTGGTCAAAGTTGATTTGACTTTGTTGGATTAAAATAATTGGACTTAGGGGATTGATGAAATGTACATTTAATCTCCCAAAATGAATGAATGATTTTAATTTGATAAAATTCCTCCCATGACCAATTTGTGTTTGTCTCATTTCCCCTCCCTCTTCATCTTTAATCTCATTCTATCACATCCATTACATTGACCAATGATATCTCTATATTCTAAGGCTAATTGGTTCATAAACCAACACAAGTATGGATGAGATTAGGTCCACCCTTTTGCCATTTTCTTTTTAAGTGTGATATGTTTGATTTTCCAAACTTCCACCTCAAAATTCATCATGATCCAAGCTTCAAATGAAAAAGTGTTCAACATGAAAGTTGTTCCTCTTGATCTAACCTTTCTAAAAAATCCAAAATAATCTCATTTGGACAAATGATGAATGACTTGCGCGTGGGTTAAATTTGAAGGACCGTTTGGAAGATTTCAAGTTCCATTTTTCATACACGAATTCATGGCTTGACAACATGATTTCAGCATGACTTACACTCAATTTTGGACCTAAGTGCATCACTTGATGGGCCTATCACACGTCCATGCAAGCATGCAAGAGAGATTTTCAAGTTTTGCCAAAAATGGAAGTGTGCAAATATCATTCCCATTCGCCTATAAATAGAAGCTCTCTTGCTCAGAAATAGGGACCTCATGTGCAAGCTTTAATTCAACAACCCTAAACCCTCACCATTAAAGGATAAGCTTGAAGATTTTTTTGAAAATCTAGTTTCAAATATCCAACTGTTTTGAGATTGAAACTCTAAGAGGCCATCCCTTTCCTTGATCCATTTCTATTCCATCAAGCATCTGAAGCAATGCCAAGCATAATTGAGAGCAAGATCGTGCCAATCTGAAGCTCCATTGAAGGTTTTTTTCCAGATTTTTCCATTCTTCGATTCTCTCTTATTTCTCCACTATTCTTGTTGATTTGTGGTTGTCTGAAGTCCTACCAATGTAGACAACAAGATTGAGTTGCTTAGAGGTCAAATCGAAGCAACTCAGATCATGATCCTCAAAATTCAACTCCCTGTATCTTCCTATATACTTGGATTTAGGCAAAATTGAGGTTAGATTCGAGCTCATGAGAATTTTTTCTTTAAATCCATGTCTTGATTTTTCATTTTGGTGATGGTCGAAGGTGGACCGGTCCGATGAAATCCACCAGAGAAGAAGACCGGAGCTCTGGCTCCGGCGATGTGTTGGCAAGTCTCTGAACCACACGATCCATTCAAAATGTTTTAATCTTGAGCGTTGGTTGTGATTATCACGTGTGTTACGGAGTTGACTAGAGATCACATGGAACGCGCGCTTTGGAGCATTTGATCTGCCACCTCAATTAATGAGGGAGATCAGATGGTCCACGTATTTTTGATTTTCTGAATTTTCATTTTAATTGCTTTATTTTTATTAATTTATATTAATTTTAATATTGATCCAAAAAATATGGGACTTTCACCAACTATTTTCAAATATTTTTATATTTTATTTTTTGAATTAAAATTATTTTTTGGTTCAACATTAATATTTTTCATGATTTAATTGTTTTTGTGCATATTTTTAATTGTTTAAAAATACTTTTGACTTTCCAAAAATAATGAAATTTTTTCTCAAGGGTCCTTTGACCTTGTTTGACCTATGATAAATCTCTTGACCATTTATCTGGTGTTTTGAAGAGGTTTTAGGTTTTTGATCAAACATACATTAATTTAATGCATTTTTAATTGATTTTTAATTGTTTAATTGTGAATAAATTGTGTTGAGCTATTTTTATTGTATTTTGAAGTTTGACTATTGTGTTTGGGCCTTGGTCAAAGTTGATTTGACTTTGTTGGATTAAAATAATTGGACTTAGGGGATTGATGAAATGTACATTTAATCTCCCAAAATGAATGAATGATTTTAATTTGATAAAATTCCTCCCATGACCAATTTGTGTTTGTCTCATTTCCCCTCCCTCTTCATCTTTAATCTCATTCTATCACATCCATTACATTGACCAATGATATCTCTATATTCTAAGGCTAATTGGTTCATAAACCAACACAAGTATGGATGAGATTAGGTCCACCCTTTTGCCATTTTCTTTTTAAGTGTGATATGTTTGATTTTCCAAACTTCCACCTCAAAATTCATCATGATCCAAGCTTCAAATGAAAAAGTGTTCAACATGAAAGTTGTTCCTCTTGATCTAACCTTTCTAAAAAATCCAAAATAATCTCATTTGGACAAATGATGAATGACTTGCGCGTGGGTTAAATTTGAAGGACCGTTTGGAAGATTTCAAGTTCCATTTTTCATACACGAATTCATGGCTTGACAACATGATTTCAGCATGACTTACACTCAATTTTGGACCTAAGTGCATCACTTGATGGGCCTATCACACGTCCATGCAAGCATGCAAGAGAGATTTTCAAGTTTTTCCAAAAATGGAAGTGTGCAAATATCATTCCCATTCGCCTATAAATAGAAGCTCTCTTGCTCAGAAATAGGGACCTCATGTGCAAGCTTTAATTCAACAACCCTAAACCCTCACCATTAAAGGATAAGCTTGAAGATTTTTTTGAAAATCTAGTTTCAAATATCCAACTGTTTTGAGATTGAAACTCTAAGAGGCCATCCCTTTCCTTGATCCATTTCTATTCCATCAAGCATCTGAAGCAATGCCAAGCATAATTGAGAGCAAGATCGTGCCAATCTGAAGCTCCATTGAAGGTAATTTTCCAGATTTTTCCATTCTTCGATTCTCTCTTATTTCTCCACTATTCTTGTTGATTTGTGGTTGTCTGAAGTCCTACCAATGTAGACAACAAGATTGAGTTGCTTAGAGGTCAAATCGAAGCAACTCAGATCATGATCCTCAAAATTCAACTCCCTGTATCTTCCTATATACTTGGATTTAGGCAAAATTGAGGTTAGATTCGAGCTCATGAGAATTTTTTCTTTAAATCCATGTCTTGATTTTTCATTTTGGTGATGGTCGAAGGTGGACCGGTCCGATGAAATCCACCAGAGAAGAAGACCGGAGCTCTGGCTCCGGCGATGTGTTGGCAAGTCTCTGAACCACACGATCCATTCAAACTGTTTTAATCTTGAGCGTTGGTTGTGATTATCACGTGTGTTACGGAGTTGACTAGAGATCACATGGAACGCGCGCTTTGGAGCATTTGATCTGCCACCTCAATTAATGAGGGAGATCAGATGGTCCACGTATTTTTGATTTTCTGAATTTTCATTTTAATTGCTTTATTTTTATTAATTTATATTAATTTTAATATTGATCCAAAAAATATGGGACTTTCACCAACTATTTTCAAATATTTTTATATTTTATTTTTTGAATTAAAATTATTTTTTGGTTCAACATTAATATTTTTCATGATTTAATTGTTTTTGTGCATATTTTTAATTGTTTAAAAATACTTTTGACTTTCCAAAAATAATGAAATTTTTTCTCAAGGGTCCTTTGACCTTGTTTGACCTATGATAAATCTCTTGACCATTTATCTGGTGTTTTGAAGAGGTTTTAGGTTTTTGATCAAACATACATTAATTTAATGCATTTTTAATTGATTTTTAATTGTTTAATTGTGAATAAATTGTGTTGAGCTATTTTTATTGTATTTTGAAGTTTGACTATTGTGTTTGGGCCTTGGTCAAAGTTGATTTGACTTTGTTGGATTAAAATAATTGGACTTAGGGGATTGATGAAATGTACATTTAATCTCCCAAAATGAATGAATGATTTTAATTTGATAAAATTCCTCCCATGACCAATTTGTGTTTGTCTCATTTCCCCTCCCTCTTCATCTTTAATCTCATTCTATCACATCCATTACATTGACCAATGATATCTCTATATTCTAAGGCTAATTGGTTCATAAACCAACACAAGTATGGATGAGATTCGGTCCACCCTTTTGCCATTTTCTTTTTAAGTGTGATATGTTTGATTTTCCAAACTTCCACCTCAAAATTCATCATGATCCAAGCTTCAAATGAAAAAGTGTTCAACATGAAAGTTGTTCCTCTTGATCTAACCTTTCTAAAAAATCCAAAATAATCTCATTTGGACAAATGATGAATGACTTGCGCGTGGGTTAAATTTGAAGGACCGTTTGGAAGATTTCAAGTTCCATTTTTCATACACGAATTCATGGCTTGACAACATGATTTCAGCATGACTTACACTCAATTTTGGACCTAAGTGCATCACTTGATGGACCTATCACACGTCCATGCAAGCATGCAAGAGAGATTTTCAAGTTTTGCCAAAAATGGAAGTGTGCAAATATCATTCCCATTCGCCTATAAATAGAAGCTCTCTTGCTCAGAAATAGGGACCTCATGTGCAAGCTTTAATTCAACAACCCTAAACCCTCACCATTAAAGGATAAGCTTGAAGATTTTTTTGAAAATCTAGTTTCAAATATCCAACTGTTTTGAGATTGAAACTCTAAGAGGCCATCCCTTTCCTTGATCCATTTCTATTCCATCAAGCATCTGAAGCAATGCCAAGCATAATTGAGAGCAAGATCGTGCCAATCTGAAGCTCCATTGAAGGTAATTTTCCAGATTTTTCCATTCTTCGATTCTCTCTTATTTCTCCACTATTCTTGTTGATTTGTGGTTGTCTGAAGTCCTACCAATGTAGACAACAAGATTGAGTTGCTTAGAGGTCAAATCGAAGCAACTCAGATCATGATCCTCAAAATTCAACTCCCTGTATCTTCCTATATACTTGGATTTAGGCAAAATTGAGGTTAGATTCGAGCTCATGAGAATTTTTTCTTTAAATCCATGTCTTGCTTTTTCATTTTGGTGATGGTCGAAGGTGGACCAGTCCGATGAGGTCCACCAGAGAAGAAGACCGGAGCTCTGGCTCCGGCGATGTGTTGGCAAGTCTCTGAACCACACGATCCATTCAAAATGTTTTAATCTTGAGCGTTGGTTGTGATTATCACGTGTGCTACGGAGTTGACTAGAGATCACATGGAACGCGCGCTTTGGAGCATTTGATCTGCCACCTCAATTAATAAGGGAGATCAGATGGTCCACGTATTTTTGATTTTCTTAATTTTCATTTTAATTGCTTTATTTTTATTAATTTATATTAATTTTAATATTGATCCAAAAAATATGGGACTTTCACCAACTATTTTCAAATATTTTTATATTTTATTTTTTGAATTAAAATTATTTTTTGGTTCAACATTAATATTTTTCATGATTTAATTATTTTTGTGCATATTTTTAATTGTTTAAAAATACTTTTGACTTTCCAAAAATAATGAAATTTTTTCTCAAGGGTCCTTTGACCTTGTTTGACCTATGATAAATCTCTTGACCATTTATCTGGTGTTTTGAAGAGGTTTTAGGTTTTTGATCAAACATACATTAATTTAATGCATTTTTAATTGATTTTTAATTGTTTAATTGTGAATAAATTGTGTTGAGCTATTTTTATTGTATTTTGAAGTTTGACTATTGTGTTTGGGCCTTGGTCAAAGTTGATTTGACTTTGTTGGATTAAAATAATTGGACTTAGGGGATTGATGAAATGTACATTTAATCTCCCAAAATGAATGAATGATTTTAATTTGATAAAATTCCTCCCATGACCAATTTGTGTTTGTCTCATTTCCCCTCCCTCTTCATCTTTAATCTCATTCTATCACATCCATTACATTGACCAATGATATCTCTATATTCTAAGGCTAATTGGTTCATAAACCAACACAAGTATGAATGAGATTAGGTCCACCCTTTTGCCATTTTCTTTTTAAGTGTGATATGTTTGATTTTCCAAACTTCCACCTCAAAATTCATCACGATCCAAGCTTCAAATGAAAAAGTGTTCAACATGAAAGTTGTTCCTCTTGATCTAACCTTTCTAAAAAGTCCAAAATAATCTCATTTGGACAAATGATGAATGACTTGCGCGTGGGTTAAATTTGAAGGACCGTTTGGAAGATTTCAAGTTCCATTTTTCATACACGAATTCATGGCTTGACAACATGATTTCAGCATGACTTACACTCAATTTTGGACCTAAGTGCATCACTTGATGGGCCTATCACACGTCCATGCAAGCATGCAAGAGAGATTTTCAAGTTTTTCCAAAAATGGAAGTGTGCAAATATCATTCCCATTGGCCTATAAATAGAAGCTCTCTTGCTCAGAAATAGGGACCTCATGTGCAAGCTTTAATTCAACAACCCTAAACCCTCACCATTAAAGGATAAGCTTGAAGATTTTTTTGAAAATCTAGTTTCAAATATCCAACTGTTTTGAGATTGAAACTCTAAGAGGCCATCCCTTTCCTTGATCCATTTCTATTCCATCAAGCATCTGAAGCAATGCCAAGCATAATTGAGAGCAAGATCGTGCCAATCTGAAGCTCCATTGAAGGTAATTTTCCAGATTTTTCCATTCTTCGATTCTCTCTTATTTCTCCACTATTCTTGTTGATTTGTGGTTGTCTGAAGTCCTACCAATGTAGACAACAAGATTGAGTTGCTTAGAGGTCAAATCGAAGCAACTCAGATCATGATCCTCAAAATTCAACTCCCTGTATCTTCCTATATACTTGGATTTAGGCAAAATTGAGGTTAGATTCGAGCTCATGAGAATTTTTTCTTTAAATCCATGTCTTGCTTTTTCATTTTGGTGATGGTCGAAGGTGGACCAGTCCGATGAGGTCCACCAGAGAAGAAGACCGGAGCTCTGGCTCCGGCGATGTGTTGGCAAGTCTCTGAACCACACGATCCATTCAAACTGTTTTAATCTTGAGCGTTGGTTGTGATTATCACGTGTGCTACGGAGTTGACTAGAGATCACATGGAACGCGTGCTTTGGAGCATTTGATCTGCCACCTCAATTAATAAGGGAGATCAGATGGTCCACGTATTTTTGATTTTCTGAATTTTCATTTTAATTGCTTTATTTTTATTAATTTATATTAATTTTAATATTGATCCAAAAAATATGGGACTTTCACCAACTATTTTCAAATATTTTTATATTTTATTTTTTGAATTAAAATTATTTTTTGGTTCAACATTAATATTTTTCATGATTTAATTGTTTTTGTGCATATTTTTAATTGTTTAAAAATACTTTTGACTTTCCAAAAATAATGAAATTTTTTCTCAAGGGTCCTTTGACCTTGTTTGACCTATGATAAATCTCTTGACCATTTATCTGGTGTTTTGAAGAGGTTTTAGGTTTTTGATCAAACATACATTAATTTAATGCATTTTTAATTGATTTTTAATTGTTTAATTGTGAATAAATTGTGTTGAGCTATTTTTATTGTATTTTGAAGTTTGACTATTGTGTTTGGGCCTTGGTCAAAGTTGATTTGACTTTGTTGGATTAAAATAATTGGACTTAGGGGATTGATGAAATGTACATTTAATCTCCCAAAATGAATGAATGATTTTAATTTGATAAAATTCCTCCCATGACCAATTTGTGTTTGTCTCATTTCCCCTCCCCCTTCATCTTTAATCTCATTCTATCACATCCATTACATTGACCAATGATATTTCTATATTCTAAGGCTAATTGGTTCATAAACCAACACAAGTATGAATGAGATTAGGTCCACCCTTTTGCCATTTTCTTTTTAAGTGTGATATGTTTGATTTTCCAAACTTCCACCTCAAAATTCATCACGATCCAAGCTTCAAATGAAAAAGTGTTCAACATTAAAGTTGTTCCTCTTGATCTAACCTTTCTAAAAAGTCCAAAATAATCTCATTTGGACAAATAATGAATGACTTGCGCGTGGGTTAAATTTGAAGGACCATTTGGAAGATTTCAAGTTCCACTTTTCATACACGAATTCATGGCTTGACAACATGATTTCAGCATGACTTACACTCAATTTTGGACCTAAGTGCATCACTTGATGGACCTATCACACGCCCATGCAAGCATGCAAGAGAGATTTTCAAGTTTTGCCAAAAATGGAAGTGTGCAAATATAATTCCCATTGGCCTATAAATAGAAGCTCTCTTGCTCACAAAGAGGGACCTCATGCGCAAGCTTTGATTCAGCAACCCTAAACCCTCACCATTAAAGGATAAACTTGATGATTTTTTTGAAAATCGAGTTTTAAATCTCCAACTATTTTGAGATTGAAACTCCAAGAGTCCATCCCTTTCCTTGATCCATTTCTATTCCATCAAGCATCTGAAGTAAGGCCAAGCATAATTGAGAGCAAGATCGTGTCAATCTGAAGCTCCATTGAAGGTGATTTTCCAGATTTTTCCACTCTCCGATTCTCTCTTATTTCTCCATTATTCTTGTTGATTTTTGGTTGTCTGAAGTCCTACCAATGGAGGCAACAAGATTGAGTTGTTTGTGGTCTTTGGACCTTAAAATACTTAATAAAAACAAAAACCCTAAAAAATATATTCGTGGACTGTGGAACCTCTGTCTGTGACTTGATCTCAACTTTTGGACTTAGGGTAGACAACATCCCTGAGCTATGGAGACTTGGCCAATTCCATTTATTTACGACCTTATCTTGAACAATGTCATTCATCTGATACAAGCTAGAGACTCTTTTGGCTTATCTTTTATGCTCACTTGGTCTATGTGCTTAAGTTGTTATTTTGATCTTAATATTTCTATCTGATGCGTGTCTTTGTGAGTTTGTTTCAAGGGATATTCATCTGATACATTTTAAAGATACTGAAGGCTTCTTTCTTTGGAGTGTTTGTTTGGATGTTTGGTTATCTTTATTTGATATCATCTGGTCTTCTTATTAATTGCAGGAATGGTTATGCTTGTTGTTTGTTTGAAAGTCCAGAGAAAATGGGTTTCTATTTGACATTCTTGTCTTGTGGATGCTTCTCACTGGTTAGACTTTTTCAACTCTAAACTTTTAAATCTTGTCTAGGATAGTCCCTTCATCTCCTCCTACTTCTTTAATTTCAAAATCTCTCCATCATTTTCAAAAACTTCTTTGCTTGTGTTTTCAACTTATACTTGTTTTAATGAGTAGAAACTTTGGCCTTATGCCATTGATTTTCAAAATATTTTATTAATCAAACTTGTAAATGAAGTTAATCATATTGAAATTTATTTTCAAAAAAAGACAAAAATAACTAACAACCTCATCTAATCCTTTTGCCAATTTTGTGCCTTTTTCTTTTAAACTTTTCAAAAGAGAGCATTTAGATTTGAGTTATCTCTGATTGAAATATAATTCTCCCATTCCATGATATACTGATTGTAAGTTTTTCCATTTATTAGGATATTAGTGACATACTTGTTGATTGAATCCAAGTTGGAGCCCCCCCTCTTGAATGTTGTAAAACGCTCATTATCGGTGAATGTTTGGTTGAGTATTCTTCCTTTGATAACAAAAGATCTTTAAGCTTTTGTTAAAATTAATTCACTCATCTTTGAAATTTTTACCACGAACTACGATGTTTTAATCTCTCATTTTTATGTTGGTACGTAGGCATAAGACCGAAGGTCTTGTCAAACACAAAAATGGTATATAAATGAATTCTTTTGTCATCCTCTCATTCTATTTTTAGCAAATATTTTTTTCAACTAAAACACTTACACACACAAAAGGACTCTCTAGGAGTACCTAGGACACTTTGGATGCTAATACTTTCCCTTTGTGTAACTACCCTCTTACCTGTAATCTCTGGCATTTTATTAGTTTTGATTTGAAAACTTCTTATCTTTAAGTTTTGTTTGCACGATTCCTTTTTCCTTTAGAAACAATAAAAGCGCGATGTCGACACTTATTTTATTAACGTTGAACTAACCAATATTTCATTGGTCATGAATTTACCGTTATACATGTAAACTTAACTTTTTCCTACATGCATCCCCATAATTGTTGCACCTCAGCATACCGAAACAGTTCTCTTCACTTCCCCAATCTACATGTCATGGAAAAAGAGTAGTTTTTTTAAGCAATTCTGGTCCTTAATGATAGCCGATATATATCAAAGGGAAGATGATAAACATTCTTTCTTTAGGTTCTCAAAGATTTTTTAAATATGGGACGAGGAAACATTTTTTTCTTCTTTTGATTTATAGATTGTTATTTATCATGAACAATTAAAGCATTTAATTTTAAGTCAACTAGTCTTAGACACATCAGTTTGCATTCTAGAGATATCAATTTACATTTGTTAGCTGAAATCCTTCTAGGGACTTTAACTAAAATCTTTTAAATAAGATTTTTTTTGCATAGGGCCAAGGATGGGGAGAATTTTTTTTCAAGGAGCACTTTAGGATCAGGGCAAGGAAAATACGATATGCCCCTTAAGGGTCTCGCCCTGCCTATTATTTTATTATATTTAATCAAATATAATAAAGTTTATGCAACCCATAGGAGTGTGAAAATCCATCAAAGGACTTGAAAATAGTTTGTGGCTAGTTTATATTGCTCACCATGCTTATATAAATGGACTATGAATCTTTCTCAATATATTGTTCGATACATGTTTTGCCAATTTTTTCCTATAAATCTCCTATATGTTTTGTATGAGTTTTTAGTATAATAACTATAACATGCTATTCATACACCAAGGTTTACACCTAAAAATTACACCAAACATTGTTCGATTAACATTGTTTTTTTATTTTTTAATAAATAAAAAAATATTAATATTTTTAAAATTATTTTTATAACACAAATATAAAATTTGTTATTAACCAATTTTATTATTGTATTAACCACAAAAATATAGGTTATTAACCATATATTTTACTTATAATACATTAACCAAATTTACTATTTCATTAACCAATAAAATATATATTATTAACCAAACTCTGACATTAAAATATAAAATATAATATAATTTTTAATTATTTCGTATTTTAATGTCAGAATTTGGTTAATACTATATATTTTATTGATTAATGAAATAGTAAGTTTGGTTAATAAATTATAAGTAAAATATGTGGTTAATAACCTGTATTTTTATGGTTAATACAATAATAAAATCGGTTAATGACATATTTTATATTTGTGTTATAAAAATAATTTTAAAATTAAAAATATATTTTTATAAATTTTATTTTTTTATTTATTAAAAAAATAAAAATACTGTTCATCATATAAATACGGTGGACAGTGTTTGGTGTATATCCATGTCATATGATTGTATTAACCACAAAAGTATAAAATTAGTCATTAACTAATTTTAAAATTATTTGATAGTATCATTAATGACATGATACATGTGTTGTATATACACGTCATGTTTAAGAAATATTTTATTTCATAAAATTTAATTTAATTTCAATATTAAAAAATGATTTTAGTTTTAATATAGGATAATTTTTTATTAATTAATTATTTTTATAATATATTATTTTGAACAAGAAAAATTTTAAAATAACATTTGTGTGCCTTTAACCCAATGAAAATGGTCTCTCAATCTCAACCCACAATTATTTTTGTTAACAAATTTGTTTAATCTATATAAACACCAAAGTTCTTACACCTAAAACGATGTGGACTAAGCTGAGTGATAGAAAATTTTGCAAACCTTTAAATAGCTCAATTTATATGTTGAATATCATTTTCCACTAAAAAAACAATGATTGTATGTATATTGTCAAGAAATACAGAGATTGGGAAGGTGAGTTTTTTTAATTTATTCAACTCATAAGTTTGTCCATAAGAATGATATCAATGCAACCTGATATCATTATGAAATGCTTCATGCACTTCAATCAGATTCCTACCATTCTAATGTGTAAAATAATAAAAAGAATATAAACAAATGGTCTCACCTTGAGAAACAAGTCCCTCCTATCCATCATGCATGAGATAAGAGTAGGTATTCTACATACAAACAATGCATCAACTAACAAGAGAACAACCACTTGCAACTTGCTTGAATCTTACAATTATTGCAGGTATACTAAACTGAACCATATAAGAAATTAAATAGTAAGGCCTGTGCAGATAAGATCAACGTGTGTGGCTAAATGAACTGATTTTTCTTTTGTTGTGGTTGGAATATGATTATTTGAAAATGCTTTTAAACAAATTTCACATTGTTTTTTAATATAATGTGACGTGTCATTATATAGCTATTTTATATATAACTTATTGTCATTATGGGTACTTGGGCCATGTAAAAGCTTTACGGGCTATGGATCCAGAATACAATTTTTAAGAAATTTAATTAATTAATTCTAAATCTAAAAAACTTAATAATTTATTTAATAAAAGAATTAAAAGATAATAAATAATTCTAATCATCATTTTTTCATTCAAAAAGAGAGTAATAAAAGGGAGAGTTGAGTTGTTAAAGATGAAGTCAGTTCAATTAATTATAAAATAAATTACAAAAATGTATTTTTTTCAAGAATACAAACAAATTAGGTATATTTAGTCCCTTCATTTTTTTTCACTTTTAATTCTTTAATGTTTTGAAAATTTAACTCGCCATCCATATTTTTGATGATGTATCAAGTTTCTATTTTAAACTAACTTAATATTTATATATTTTATAACTTTAAATATTTTTACTTCTAAACAATTTTCTTTTCGCCACACATAATAATTATGACCGTTATAAATTTTAAAAAATATATCAATTAGATGAATTCTTATCACTTCTAACTTATCTATTACATATCAGTTGGAATTATTTTTCTCATTTATCATTATTTATAAACACTCACTATTATAAATAAGTGATATTATCTTTGTTGGTAAAGTGTTTTTATCTAGGTTTCGTAGGCGAAGTAAAGAAGCATATCATGAAAAATGTTACTTTTTCCCTTAGTTGAACATCTAATCGAGGGGGGAAATTTTAATTGATCATTAGTTCGATCCTCATCAAGAACATTTTGCATTTTTCTAAAAATATACTACTTTTCCTCATGATTGTTAAAATACACGAGAGGGATTGGGCATCAATCATTTGGGTCTTTGATTGGTCCAGAATATTATTCATATCAAAGAATGATGGTTATGAGTTTGGAGTGGTAGAAGATGAGTTAGCTTAGGGAAAACTTAATGAACGAATGTTTTAATAGGCAAAAGAGTAATATTTCCCTTCGATTGGTAGGTTAACCGAAGGAATAGATTAATTAATATTTAAATAAAACATAAAATAAAAAAGACTAAAGTTATTATAAAAATAATAAAATATAACCTGTATTTGCTAAAATTCAAAACATGTCTCTTTATTAATTTACCTCTCTATGCTGTGAAACAATCGAGGGATACAATTTTAATTTTAAAAAAATGCGACGCGTCCAAAATCTATACTTCAATTTATTTGTTGGGTGGGAGGAAAGTTTTCTTATAAAATGTATTTTGAAGTAGTGACTTAATATATAACACTACTAACTTATTAATCAATTCAAACAAATGATAGTGTTCTATAATGAAAGTAAATTATTTGATTGTTCTAATTAATTAATGCAAATAAAATTTATCCAAAAAAAATAAGTGAAGTGAGTTTAGATAGACTTTGGCTTATTGAAGAATGATCTAGAAGTGGTACGTAGAACAAGAACAAGAAACCAAAAAAATATATCAATTACTTATTAATATAATTTAGATGTTCATCTGAACCAATCTAAATGAAAATCACAAATTGATAAAAATAAATAAATTTTTTTATAAATTAATTACTTATTTATATTATAACCTATAAATAAAATTATTGAAATATTCTCTAAAAAATTTAAAGGATTAAATGTAATTTTGACCCCAAATATTTCAATTATTTAATTTTAGCCCTTCAAGTTTCTATTGCTTGATTTTAGCTCCTCAATTTTGTCACCTTTTATATTTGATAGTCCTCTAGTGACATATATACTAAAACTTACTTTCGTGGCATAAACAAATTAAGCCAACGCTCGTGTGACATACAAAATTGTTAATGTGGCAAAAAAAATGTTGTCAATGCAAAAGACCGTGTTTTTTTGTAATATTTGATTACTTAATTTTTTTTTTAAATAAATTAGTAATAACTTTAATAATATATGATTAAAAAAATCTTATGGACTTGAATTAAAATATTACATTGCCACTGAAATAGAAATATGGTTTATGGTTTCGTTTTAAGAGAACAGAAACGACGAAGAATAAAGAATAAGAGACGTCAATCAAATGGCAGAACGACGGCGACCATATTCATGATGACGGAAGATGGTCGGTCAACAAAGACTTTTCTCAAATATATATAAAATTATGTATTTTCATTCCTTTTAGAGATTTTACTATTGTTAGAGTTTTAATCATTTTTTTACCTTTAATCATTATTTTCACATTTAAAGTTCATACACATATTTGTCAAACTTCCACACATAATTTTATATATCATAAATTTATATTTTCCCAAATCTTTGAATCAACATACTCAGAGCACACACTCATGGTTGGTGCACAAGGTTAAAAAGATGAAGATGGAAGAAGAGAGAGAAGAGGGAGAATAACAAATTTTCATTACTCTTACAAAACAATTACAACAAATGGTTACGCACATCCATTGCACACACCACTATTGACAGCTACACTTGTTTATATACATAAAAAATAATGCCATGTAGGCAAAATGCTAACCTACACTAGCTAGGTTAAGCTTAACAAAACTTATACTACTACTACTGAATATGAATTACTTCTAACATCATCCCTTAATCCATATTCTGCTAATCAAAACTAACAACACCAATTTCATCCCTCAAGTGGAGAAATTGACCATTCTTGATCGCTTTCATCAAAACGTCTGCCAGCTGCTTTTGGGTGCTACAGTGTATAACTTCTAGCACTCCATTCTGAACCTGACTTCTCAAAAGTGATACTTAATCTCAATATGGTTTCTTCTCCCACACAACATTGGGGTCTTGGAAAGATTGATTTCATACTTGTTATCAATCATCAACTTTAGAGGTTGGTTTACATTGATCTTCAGATCCTACAGTAAATTATGAAGCCAAACAACTTGACATGAAGCCATAACTCCTTCAATATATTCAACTTCACAGTTTGACAAAGTAACATCTGGTTTCTTCTTGGAACACCAAGAAGTAGGACCTCTCAGATACTTAAACAAATATCCAGAAGTACTTCTTCTATCAACTTTGTCTCCATACCAATCAGAGTATGAGTAAGACACCAACTCTGAATTAGCCTTTTCATCATAATGGAACAACACTCAATACTTCAGAGTCCCCTTAATATACCTTAGATCCTGATAGAAGCTTGGTAATGAGACCACTTCGGTTTACTCATGAACATACTTACCATTTCAATTGCAGAACAAATATCAGGTACAATATTACAAAAATACCTCAAAGAGCCAACCAATTGCTTGAAAGTTGTAGCATTTACATCATCACATTCAGAATCAGAATCCAATTTTTAATTTGTTTATGAAGGTGTGACAACAACCTTATAATTTAGCAGCTCAAATCTCTTTAGAAGCTCAAGTTCATCTTTCATGGCCTTCAACCAAACATTCTTCTTGAGAGATTCTTTTGTACTAAATGGTTCAGAGTATACTAACATGGCACACTGAATGACTTCCCCTTTAGAGTCTATTTCAGTATCTTGCAGGATGTCAAACTTTGCAAATTTTCTTAGTATTTGTCTGATTCTTTGTAGCCTCTGAACTTGTTTAGAATCTTCTTCAAATACTGGAACAATATTAGATGCTGGAACCCCTGAAGTACCACCTTCAGAGGCATGACCACCTTCAGAGTCTGGAATATTCCCAGATTCTAGGTCTCCACCAGATTCTGAATCATCATCAAAATCTGGATCAGATTCACCTTCAGAGTCAGACTCGCCTTCAGAGTGACCTTCAAAATCATCTTCTGATTTTGACTCATCTTCAGACTCATAATCACCATTTGACTCTGACTCATCTTTAGAGGCAGAATCCCCTTCAGAAGCGGATTCTCCTTTAGAGTCACCTTCTGATTCTGAATCATCTTCAAAACCTTCGGATTTTGAAGTATCTTCAGAAGTTAACTTACTAGAGGTGGATTAAGACTTGTTCCAATCCCACGCTTCTGATTCTTTCACAGTGACATCTCTAGTGAATTCAACCTTGTCAGTGACAGGACAATAGAGCTTATAAGCACCCTACAAGCAACATAACTCTGCTTCTGTCATCCAACTTCCTTAGCATTTAGAACATATTTATAATAAGCAGAACCAAACACCTTCAGATGGCTCACACTTTTCTTATATCCAGTCCACTTCTCTAAAGGAACAATTTCCTTCGGCTTTTTGTTTGGACACCTGTTGAGCATATTGTAATACCCCAAAATTTACCCTTCATTTTTCCTATAAAAAAAAAAAATAAAAAAATAAAAAAAAAACGAAAACGAAAATAAAAAATAAAAATAAAATAAAAAAAAAAGAATTTTTTTTTAATTAATTAATTAATTAATTAAATAATTAAAATAAATAAATAAAATATAAACAAATTATTTTGGACTTGGGTCTCCCTCATTTAAGCCCATTACCCACGAAAATCAGTCTATAAATACTGAGGTTTCAGTAGAGGAAAAGACACTTGGAGTTACACTGGGAGATTCACTTGAGAAAAAGGGAGAGAAGCAAAATACTCTGAGGTTTCCTTGGAACAAAACACTGGACAAAACCTGAAGGGAAACCTACAAGCTACTCTGCAGCAACCTCCAGGCAACTCTGAAAGGTTCATTCTGACTCACAGACTTTCAGCTCAAGCAAACCCTGCCATTTGATTTTTCTTCTCCAATCAGGTTTGCCCTATATCCATCATCTTTATGCCTTTAATTTGAATGCTCTAAATATATGAGGTATTATGGGTGAATTTGATACCCTTTTGATGCATGTGTTTGACAAGAGGTTTAGGCCTCCTACCTTTGGTTGCTTTTTATGAGCTTTTAGTGAATTGAAAGGGCATGATTTATGTGATTACATTTTGATTTGAGGGCAACTCTTGGTTACCCTATTTTGCTTCACTAACCCTTTTGTTGAGTTTTTGTGAAGGCACCTAACTTTTGCAGGGATAACTTGCGTGGTTTCCCACTTTATTTGTGGGATACCCCCTGGAGGTTTCATTCCGATTACCTGTACTGACTCACTTTCTTTAATGGTGTTTAGCTTGGAAGGATCCCTGGGTTTCCCATTCCTTTAATTGCTGTAACTTCGGATCTTTATCCGTGTGGTAATTTTTTCCCTCTCTCATACTTTATCGCTTTCTTAGCTGGAAGACCTCGATAGGAGGCAACGTTTGAGCCCCTTGGTGGCATTTTACTTTGAGATACATGTTTTGTGTTTTGTATTCATATCCCTGCAGGTAGCGCGGTTCCTTCGTCAAGGACTGCCTTTTTGCCCTCGAGCATCCCAAACCCTAAAACCCAAAGCAACACGTTTACTCCTTCTACTACAGGCGAGTAAGTCTCCGAAGGTCGAGCATCCGGTAGATTGCGTAGTGACGTCGTTCGTCCAAAACCCAATCCATAACCCCGTAGTTAGCCGAACTACGGCTTGCTCTGATTCTCATTCCAGATGAGATACGTAGGCATAAGACGCGATGTCTTAGCGAGCACACATCCCCCAACCCATAGGTCAGCCGAGCTACGAAGACTCTGATTCTCATATTCATATGAGATACGTATGCAGTGGATGCAACATCCGCGCGAGTCATTTTCATTTAACCCTTTTTTTGTTTTTTTTTGGGTAAACAGCACAAGATAAACTCACACCCTTTAGACGAAAACTACAAAAGTGGATCCCGTAGAGTACTACGGATGCGTAGGGGTGCTAATACCTTCCCTTCGCATAACCGGCTCCCGAACCCAAGATTTGGTTGCGAGACCCTGTCTTGTCCTTTCCTTTTTTCAGGTTTACTTCGAGCGTTTCCTTTCCCTCCGTTGGGATGAATAACGCACGGTGGCGACTCTTCTGTCTTTTTCTTTCGCCGGTTGTTTTTTTCGCGCACTGTATTTTTCAGGTTGCGACAGCTGGCGACTCTGCTGGGGACCCTAAGAAGTTTACCTCTTGCTGGTCCATCTTCCCTAAGCGAGTCCCTCCTAGCTTTTGTAGTTTGTTTGTTTATTGGGTGTTCATGCTTTTGTACAGTTATTTATTTACCTGCTTTACCTTATTACATTGTGTACATATCATTGTTGTATCTGTTGGTTGGCTATGGCTGCTTGGTGATCTTTGTGAGATGAGTTCTATACCCGAACTCGAGTGCACTTAAGATAGGAGAATGGCATAGTCCTGTCAACTTGTGTGGAGTATTCCTTAGCGAGTTGACTTGCAAGCCCATTCACTTGGTGGAGGTCATGTTGAGATCAATAATGTCACATAAGTAAGTTGTGGTTAGACATTACTTGTTCCAATACAGACCTAAGAAGCCAAGGACCTTAGTTTACCTAACCCATCTTGGCCTATTCGTAGGACGTAGTGCGAAAGTCGTTCAAATGTAAGATTTGATACGATTGTTACGCGATACTACACTCATAAGAGTCTCTCTTGAGAATATTGTTGGAATACGAGTAGTCGTTCCTCTGATAATATCCGAAAGATGGGATTATGACTATGGGAACCTTTTGTAGAACATGTGTGGCAGGTTTGAACCTTAGTACACTCCTTTTGGGTGGTTCTTAACCTAAACTCCATGCTCGTGACTTGCAACAAACCCTTGATTCATGGTTGATTCGATCAGGCATCCTTAATATCAATGAAACTCGGGTGTTGATAAGGTGTAAACCATAATCCACCAAAATGGGTGGTTGATATTAAGGATAACATGACCCATCCCATGACCTTTGTTGGTGTGCTCTTAATTTCTCTCCAGACAGTGCAACCTGACAGATGTCCAAGCAGATACAGCAATCCTGATTGACATGCCACTGCACTGCATTCACATCATTTTGCATCACATCATTTTGTATTCATAATCATTCACACATGTTTATCCATTTCTGTGGGGTTTATATCTTCCACTTGATTCTAGTTGGAATTTTCTTGGTTCTCATCAACGGCTTAGTCTTTTCTTACACTGTTTATCAAATGTGAGACTGGAATCAAGGGGGTAGAATACCTTTGGAATTGATAAACATGTCATTGCATTTGCATATTCATTAGCATGTCTTGAATAACAGGTACTGCCGCAGGGGTGACCATTCCAGCTGCAGCACCACTACAACAACAACAATCACAACGTCAACCAGTTCAGTATCAACAGCAGCAACCAGGTAACAGACCCGCTTATCCACAGAGGCAAAGGATGATGGACCGGCGTTTCGACACCCTTCCAATGTCGTACGCCCAGTTACTTTCTAGTCTTCAACAACTACAACTTGTGCAATTACGCACTCTGGCTCCTCCTGTCGGTAGACTTCCGGTGGGTTACGATGCCAACGCTAGGTGTAGCTTCCACTCTGGGGCACCTGACCATGACATTGAGAACTGCAAAGCTTTTAAGCACGTAGTTCAAGACCTCATAGATGCAAAGGCCATCGACCTTGCACCGGCTCCGAATGTCGTCAACAATCCCATGCCCCAGCATGGTGGTGCAAATGTTAATTTGGTAGAGGGAGAAGCCAAGTCCATTAAGGATGTGTTGAAGCTGAAGACTCCATTGTCGGATGTCAAAGGATGCTTGCTGAAGGCCGACGTTTTCCCCGGTTGTGGGAAGGGTTGTTTGGATTGTGCCACTCAGAGTGGAGGTTGTTTGAAACTACAGCAGGGTATTCAGGCATTGCTCGACAAAGGTATCCTCCAGGTTGAGGGTCTGTCTGTCCAAGAGTCTGCGGAAGGGGTTGAGGAAGAAGGGTTTGAAGATGCTACTGATGAATTCGCAGATGTTGTTCCTGTTAATTTTGTGATTCCCAGTGAGGTCTCTGCAATCAATGAAGAAGATGGGGATAGTGATTGTGACATTGACAACTGGGTGCGTCCGAGGATCCCGGGTGAAGTTCTCAACAATTGGTCTTCTGAGGAGATTGTCCAAGTCACTTTTATGAAGGAGTAATTTTCTTTGTTTATTCATGCATGTCCAAGTCTTACGTTCCGCCCAGGGCGTAATGACTCATTGTAGGGCTCATCTATGTGACACTTGCATTTTTTATCATAAATAAAGGACGTCTTTTTGCATTCAAATATTTCGTTCCCTGTCTTTCTATTTTTGCAGTTTTTCAAAATAAAAAAAATGGCAATTTTTTGTTTAGTTTCCACTTTTTTTCTTTCACACTCATAAGCACATACCATCACTCATGCAGATGCACAACACCGGATCCTATTGATAACGGTTCTGCTATGGCTCGCTTCGACTTTGAAAATCCAATCTTTCAAGCTGAAGAAGAGGGTGATGAAGACTGTGAACTCCTTGAAGAACTTACCAGGTTATTAAAACAAGAGGAAAGGGTCATTCAACCGCATCAAGAGTCTGTTGAAGTGATTAATCTCGACACCGAGGATGCCAAGAGAGAAATCAAGATAGGGGCTGTTTTGAGAGATGATGTGAAGAAAGGGCTGATTGAATTGCTGCAAGAATACGTTGACATCTTCGCCTGGTCTTATCAGGACATGCCCGGGCTGGACACAGACATCGTGGTACACCGCTTGCCTCTCAAAGAAGGTTGTCCTTCTGTCAAGCAGAAGCTCAGAAGAACAAGACCAGAGATGGCTGTCAAGATAAAGGAAGAAGTGCAAAAGCAGTTGGATGCAGGGTTTCTAGCAGTCACCAATTATCCGCCATGGGTTGCAAACATCGTCCCAGTACCTAAGAAGGATGGAAAGGTACGGATGTGTGTCGACTACCGGGATCTGAACAGAGCTAGCCCTAAAGATGATTTCCCATTACCTCACATCGACGTTTTGGTGGATAATACAACTCAATTCTCGGTATTCTCCTTCATGCATGGCTTTTCTGGCTATAACCAAATCAAGATGGCACCAGAAGACATGGAAAAGACAACTTTCATAACCCCATGGGGCACCTTCTGCTACAAGGTGATGCCGTTTGGTCTGAAAAATGCCAGAGCAACATATCAACGAGCTATGGTAACTCTGTTCCATGATATGATTCATCATGAAATCGAGGTTTATGTGGATGATATGATTGCCAAATCTCAGACAGAAGAAGAACATCTGTTGAATTTGCAGAAACTGTTTGAGCGTTTGAGGAAATTCAAACTGAGACTTAATCCGAACAAGTGCACTTTCGGGGTGAGATCGGGAAAATTGCTGGGTTTTATCGTTAGCGGAAAAGGGATTGAGGTGGATCCCGACAAAGTAAAAGCGATACAGGAAATGCCTGAGCCAAGAACAGAGAAGCAAGTCCGTAGTTTCTTAGGGAGGTTGAACTACATTGCAAGGTTCATCTCTCACCTAACAACCACGTGTGAGCCAATTTTCAAATTGCTGAGGAAAGATCAGGCTATCAGGTGGAATGAAGATTGTCAAAGGGCTTTCGAGAAGATAAAAGAGTATCTACAGAAACCTCCGATCCTTATACCTCCAGTTCCTGGGAGACCTCTGATAATGTACCTATCAGTGACTAAGAACTCGATGGGGTGTGTATTGGGACAGCATGACGAGTCTGGTTGAAAAGAGCATGCCATATACTACCTTAGCAAAAAGTTTACCGACTGTGAAGTCAAATATTCGCAGCTTGAGAAAACTTGTTGTGCTTTGGCCTGGGCTGCTCGCCGACTGAGGCAGTATATGTTGAACCATACTACCTTGTTGATTTCTAAGATGGATCCAGTGAAATACATATTCGAGAAGCCAGCTCTCACCGGAAGGGTCGCTCGTTGGCAAATGATTTTAACAGAGTATGATATTCAGTACACATCACAGAAGGCCATCAAAGGGAGTATCCTGTCAGACTATCTTGCTCAGCAGCCGATTGATGATTATGAGCCGATGAAGTTTGATTTTCCAGATGAAGACATCATGTTCCTCAAGATGAAAGACTGTGAAGAGCCAGTTGTTGAGGAGGGACCTGATCCAAACGAAAAGTGGACTTTGTTGTTTGATGGGGCTGTCAATGCTAGAGGAAGTGGAATTGGTGCTGTCATTACAACTCCGAAAGGTGCCCACATGCCTTTCACCGCTCGTCTGACTTTCGAGTGCACCAATAATGAAGCTGAGTACGAGGCCTGTATCTTGGGCATTGAGCAAGCCATTGATCTGAGAATCAAGACTCTGGACATCTTCGGAGATTCAGCTCTGGTGATTAATCAAGTGAATGGTGATTGGAATACTCTCCAACCCACTCTGGTCCCCTACAGAGATTACACGAGAAAACTTTTGACTTTCTTCACAACGGTAAAATTGTATCATATACCTCGTGATGAGAACCAGATGGCAGACGCACTTGCTACTCTATCCTCCATGATCAAGGTAATTCGTTGGAACCATGCTCCTAGGATCGATGTGATGCGCCTTGACAGGGCCGCGTATGTGTTTGCTGCTGAACTGGTAGTCGATGACAAGCCTTGGTATCACGATATCAAGTGCTTTCTGAAGAATCAAGAGTACCCTGCAGGGGCATCCAACAATGACAGAAAGACTTTGAGAAGATTGGCAGGCAGCTTCTTCTTGAACAAAGACGATGTGCTGTATAAGAGGAACTTCGACATGGTTTTGCTCAGATGCGTGGACAGACACGAGGCGGACATGTTAATGCAGGAAGTTCATGAAGGTTCCTTCGGTACTCATGCCGGCGGACATGCAATGGCTAAGAAATTGTTGAGAGCGGGTTATTACTGGATGACCATGGAATCTGATTGTTTCAAACATGCTCGGAAGTGTCATAAATGCCAGATTTATGCTGATAAGGTGCATGTACCGCCGAATCCTCTGAATGTGATGTCTTCGCCATGGCCGTTTGCCATGTGGGGCATTGATATGATTGGAAAGATTGAGCCGACTGCTTCCAATGGGCATCGCTTCATCCTTGTTGCCATCGACTATTTCACCAAGTGGGTCGAAGCAGCGTCGTTCGCGAATGTCACCAGGCATGTGGTTGCCCGTTTCATCAAGAAAGAAATCATTTGTCGCTATGGGATTCCCGAAAGAATCATTACTGATAATGGTTCTAATCTCAACAACAAAATGATGAAGGAGTTGTGTCAGAACTTCAACATTCAGCATCACAATTCTTCCCCTTACCGCCCTAAGATGAACGGCGCTGTTGAGGCGGCAAATAAGAACATAAAGAAGATTGTGTAGAAGATGGTCGTCACATACAGAGATTGGCATGAGTTGCTACCTTTCGCCTTGCATGGGTACCACACTTCAGTACGTACATCGACCGGGGCAACCCCTTACTCCCTTGTGTATGGTATGGAAGCAGTCCTACCTGTTGAAGTGGAGATTCCTTCTCTAAGAGTCCTGTTGGATGTCAAGTTAGATGAAGTTGAATGGATTCAGACAAGGTTCAATGAGTTGAGTCTTATCAAAGAGAAGCGAATGGCAGCCATTTGTCATGGGCAGTTGTATCAGAGTCGGATGAAGAGAGCTTTTGATCAGAAGGTGCGTCCTCGTTGTTTCCAAGTCGGAGATTTAGTGTTGAAAAGGATCCTTCCTCCTCAGACAGATCACAGGGGCAAGTGGACTCCTAACTATGATGGACCGTATATTGTCACCAAGGTTTTTGATGGTGGGGCCTTAATGCTTGCAACTATGGATGGTGAAAACTTCACTGCCCCTGTGAACTCAGACACAGTTAAAAAATACTTCGCATAAAATAGACCCGCTGGACAGTAAAAAGAATAGTCCAGGCAAAAAATGGGCATCCCGACGAACCAAGAAAATGAAAAGGTTCGGGAAAAAATTAGGGACAAAAATAAAAAAAGATTGTACACCCGGTAAGTTGAAAACCTGAAAAGGCAACTTAGGCAAAAATGGGTATCCCGGTGGATTGAAAACCCGAAAAGGGCGATCCAGGCAAAAGTTAGGGATTAAGCGAATGACTGCGTTCTGAGTAGTTCTGAATCTCATCTCGTGCCAATGACTGGAAATTTTTGAAGGATAGGAAACAGTCCAATCACTCTTTCAGAAAGCTGGTCATCTGGAGGATCCTGAAGACGGGCAAGTCATAGCAGAATTGGAACCCAATAGAAATCCATTTCACATTGCCATTAGATTAATTTCTGTTTTTATCTTTTGTGCGATTACCTCTTTCCAGGGATTGCTTCCTAATGTAAATGCCTATTCAGAGGCCATTCAATCAATAAAATCATGTTATTCAGTATATCTCTGTTTTCATTTTCATTTTACTGTTTTGTTTGCAAAAATGACGTCCGAATTTTTGATAAACATTGCATCATGACACATAAGGGCTTTACAGGTACATGCTTAATAAACATTTAAAATTGTTGTAAATTTTAAGTGCTTTGGATCGTCTATTCAGAACAGATACCCTCGGGGCATTTCCTTAAAATTCCCTGCAGATGATCGTGAATATCTTCCTCAGTGAAGTCACCAACAGACAAATTCGGTGTCTTATCCCTGCAGAGCTGATCAGAGTGTTGGATTCTTCAATCCCCAGCAGGTTCTCACCACCGTACTTCCCCAAGCGGTTGTTTCAGAATATACACTCCCCAGTAGAGTTGACAGTGCCAGATCATACACTCCCCAGCGGAGTTGACAGTGTCAGACTGTATCTTCCCAGCAGAAGTGGCTGCTCCTTAGAGTTCGATGCCAGATCGATAATCCCAATGCCAGATCCATGGTTTCTTTTCTTGAAGCAGAACCTCGGTACCGTATCAGTGTTTGCTCCCCCTGCTGAGTCATCTCTCGCAAATCGTGGTTGCCAGAACCATTGTAGCTTTCCTCAGCAGCAGGCTTCCAATGCCATTCTTTTCCCGATCAGAGTCTCGGTATGGCCAGAACACCGCATGGCTAGTCATCTCCCCATAGAGTTCATTACGATGTGTATCTCCAGCAGCCTGGCCAGAGCCCAGAGGGTGGTAATCATTTCCCCAGCAGATCCCCTTGCCTCGGCTTGGCATTCTACCCAGCATTTCGCATCCCTGCATGTAGAATCATATTGCATTGCATCCTTCCAAATCGCGTAGCATTTCCATTTTCATGGAGCATTACGCCATTGAAAAATTCAAACATACGCATGTAAGCATAAAACATTCTCGGTATCCCAAGTGATAAGCTAGAAGTTGTTTCCAGTACTCAGACTGAAGATTGTTCATGACTTACCTTTGTTATCCCCAGCAAGTGTCATTGGCCCATGCGCCGCCTCTATTATCATTCCCTATTTCTGCCAATGCTGTCAGGCATGAAGTTTTCCGATGTTCAGATCGAAGTGGCATTCAGGCCAATTTTCCGATGTTCAGATCGAAGAAGTTTCCGACGTTCAGGTCGATGCGACTTGCGGCATTCAGGCCAAGTCTTTCCGATGTTCAGATCGAAGAAGTTTCCGACGTTCAGGTCGATGCGACTTGTGGCATTCAGGCTAATTTTCCGATGTTCAGATCGAAGAAGTTTCCGACGTTCAGGTCGATGTGACTTGTGGCATTCAGGCCAATTTTCCGATATTCAGATCGAAGAAGTTTCCGACGTTAAGGTCGATGCGACTTGTGGCATTCAGGCCAATTTTCCGATGTTCAAATCGAAATCCTTTCCAGTATTCAGACTGCTGAGCGGCATTCAGGCCATGGTTATTTCTGTGTTACCATTTATTTTGGTATCCAGTTTAACATTCTTTTTTCGATATTCAGACTGACTTTCACCGTACCAAACGGATTCTTCTTTCAAGACCACCTCTTTGCCGATTGTGACAGACATTGTTACTTCACTTCACTTCAGTGCAAATTTTTGGGCTTTTATTGTATTCAATCCCTTGATACCTCGAAAGCACGAAAGCAGCTGTCATCTTCCTTCCGGGTCTCCAGTTGATTGAATAGGGGCAGCTGTAATACCCCAAAATTTACCCTTCATTTTTCCTAAAAAAAAAAAAAAACGAAAACGAAAATAAAAAATAAAAAAAATAAAAAAAATAAAAAGAATTTTTTTTTAATTAATTAATTAATTAATTAATTAATTAATTAAATAAATAATTAAAATAAATAAATAAAATATAACAAATTATTTTGGACTTGGGTCTCCCTCATTTAAGCCCATTACCCACGAAAATCAGTCTATAAGTACTGAGGTTTCAGTAGAGGAAAAGACACTTGGAGTTACACTGGGAGATTCACTTGAGAAAAAGGGAGAGAAGCAAAATACTCTGAGGTTTCCTTGGAACAAAACACTGGACAAAACCTGAAGGGAAACCTACAAGCTACTCTGCAGCAACCTCCAGGCAACTCTGAAAGGTTCATTCTGACTCACAGACTTTCAGCTCAAGCAAACCCTGCCATTTGATTTTTCTTCTCCAATCAGGTTTGCCCTATATCCATCATCTTTATGCCTTTAATTTGAATGCTCTAAATATATGAGGTATTATGGGTGAATTTGATACCCTTTTGATGCATGTGTTTGACAAGAGGTTTAGGCCTCCTACCTTTGGTTGCTTTTTATGAGCTTTTAGTGAATTGAAAGGGCATGATTTATGTGATTACATTTTGATTTGAGGGCAACTCTTGGTTACCCTATTTTGCTTCACTAACCCTTTTGTTGAGTTTTTGTGAAGGCACCTAACTTTTGCAGGGATAACTTGCGTGGTTTCCCACTTTATTTGTGGGATACCCCCTGGAGGTTTCATTCCGATTACCTGTACTGACTCACTTTCTTTAATGGTGTTTAGCTTGGAAGGATCCCTGGGTTTCCCATTCCTTTAATTGCTGTAACTTCGGATCTTTATCCGTGTGGTAATTTTTTCCCTCTCTCATACTTTATCGCTTTCTTAGCTGGAAGACCTCGATAGGAGGCAACGTTTGAGCCCCTTGGTGGCATTTTACTTTGAGATACATGTTTTGTGTTTTGTATTCATATCCCTGCAGGTAGCGCGGTTCCTTCGTCAAGGACTGCCTTTTTGCCCTCGAGCATCCCAAACCCTAAAACCCAAAGCAACACGTTTACTCCTTCTACTACAGGCGAGTAAGTCTCCGAAGGTCGAGCATCCGGTAGATTGCGTAGTGACGTCGTTCGTCCAAAACCCAATCCATAACCCCGTAGTTAGCCGAACTACGGCTTGCTCTGATTCTCATTCCAGATGAGATACGTAGGCATAAGACGCGATGTCTTAGCGAGCACACATCCCCCAACCCATAGGTCAGCCGAGCTACGAAGACTCTGATTCTCATATTCAGATGAGATACGTATGCAGTGGATGCAACATCCGCGCGAGTCATTTTCATTTAACCCTTTTTTTGTTTTTTTTTGGGTAAACAACACAAGATAAACTCACACCCTTTAGACGAAAACTACAAAAGTGGATCCCGTAGAGTACTACGGATGCGTGGGGGTGCTAATACCTTCCCTTCGCATAACCGACTCCCGAACCCAAGATTTGGTTGCGAGACCCTGTCTTGTCCTTTCCTTTTTTCAGGTTTACTTCGAGCGTTTCCTTTCCCTCCGTTGGGATGAATAACGCACGGTGGCGACTCTTCTGTCTTTTTCTTTCGCCGGTTGTTTTTTTCGCGCACTGTATTTTTCAGGTTGCGACACATATATGTTGCAGTGGCAACACTTCTCCCTACAAGGTGTGACAGAGCTTCTTCTCCTTCAACATGCTCCTTGTCATATCAAGCAAAGTTCAGTTTCTTCTTTCAACAAGACCATTGTATTGAGGAGTGCATGAAACAGTCACCTCATGCTCAATTCCATTCTCCTCATAGAGTTCTCTGAACTATGTAGAGTTATACTCACCTCCACTATCAGTTCTGAGAATTTTCAACTCTGATCACTCTGTTTTTCAGCCTTCACCTTGAACTTCTGAAACTCAGCAAACACCTCATGCTTAAACTTGACGAGTGATACCCATGTCATTCTTGTGAACTCATTCACAAACGACACAAAATATATGTTTCCTCCAAGTGATGGTACTTCAAATGGTCCATAAACATCAGAATATACTACTCCCAAAGCATGCTTTTCTCTTGGGGATACATCTGACGCAAATGGAAATCTATGTTGCTTGCCTTTCATGCATATCTCACATGACTTCTCAGACTTCACAATTTTGGGAATGCCATATATCAACTTCTTAGAATTCAGATGGCCTAATCTTCTAAAATTAATATGTCTCAATCTCTTATGCCATATCTCACTGTCACTTTTGGCGCCTTCTGCACTAAGGCATTTAGTTTCAATTGTCTCGACATTCACCTTGAATGTTCTATTGCTTCCCTGCTCAATTGCATAATCAACTTCTGATCAGAATCATACATCTTCAAGAGATTATTCTTCATAGTAACTGAGAAATCTTTCTCAATGGGATGACCTACACTCATCAGATTGCTCTTCATGCCAACAACATGCCAAACATCTTTGATCAGCACAATTTTACCATTCTTCACCTTGACTTTGACATTTACCATACCTTTAGCGTTGAGGTATTTATCATCAGCACATCTGATCTTTTCCCTCTTTCTAGAGTCAAAATCAACCAGCCATTATTTGTTTCCATTTAGGTGATTTGAGCATCTAGTGTCCATATACCACCAGTCTACCAAATACACACTATCAGACTCAAAAACCATCAATAGCACAGGTTCATCATCAGAATCTCCTCTGGCTATGTTTGCTTCTTCTGACTTCCTTTCCTTTTTTGCCAACAATCAGCAGCCAAGTGGCCAAACTTCTTACAATATTAGCATTGAACTTTCCTCTTGTCATACTTCTCCTTCCCCTTCTGAGCATTCTTCTTCCTTTCAGAAGTTGAGGTTTCTGACGTCTGAACACCACCAGATTTCTTCCTGGCTTCTGACCAAGACTGCTTCTAATGTTTCTTATCATAAGCTACTTTCAGAGCTTGTTGCTCTACCTCCATTTTAGAGTTTCTTTTAGTCACACGCAACTCTTGTGCCTCTAGACTCCTTTGTAGCTCTTCAATTCTCATGGTGCTAAGATCCTTATAATGTTCAATTGCTACAACAATGTAATCAAGCTGATGAGTAAGAGATCTAAGTACCTTCTCAATGATCCTTTCTTAAGAGAGAGTTTTTCTATACGACTTCATATCATTTGTGGTCAAAATCACTCTAAAGATGTAGTCAGATAGCCTCCCATTGTTCTTCATACTGAGATTCTCATACTGCTTACATAGATACTTGTCGCATCTCGAAAAATACGATTCCTCGCGATGGTCGCGGAAAAAATTAATGTTCGAACAGAGTCGCCACCGAACTTTATTTATCCCAACAAAGGGATAGGAAAATATCGATAAAACCTTTAGGAAATAGAATAATGGTCATCGCAACCATATTCGGGTTCGGGAGTGGATTACGTAAGGGTAAGGTATTAGCACCCCTTACGTCTGTTGTACTCAACGGGAACCTTTTAGTTCTAATTCGCGTTTCGAGTGTTAATTTATGTTTGTTTGTTATCTTCGAGTAATTAGAGTATTGAAAAGAGATGGATGGGAACCTCAGAAAGGGAAAAAGGAGGTTTTTTATTAGTGTGTTCGCGAAGATATAACAATCTCCTGCCTACGTATCCTTATGATGTAATAAGGAAATCAGAGCCTTCGTAGTTCGGGGAACTATAGTTTGTTGGTGTCTTTTATCGAACAACTGTTTAGATCGCGTTTTAAAGGCTAAACGCTGGCTTGTCTACTCTCGGCGGAGGCTTAAGCATTGGTTTGTTGTGCGCATTAGAAAGGATTAAACAGTGTTCTTTCTGAACAGAGTTTTGGTCACACGGGGGTGACAAGTTGGATTAATATGTTGGATGTTTTGATTGGTTTCGATCACACGAGGGCGAGAAAAGATAGATTGGTTGTGTTGAGATTTTTGGTTGGATGTCGATTACTCAGATGGTCGAGTAAGACAACTCGTATCCTAATAGTCGGGAAAGGGAATAGAAGACTCTAGACCGCTTTCTTTTTCATCCTTAATTGTGAAAGGATCTTAATGATGATTAAGGTATTTTAAACGGATGACGAATACTCGGATAACCGAGTAAGACAACTCGTATCCTAATAATCGGGAAAGGGAATAGAAGACTCTAGACCGCTTTCTGTTTCATCTAAGTAGTTATGAAAAATAAGGTTGTATATGGTTGATGTATTTTAACATGAACGACAAATACTTGAATGGCTGAGTAAGACAACTCATATCCAAGAATTTGAGGAGAGGAATCGAAGGCTCAAGACCATCTCCCTTTTCGTATAGTTTGTTAAGAAAATGATTTGATTAAGTTGTATGTTTGGCGGAAAATGACAATTGTTCGACTGACCGAGTAAGAAAACTCGTATTCGTCCAATTGAGGTGTGAAGTTGAAAAACTCAAAGTCATCTCCTTTTTCATTTCGTTATTATGAAAGTGTTTTGATTTGATCGGGGTTTGGAAGCTTGTAAAGAAATGACGATTGTCTAACTGACCGAGTAAGAAAACTCGTATTCAAACAATCGAGGAGAGGAGTTAAAGGCTTAAAACCATCTCCCTTTTCATTTCGTCATTACAAGAATGTTTCGTTTTAATTGTGTTTAGGAGGAAATACTCAACGTTGGATCGAGGTTTTAGATTTGTGTTTTGAATGAAACGAACTTATTTAGTGTATTGCTCTTCTACTCGATAAAAATCGAATAGGTCTCATTGTAAGAAAGCTCAAGAGTAAACTATGTGAGGTTGATGGCGATGCTTTAAAAGCGATCGACTTACAAGGGTGTTTTGAATTGATTTGGAAAAGGGGCACTCGATATTGACCGAGATTTGTATTTACATGTGCATATGAATTGAATTATGAAAATGGTCTCAAAATGAGATTGCTTATGAATTTTAGCTTATGCAATGTAAATGCAAAAATAATCAACAAGAAAATAAAGAGTCTCATTGTAAGGTAGCCCAAGAGAAAACCTTTTGTGTGCAAAAGTAACCTATGCTAAACAAAGGATAATGGTCTTACAAACATGTCCCCCTAAGGTGGTGCCATGATGCCATTCTTAAAACATGCATATAAGTTATAGATGAAAATCCAACATTTACAAAGTATCACAAAGAGTAAAGGAAGGCCTCCAAGCAAAGGTCCTAAGATGAAATCCTCTAAGTCCAAGTTGATTAAGAGTGGAGTGAATATTTTTGGTCTTTATCATTTTATCATGTTTTTGTTATTTTTAATATATGATGACAATAAAATAAATAACAAGTAAATAAACATGCATGATGAGTTTGTACAATGATGATGATAATGAGTACTTGAATGTAAATTACAAGGTAATGACATAAAAGTAAATCACAAGATAAAGAATGGTAATATCACAATAATAATGGTTAGTGAACATAAAATAAATTGCAAGGAATTAAAATGCAATGATATAAATGTTAGAAGTTAGTAGTTAATGGTTAGTAACAATAAAATAAATTGCAAGGAATTAAAGTGCAATAATATAAATGTTAGGAATTAGTAGTTAGTGGTTAGTAGAATAACAATAAGCAAATAGAATAACAAGTTAATGTAAAGATAATGGTTTCATCTATGTATCAAATGACCCAATCATGGTTGAAATAGAGGAAACCTATCAATGCCTCAAATTATCATGAAGGATCTATTGATCAATCATTAATAGGTTTGCAACATTGAAGGTTTTATCAACTCTAAACAACCATGGCCATGATTTAATAGATCTCATCAACCAAATCAATGTAATAACAAGTCAACAATAAATATTAAATGATAACAAGAAACAATGTAAAGGAAATGGTTTCATCTATGTATCAAATGACCCAAGCATGGTTGAAATAGAGGCAATCTATCAATGCCTCAAAGTATCATAAATGATCTATTGATCAACCATTAATAGGTTTGAAGTATTGAAGATTTAATCAACTCTAAACAACCATGGTCATGATCTAATAGAACTCATCAACCACATAAATGTAACAACAAGTCAACAATAAATATTAAATGATAACAAGAAACAAGGTTTGATTGAAAATGGTGGATAAAAAGTAGTAAGAGCATAAAAAAATTCCAAAAAGAGTGTAAACCCAACAAAAACACTTGTCTCAAAGTTGACTCAAATCTCTCTCAAAATACAACCCAAGAGTAAAAAATCATTTTCAAACATAAAACAAAACCAAGAAATATTAAAGAGTTTGAGTCCAAAATATTGCCAAGAGTGTGGTGTCAAAACTAGGTTATTGTTGTGTTTGGGTTTGAGAATGAAGCAAAAAGCTTGGAAGAGGGTGGCTATGGTTGTTGTGGTAGGAAAATGGAAAAGAAGGAAGGTGTGTGTTTATATGGTGATGGTGAATGATTATGTAAGTGAAGGTCACAAGTTTGCTACTGTTTTTGTTGTGTGGAGATTATGGATTTTTACATGGTGGTTGGGTGGTTCAAAGAAGAAAAGATGGTTTGGGTGAGTTAGGGTTTAGGTTGAAAAGAGGGAGCTTTGAAGGTGATTTGGGCAGAGGTTTTGTGGCTTTCAAGCTTGAAAAATGAGTGAGGATAGTGCTCTATTTATAGGGGAAGCAAATGGGTTGAAGTGGGTGAACCAAAAGGTCCTTTGGGTAAAAAACAGAGTTGTTTTTGCTATCTGCGCAGGTGTAATCGGTTATCCAAATTAGGGTAACCGGTTACACAGTCTAAAATGGCCAAAAAATCAATTTTGGGTATGTGTAACCGGTTACCCAAATTTTTTTTTTAAAAAAAAATTAAATTTTTTTTTTTGAAATAATGATTGTATGCATGTGTAGTAGGGTCATGGATCAGATGAAAATTGTATCGGGATAGGGACAAAATTGGGGTATGACAATACTGAAGCTTCACCTTCTTCATTTATGCATCATCGTCGTAACACCATACCAATGTGTCCCACACAACCTTCATCGTCGTCGAATCAACAATTTTCTCAAACATGTTCGCATCCACACACTGATGGATGTAGAATAGTGCCTTCTGGTCCTTCTTCCTCACATCACATTGAACATTCCTCTATGCTTCCATCACATCCGCCGGAAGTGCAACCGAAACGTAACCTTCATTGACGAGATCAAGTACATATCGAGCGCCAAACAACACACGCATCTGAATTATCCATCGATTCCAGTTCTTGCCATCGAACAATGAAAGCTTAATACTCATATTACCGTTTTCGTTCATCTTCAACCTTGTGCAAATCACTCAGATCTCACCAAACACTAGTGTTTTCCAATTCCGTAGAATCAAAAAATATGTTTCTGTTACGATTCCGATCAGAAATTCAACACGAATTCAAGAAACAAAATCAATGTCTCGCCGTTCACTCGTGTTTCTCTATGGATTTGAATCAGAACTCTAGATACCAATTGTTGATGCACAAGGTTAAGAAGATGAAGATGAAAGAAGAGAGAGAATAATAAATTTCCATTATTCTTACAAAACGATTATAATAAACGTTTATGCACACCCCCTGCATACACCACTGTTGACAAATACACTTGTTTATATACAAACAATAATACCATATAGGAAAAATTCTAACCTATATTAGATAGGTTAAGCTTAACAAAATTAATACTACTACTGAATATAAATTACTACTAACATTCATAACATGTCAGTAATATTTGATTTTATTACAATTTTCTTTTTACAATTGAAAATGAAGATGGAGACAGTAGGGAATTAGATACCTTAGATGAAAACAGCAAGAAAGAATGTAGTAAGTCTAACTATCCCAAATTTAGAGAAGGTAATGATAATGTCACATTTGAGGTAAGTAAATTTTTTTGCTATCATTGAGTTTGTTAGAAGTGCTATCAAGAATTATGCCTTGTTTGCTAAAAAAATGTATTTTTGAAAGGAAAATAAACATGAGAAACATATAATTATTGTTAAATGAATGTAATGATGTCTATTTCATATAAGAGCGAGTACATCTAAAAACAACATTTATTACCAAATTGTTAGTTTAAAGGCTACTTATTACATGTCATAGGAGTGCTAGGAATAGGTCAGCAAAGACCAAATTATTGACAAAAAAAATTGTTAGTCTTTTGAGACACACACCAAACCTAAAATTTAGGTCATTGCAAGATGAAGTTAAAACTGGGTTGGGAGTGATGCTCAATAATATTTTAATTTAAGTCCATACATTTTTTTAAATCAAATATTATAAAAAATAATTATTGTTTTATTTTATTTAAATTTTTTAAGTAATCAAATATTAAGAAATACTTCCTTTTGCATTGGCACAGTTTTTTCGCCACATTAGTCATTTTTTATGCCACATTGGTGTTGACTTGATTTTTTCAACGCCGTGTAAGCGAAGTTTATATCATTAATTCATTATTTCTTTTCTCCAAATAATATAGTGGTTGAAATTCGTCTATTTTAAATCTTATTAAGTGAAATGTTGCAGGTTCAAATCAACTCCTCTACATCTGATGTCTCCGTACAGTTACAAACTGAGCTGCTCTCCAATTAATTTGTCACATAATTACGGTTATATTTGTCATCATAGTTGTTGGATACAATTTAAAAGAAAAATTGATTATACTCTTAAAAGATTAAAAACGATACCAATCAAATTTTATAATACCTAAATTTGCAATTTTTTCCAACAAATTAGAAGATTTAATGGATTTGCAATGTCATAATTAAACCATTTTATATTAAACAAGATCTTAGTCCATATATTAAACTATACTCTTTTTCTGGACTATTCTCTTTATATACATACGTGGCAAAAAAAAGACCAGCATGTCTACAGTGAGTTACTACAAGGACTTCACATTTAGCAAGCAACTTGAAAATGATGACATCGAAGTGAATTGTAACTTACAAAACAAGAACAATAATCGTAAGAGATCTCAAATGTTATATAATATTATTTTTCTGAAGAAAAAGCAAGAACTAACAAGAGATAATCAACTTAAAGAAGCATTTGACTTATAAATATTACAATGTTAGATAAAGAGTTGATGAATTTTGCCACCTGATTTTCAATGGCTTTTGAATATATTGCCTTAAATAGATGCTAGCAATATATAGGAAGCAACGTGAGGATTGTTCTGTGCAAGCAAAGTTTATATGTGAACACTAAACAGTGTATAGGGAATCATTGACTTCATTTGTGGAATAAGAATGGAACACATGTCGTATAAGGTAGTTTAAGTTTTATAATATGTTTTCTTCTAACAAAATTTGTCCGGTTGTAAGTAGACATGTGTCCAAGAATGTTGAGTTATGTTCTATGGTTGACACATCATCCACCTCATTCTTCTTGGAAGTGAGTTTGTATAAAAAAAATTATAAAGGATATAATTTAATATATAATTTATTTTTAATAATTTAAATATGGGTAAAGTCTTAAAATCCAAAATAGTTCATTGAAACATAAACATTAATTAAAGAGAGTATAACAATCTGAAATGAATGAGTAAATACTCAATTTACTTTCAATTATATTAATATATCTCTTATATTAAGAGAATTTTAAATAATTATTTAAAGTAAAATATTAATTAATTATAACTACTCCTCCACTCATATTTATATAGACAATATTTATATTTAATTGATTATATTATTAGGATATAAGTATTTAAAACAATTGAATCATATTAAAATATTACAAGTTATTATATGGTCTAACTTTTTAATGACAAACTTTATATATATATATATATATATATATATATATATATATATATATATATATATATATATATATATATATATATATATATATAAAAGTTGTGAGTAAAATAAAAAAAGAAAAAAATTCTAAAACAACATAAAAATCAGTAATCTAATTCACCACCAATTAGATTTTAATCTATCTGAACTATCATGAACGCTAAAACATAGTCTTTCAAGAGAAGTATCAAGAATATTCAACCACAAAAATGAGGTTAAAAATACTCATTATTATCAAGAAATCAATTTCAAGCCTGAAAAATATTAATTGCTTCTACATCTTTCATATTTGTTGGTGAACTAGAAATCTGATATTATTTCGGGAAATCTAAATCCACCAGACAACTGAATCTCAAGTCATAAGAAAACTCATCCCTAATCTCGACCTATCACCTATTGAGATTAATATCTCAAAAAGAGGCATAGGTTTGCTAGGGAGGACAGCCACCCACCACAACCCTTAAAAGTGTTAAACAGCATAACATTAAAAGTAATGAAAAGATGAGAAACTAATTCTACCCACCTTGACACAAAATAAGGGTTAATCAACTCCTATTTAACAAAAAAAAGTCGAGAGTACCAAGAACACCTCATTCCTAACATAATATCACCACTTATCTTTGTCCAAAGAGAGACATTCCTTGAATAATAAAAAGAAGGCTAACAATCCAATCCAATCCAACTTATATTTAAAAAAATATTTCAATCATCTTAGATTCCATACCAGAACATCGTCCTTCCACAATCCAACATCACTTGCTAAACGCTCATATTGCTCAAAGATACTAAAGAGCCTAAAAAACTTAATCTTAAGGGCGTGAGTACAATCCAGATATCAGCCCAAATATAAGTGTAGTGATCAAATCTCACTCTTTTAATAATATTTTCTGTAAACCAGTAAGTAGAGTCGTCTTATGGAATTAAGAAAAGACATCATTTTTATCAACTCGATGAGAAACAAAAATTGAAGGTCAGCCTCCTGAAGAAAGATATCACAATAGCTCCATATCTAACTTTTCGAACAAACCAGTGACATATCAATTTTTAATTAAACTGTTCAAATTAGTTACTCCAGTCCAACCTAAATTTTAAATTTTTGGACTATATTATTTGACAAAAATGATATACCATTAATTTGCAACATCTAACATGATAGTTTATTTAGTCTCTGTTGAGATTTTAAAAGCAGGGCAATTTTAAGGCCCGGTTAGGTTGGACACATGCCCAGACTCTAACCCATTTTTTTTGAATTTGAGATTAAAAAGGGACAAATAATAGATAAAAAAGAGGGAAAAAATAGATTTCATAATTTTTCGGGCTCCACCATTTATAAATTTGCAATCTTTAAATTTTGTTCAAACTTCATAATTTTTCTGACTCCGCAATTGTTTTAAAGATGTTAATTTTAATGAATGATTCTACCTTGATACATACAATCATATTCATAAATAATTGAAAAACAAAAATAAAAATAACAATTATTTCTACTTTAAAAAATAATATCCATATATATTTTAAAACAAATTTTATTTGATAAAACAATACTCAATTCAAAATCGAAGAAAAAAGACCATTTGGATAAACATGTAAACAAAACAAAAATTCCTTAAATTTGTTTTTCCTTAAATAACTGAAAATATATTCACATTTATTTATTTGTTTTATAGAATTTACACTCAGACCGTAAAGAATTAGCCTCAGTTTATTGAATCTTTACCGTTCTCTTCTGTATAATGTTTTGCTCTCAATAAAATTATTATAAATAACCACAATCATATTAAACTGAAAAATATATTTTTTTTCTCAAGACAAATGAAGCCACCTTAGTGACTACCATATAGAAAAACATGCACATGACCCATTTTTGTCAAAGGTTTGATATGAGAACCGAACAACTTTTACCATCCTTGCCAGAGATAGTTATCTAAAACTAAGGTCAAACTACTCAAATATCATTTTTTGTTTTTGGGAATAAAGTCAACCCCTCTATATCTCGGATACAATTTATTGAACATGAGTATTAATTATTGTATATTAAAAATATGTCACCTAACAAATCATTTTCCCTCTACTTTATGATTCGTTTTCTTTAATAAAAAGAGGCCCCACTTTATGATCTATCTAATTGTATTGGGTGTATGTCTCTTGATTTGCATACTATCAATAGTTTGAACTCGCTCCGTCACGCTTTGATCATTCTTCACCTTCTATTCAAAATTCTAATAAGTCTTGATAGAAATATTTCTCATTCTTTTCTCCTTGTTTTCTATAAACAATATACAAAAGAAAGAGCAAAAATCAAGCAGTAAAAAAAATAGATCAATAACAGAATCCACAGGAAACCATCATCAACTGAAGTAGGGTATTTCAAAAGAAATACTAAGAACACTCTAGCACAAAAATTAGGTCAAAAACACTCTAACCATTATTGGTTCATATAAATGTTAAGGCTCTCAACTCAAACAAAGAAAACAAGTTTGTCACATACTTATTAAGATATTATTTTCATGTCATAAAAAAAAAAATTCTTCACATCCTTTATATTAGTTGACGAACTAGAAATATGATGTCATTCCGAAATTCTCAAATAGACCAAATCTGAATTAAAGATCATGGCAAACTCATCTTCAATCCTAGACCTACCTTCTACAAGGATAAATAACTAAAAAAGAAACATAAGATCCCCGAGAAAAACTAATAACGACCTTAACCATATGAAGATCTTATACCACACAATCAAAGTCACCTTCCTAGTTACGAACAAATGAGAAATTAACTTTACTAACCAATATATATAGCATAAGAAACCTCATATGAATAAACTAAAACCATATGCTTAAACAATTTTTTTCTAATACGGATCTTAGCTTGCAGAAGCTGCAAAAAAAAACACCACTTGAGAAGGAGTCCAACTAATCCATATAAGATGCAGGGTTAAGTCCGCAAACAGAAAAAGGAAGAAACAACAGAAACTACCAAAAACACATCATCTTTAACATGGCGCCACCATAAATTATCATTATCATGGGAGCTAGTCCATTCCTGAATCATCGGAAGTAGGTTGAAAATCATCTCATATTCAAAAACAAAAAGAGCATATCAAAACCTTTTTCTACCACAGACCTACCTCCCACAGAGATTAATAACTTAAAAAGAAACATAAGATCCCTAAGAATAACTAATAACCACCCCAACCATCCAAAGATCTAATATCACACAGTTGAAGCCACCTCACAAGTTATAAATAAATGAGAAATCAACTTTGCTAACTTATATACATAGTACAAGAAAGCTCGTATGGATCAACTAAAACCATACACTTAAACAAAATTTTCTCTAGTATGGGTCTTAGCTTGCAAAAGTGGCCAAGAAAAAACCACCACTTTTGAAGAAGTTTGTTTAATCCATATGAGATGCAAGGTCAAGTCCGCAAACTCAAAAGAGAGACTAACGGAAGGCTTTGCTCTCGTATGGTATAAAAAGTCGAAGTTATCAAAAATACCCCATCTTTAACATGATGCCACCATAAACTATCACTAGCATGAGAGAGATTCCATCCTTGAATCACTAAAAGTAGGTTGGAAATCACCTCCTGTTCAAAAACAAAAAGAGCATACCAAAATATCGTCTTGCCATGGATCTTCCTCACCCACTGACTGGTCCTGTTTATAAAAGATGTAAAACACCAAAGGAAACCTTATTTTAAGAATGGTGAGAAAATCCACAAATCTATCCATAAAGAAGTGTGAATCCCGGTTCTCACTTTCTTAATAATAATATTGATAAACTAATTAGATGAATTATTTTCTTTGGGTCCATGAAGAAATACACATTTCCATTTGGTGGGTGATTAACGTAAACTAGTTAAACTATCCCCGACAAGAGGAAACAATATGCACTTCATATCTAGTAGATATGATATCACCCCAGAGATCAAAAGTACCTTATATCAACCTCCACCTCCATTTTCCCAAATTATACAAATTAACCAAGTAGAGATTTCAAACACCTGGAGACCTGAAGCACTAGATACAATGATGATTCTTTTTTGTACTAGTCAAAAAGTACATATGTGCATGCTACTCTTGTAAGGGAACGAGTAATCAAATTCTTTAGTAGGTATTGTTGATTCTAAGTGTTGGCAGCAATTTTGGTAAAGCAAAGAGTGTTCATAAGATGTCATGTGTGATGTCTTAACATGAGATATCCTATGTACCTGCTGGAGTTGAAGAACATATGCAAGCAGGATTGTTTCAGAATGCCACTTACAATGCTAAGGCTTCTGATATTGGATGTACCTGCTGGAGCTAAATTGGAAGACATATGTTGCAGGATTGTTTCAGTTGACATACTCATTGTCATGGTAACTGATATGGTTGTACCTGCTATAAAAGGAAACTGGATTATGCAGGATTTTTCCAGATGTCAGACCCGATGTCATGACATCCTGTACACAGAACATTCAGTATGAATGTCTGGTGTTTTGTGATTGCACAATTGGTGGCAATCATTGGTTGATTGAAGATATGGCTAGCTGGCGCAATCTATCAGGGATATCAACCAGATTTGTTTATTTTCCAAGGAGATCTTTACAACTGATATGAAAAGATTTAATTGGAAAATATATTTAGGGTTTTCAAGCTGTCCAATGTTTCTATAAAAAGGGACTTAGAAAACCTGATTGAACACACAACCAAGATTGAGCGAAATTTAGAGAGAGAGCTAGGGTTTGTGTCTGTAGGTCATTCAAGTCATCCATAGATGATTGAATTGGACTGATTTGTCTTCTTGATCAAAGCTTTGAAGCAAGATTAAGAGTGTGTCTTCTTGATTGAAACTGTGAAGTAAAATCAAGAATATTGTAATTGAAAAGTATTTTCTTTTCACAAGGGATTGTTGTTTAAAATCACGGGTGTGTGATTGTAAGGGAAGTGAGTGGGTTCTCATATCTAAGAGTGCTTAGGTAGAAATTGCATGGGTAGAGATTAGGTGAGAAAGACTGTAACTTGGTGAAGTGTACGGATAGTCTTTGAACTAATTCTATTTTAGTGGATTTCCTTCCTGGCTTGGTAGTCCCCAGACGTAGGTGAGTTGCACCGAACTGGGTTAACAATTGCATGTGTTATTTGCTTTACCATTCTGTTTCTGTTTATCCATTGTTTATAACCAGATATCAGTGTCGTGACATTACCTTCGACATCTTATATCTGATACCAAAATTTCAATTGGTATCAGAGCAGGCATCCTGCTCTGGCTCTGGGTGAGATCTAGGGAGAATACTTTCTGGTACAATGGAGAGGGATGGAGGATCTGTTCATAGGCCACCAATTTTGGATGGTTCTAACTATGGCTATTGGAAACCAAGAATGGTTGCTTTTTTAAAATCCCTTGATAACAAGGCGTGGAAAGTTGTCTTGGCAGGCTGGGTGCATCCTGTTGTTACTAAAGAAGGAGAAGCCACCACTGAGAAAAAGGCTGAGGAACAATGGTCCAAGGAGGAGGATGACCTAGCCCTTGGGAATTCTAAAGCTTTGAATGCCATCTTCAATGGAGTGGACAAGAACATCTTCAGATTGGTAAACAATTGTGAAATAGCTAAAGATGCTTGGGACATTCTCAAGACCACTCATGAAGGCACATTCAGGGTGAAGATGTCTAGACTACAGCTACTCACCTCCAAGTTTGAAAACTTAAGGATGAAAGAAGAAGAGAATATTCATGAATTTCACATGAGTATCCTTGAAATTGCTAATGCCTCAGGAGCCCTGGGAGAAAAGATGACAGATGAAAAACTGGTAAGAAAAATTCTCAGGTCACTCCCCAAGAGATTTGCTATGAAGGTAACTGCCATAGAAGAGTCTCAAGACATCTCCAACATGAGGGTAGATGAGTTAATTGGCTCCCTCCAAACCTTTGAGATGGGATTGATTGAGGGAATTGAAAAGAAAACCAAGAGCATTGCCTTTGTTTCCAACACAGAAGAGGAAAACAGTCAAGATATGGATAAAGAATGGCCCAATGAAGTTGCAATGCTGGGGAGACAGTTTAACAGACTGTTAAAGAAAATGGATGTCAGATCCAAGGCAAATGTCAAGAACATCTCGTCTGACATCAGTAAATCCAACAATGCTGGAAGAAAAGCAAGAGCAGATGAGAATCCCAAAGAAGGAAAAGAGGTTCAGTGCTATGAATGTGATGGGTATGGACACATCAGGTATGAATGTGGGACCTACCTTAAGAAACAGAAGATGAGCCTTGCTGCCACATGGTCTGATGAGAGTGACACTGAAGAGGCTGCAAATCTTGTGACTGCTTTGACAGGAAGATGTGAATCTGATGAAGAGTCAAGTGATGGTGAAGTAACCTTTGAGGAATTGGCCTCTACCTACAGAGAACTATGTCAGAAAAGTGTTGAACTGAACAAACAGTCTTTAAATCAAGAAAAGGACATAACTCAACTTGAGAATGAGAAGGTAGAATTCTTGGAAACCATCTCCAAATTGAAAACAGAAGCTGTGGCTCTAAAGGTCAAGCTAGAAGAAGATCAACAAGTTGAGAGCCAGAAGATAGTCCAACTGGAGAAAGAAAAAGCAGAACATATGGAAACTATCCTCAAGCTAAAGACTGAAGTTGTGCTCTTAAACTCAAAACTAGAAGAAACAACCAAGTATGTAAGGATGCTGAACAATGGATCTGACTCCTTAGACAAGATTCTTCAGACTGGACAAGTCACAGGAGTCAAATCTGGATTAGGGTACCATAAAACCAAGGCTGAAAGTAGCTACAATGGTTGCAAACCTCAAGCTAAACCTAAATGCAGCAAGAGTAAGAGGAGTTCCAAGATGTCACATCATATGTCACACCATCAGAAGAAAGAACAACAAAAATATAAACACCAAAGATGGAGATGTCATTACTGTGGGAAATTTGGACACTCAAGGGCATTCTGCTATAAGCTGTATGGTTACCCTACCCACCTTCATCAGCAACAGCAGAAGAGAAGACATCAGTATGGCAGACACCAAAAATGGAGATGCCATTACTGTGGGAAAGCTGGACACTCTAAGTCTTCTTGTTATAAGTTGTATGGTTATCCTAGCCATGGGCATCAACAGATTCACTATCAACCCAGACCCAAATATTACAGGCCTATCAACAAGAAGCAATGGGTTCCTAAGACTAATGTCACAAGTCTAATGGCTCTCAAAGAAGAATGGTATTTTGATAGTGGATGCTCTAGACACATGACTGGGAACTCATACTTGATAACTAATCTTCACCCTCATGACTTAAGCTATGTTACCTTTGGTGATGGAGCTAAAGGTGAAATAAAGGGGATAGGCAAGCTTGAATGTCCTGGACCTCTTAAACTTGACAATATTCTTCTGGTCAAGGGCTTGACTTCAAATCTAATAAGCATCAGTCAGCTAGGGGATCAAGGTCTGAGTATCATCTTCACTAAAACTGAATGTCTGATTCTGAACAAAGACAGTGAAGTAATTATGAAAGGAATAAGGACCAACAACAACTGTTACATGTGGAGCTCTCAAATGGATAATCCCTCTAAGATGAGTACTGTTGCAAGAAGAATCATCAAGGGAAAAGAAAAGTTTCAGGTAAGGGAGCTAATAGCTAATCCCAAGGAAGAAAAGGTCTTGATGGCACAAACACCTGAACACATGACTGGTGGTATGAAGACTGAAGTCAGTAAGAGCTTTGCTGGAACTGAGACACAAGGAACTATGTCAGTTGAAAACAACAATGCTCAACCAGGGTGGATGAAATTGCTGAGAATTATCTACAATGTCACACTCGATGCTATGACATTGTATTATGACAACCTGACTGCAAAGGACTTGCATGAGGAAAACGGAAAATTAGGGGCGTGTTTTTTATAGAAAGTATGGCAATTAATGTGGAATGGAAAAGGCAAGAATAATATTGTCTGGCCAATGAAAAGAAAAAGCCACATTACTAATGAACCATCTCTTAGTATTGGAAATAGCACACTCTGCCTGAACACAATCAAAGAACCTCTGCTAGGGCAAAGAAAGTTTTCTCAGAAGTTCAACAACATGTCTCAACATCCGTCAACATCTAGCTCAAAATCCTTTCATACTAGAACTTCCTCCATGGAATTTTTAGATGAAGATTTGATGGAAGTAACTCCTCTGCGTATGATACCAGGTAACGTTCCAAGCGCACCTTCCATGGCCAAAGCTAAGCAAGGTAACACTCCTGAAAAATCTCCTGAGGACATGCACTCTACTGATTGCATCATAAGAAACCTAGTTACTAGCATACTGAACGAAGAGCATGGAGTTAAGGACACATTTACCCCTCTGTCCAGAAGGAACCCCTCACCTGAGGTGGAAACCCGAGCTAAGAAAGATGGTGACTCGTCTAAAACAGAAAAGGAAGTAGCTGTTGAGGGACTATGTTCTCTTGGAAGAAACTTACCTAGTATGTCCCCTGACACTGCTCAAGACATTGAGGAAGAAGGGTCTGAGGAAGAAGATGACATGTTGGTCAATCTGGTGAAAACAAGTATAGCTGATAGATTGAGAAAAAGGAAGAGTATGGATGAGATAAGGACAGGTAGGAAGGAGAAAAGGGTTCCTGGTATAGGTCCCTCCAAGACTTGGAGTAAAGTAGAGGTCAGGAAGATGAAGGAGAGTGAGAGTTCTGAATCTGATGAGGATGTCGAATATGATGTCTCAGACATTTCCCCTGTTAAAAGGAAGTCTGTAAAGAAGTCTCCAAACAGAGTGGCTACTGTTCATCTTGACAATATCTCGTTTCACGTGGAAGGTGGTGCTGCCAAATGGAAGTTTGTGACTCAAAGAAGGGTAGCAATTGAAAGAGAATTGGGAAAAGAAGCAAGTGAAGTAAAGGAAGTCATGGAGTTAATTAAGACAACTGGTCTTATGAAAACTGTGACTGCTCTGCCTCAGTGCTATGAGGGGTTGGTCAAAGAATTCATTGTGAACATTCCTGAGGAGCTATCTGAAAGTAGCAGCAGGGAGGGCTGCAAAGTTTTTGTTAGGGGTAAGTGTGTGAAACTTTCACCTACTATTATCAACAAGTTCCTAGGGAGAGGAACTGATGAAGGAGTAGATCTAGAGACCACAGACAATGAGGTCTGTAGAATTATTACAGCTGGCCAAGTTAAGGAATGGCCTAGTAGGAAACACCTATCAGCTAGTAAGCTCACTGTGAAATATGCCATTCTGCATAAGATTGGTTCAGCAAATTGGGTACCTACTAATCACATATCTACCATCTCCATTGCTCTTGGGAGGATCATTCATGCCATTGGAACTAAGATAAACTATGATTTTGGCAAGTTCATATTTGAACAAACCATTAGACATGCTTCCACCAGTGCTGTTAAGTTGCCCATTGCATTCCCATCTATCATCTGTGGCATCATCCTGAGTCAATAACCAGGAATCCTGAGTACAAGTGATATTCCAAGCAGGAGAAAGACCCCTCTATCAATTCACTATAAGCTTTTTGAGGGTAGTCATGTCAATGATGTTGTTATAACATCTGCCAGAAGGGAACCTGCATCTCAAGGGAGCCTAATTAAGCAATTAAAAGATACCTGCAAGGAATTGGAGGAAGGTATGAAGGTGGCCAAGGCAAGAAAAGAAGCTTTGGAAGCTCTTATCTGTAGCCTCGAAAAGGAGGAGTTAGAGAAAGCTGGAAAGGACTCAAATACAAGATCCCAGTCCAGTTCTGAAAACTCAGAAGACTCTGAAGGTGTATCTGAAGATGAAGATGAAGGTGAAGGTGATTCTTCTTCTTCTGACTAATTGTCCCTGGCTGTATTGGAGGCTTGGAGGGGTGCTGGAAGGAAGTTGCTGCTGTTTGGAAGGCTGTTGTCTTGTTTGTTTTTGTATCTTGTGGCAGTCCTCTTGATGCATGTTATGTAATATTTAGGGCTCTTAATGAGTTCCTTGGATTTGTTCATTATCTCAGCTGTCTGCTGTGTATAATGATGTTGTGTACTTCCTGAATTTTTATTTTAACATGCTTAATGTTATAACATCAGTTTTAACTTTCTCTGCTAGACTGATAGACATTTATTGTCTGATTGGTCACCTTTGGTCAATTTTGACTAAAAAGGGGGAGAAGTGCTTGATATGGAAGTTGGATGTGGCTGATCAGAAGGGCAACTATTATTGATATGGTGCACAGGTGCTGATGTTACAGCAGATGTCAGTATGACATTCTGGCTGGTACAGGTGCTGGAGTTATAGTAGCTGTTATTTGATGAATGCACGGATTTAGGGGGAGAAGAAGTGCCCTGGTGTATTGTGCTTTTGTGTGTCTTACTAGTTGCATCCATAACTAGTAATTCTGATTGTTGCACAGATTTAGGGGGAGGAGAAGTACCCTTGTGCATGTGTGTATTACTAGTAGCCATAGCTAGTAATTGTTTTTTGCTTCTGCTGCTGATTAAACTACTGGCATGTGGTTTAACTGCTGATAGTTTGCCTTGTGAACAAAAAGGACAAATATATGTTTTAGCCAAAATTTGCCAAAGGGGGAGTTTGTTAATTCTAAGTGTTGGCAGCAATTTTGGTAAAACAAAGAGTGTTCACAAGATGTCATGTGTGATTTCTTAACATGAGATATCCTATGTACCTGCTAGAGTTGAAGAACATATGCAAGTAGGATTGTTTCAGAATGCCACTTACAATGGTAAGGCTTCTGATATTGGATGTACCTGCTGGAGCTAAATTGGAAGACATATGCTGCAGGATTGTTTCAGTTGACATACTCATTGTCATGGTAACTGATATGGTTGTACCTGCTATAAAAGGAAACTGGATTATGCAGGATTTTTCCAGATGTCAAACCCGATGTCATGACATCCTGTACACAGAACATTCAGTATGAATGTCTGGTGTTTTGTGATTGCACAATTGGTGGCAATCATTGGTTGATTGAAGATATGGCTAGTTGGCGCAATCTATCAGGGATATCAACCAAATTTGTTTATTTTCCAAGAAGATCTTTACAGCTGATATGAAAAGATTTAATTGGAAAATATATTTAGGGTTTTCAAGCTGTCCAATGTTTCTATAAAAAGGGACTTAGAAAACCTGATTGAACACACAACCAAGACTGAGTGAAATTTAGAGAGAGAGCTAGGGTTTGTGTCTGTAGGTCATTCAAGTTATCCATAGATGATTGAATTAGACTGATTTGTCTTCTTGATCAAAGCTTTGAAGCAAGATCAAGAGTGTGTCTTCTTGATTGAAACTGTGAAGTAAAATCAAGAATATTGTAATTGAAAAGTATTTTCTTTTCACAAGGGATTGTTGTTTAAAATCACGGGTGTGTGATTGTAAGGGAAGTGAGTGGGTTCTCATATCTAAGAGTGCTTAGGTAGAAATTGCACGGGTAGAGATTAGGTGAGAAAGACTGTAACTTGGTGAAGTGTATGGATAGTCTTTGAACTAATTCTATTTTAGTGGATTTCCTTCCTGGCTTGGTAGCCCCCAGACGTAGGTGAGTTGCACCGAACTAGGTTAACAATTTCTTGTGTTATTTGCTTTACCATTCTGTTTCTGTTTATCCATTGTTTATAACCAGATATCAGTGTCGTGACATTACCTTCGACATCTTATATCTGATACTAGAATTTCAGGTATATTACAATGTATGGTGGTTATGGATTTCCCATGGCGGAGAGAAGCCTTGTATGATGGTGTTTTACGGTGATTTAAAGGACCTTCTTACGTGAGGTGAGAGGCTCTGTAAATGTGTTTGATGCCTAAGTATAAACATATGAAATTAGGATATGTCTTTCTCCCCTTAGGGAGAAGTATTTATATATACCTTTTTGGGCTTAGGGTTTAGGAAACCCTTAGGGGCAACAATTGTTCGCCTATGATTAGGGGAGACTGTTGGATACCTTTTTCTCTAGGAGTTGCGGTGAGAATCTCTGTCACATAACTAATGATAGATAATGGTATAGTACACGTCATATGCACCAAAGGAGAGCCCCCATGTTCTATGGGGATGTCGCCTAGGAGACACTGCTCTGAGAGGGGGCCCAAGAGTCTCCCTTGTTAGGGACCCTCACAAATATAACACTATAAAATCCCTCAATCACGAGGGATTTGTAAATGACAAAGTATTTTTAAGGATTCTTTTGTTAGTTTGGCACCTCGTCTTAGGGAGAGTCCCTCAGCTAAATATGACATTTTTTATGAGAGACAATTCCCTCGTTTTAGGGAAAGTTCCTTAACTGAAGGCGAACGTTTTAATAAGTGGCGAGTCCCCCAGCTTGGGGAAATCCCCTCAACTGAAGGTGACCTTTTTAATAAGAGGTGTGTCCCTCATCTTGGGGAGAGCCCCTCTACTAAAGATGAGCATTACTCCCTAGCCAAATGTGTCCTATATAGCTAGTTGGTAGTGGTAGATATTAAGTTTCATCTTGAGTGAATTCAGAGACATCAAAATGTCAATCATTTGAGGGGGCTTGAATGCTTTAATGAAAAAAGAGTGTGGTTGACATTTAATGCAACTCATGATGGCCTTCTTGGAAAAACCAATTTAGCCTCTTTTACTTACACATGTCTTCCAAGTGTCAATACTTTTCCATTTCTTGTGGTGGATATCCGATTGGGTAAATATAAGTTTTTTTCTGTCTTCCAATTGTAAAGACTCTTCCGAAGGAAACTAATATATAGTATCAGAAAAACCCCTTTTTTCTATTTATCTTTTCTACTTCTATTTCCTAGGAAAAAGATACCAATTTGGGGTAATAGTAAGAAAGTTGAGAAATCCGCTCATCATCTTAAAAGAGAAACGTTGCAATTCTTGCTTTTTCATTCAGGATAACAAGGGGTAAGAAAACCAAAATTATTCATGCTCTAGACATTGCGTCCCTTTAATCGAATTCCAATATGATCAGTATGTTTCATAGTGGGATTAAGTTTTCCAGCACAAGATGTGAGGAGGACGTGATATTTCATCCACGTTTAGGGAAGGAGAGGGTCAACATGGATACCTCCGGCGAGCCCTATTCTCTTTAGTTTTACCGCCGCCTACTCGTCATTCACAATTTTTTTAGGGTTTTAATGTAGTAGATGAGTTTGTCCCTCTCAAACCCTCTTTATGGATTAAATTGCCCTTGGTCGGTGGTGTTTGTTATCATTTCTTTCCTTGCAATGATTTGATTGCTTTTAAGAAATGTAAGGGGGCCGAAGTTTTGTCCATCCTAGATGGAGGCAATGATCTTGCTTAGGGATTTATAGTTTTGATCGCCTTAATGCGCGACAAAGATTCCATTTAGGGATCCAGAGTTTTGATCGCTTCTCTGGGTTGCAAGGATCCCACTTAAGGATCCTGAGCTTTGATTACCTCTATGGACGACAAGGATTCCACTTAGGGATCCAACTTTATAAACGCCTCTCTAGGGGGTAACGATCCTGCTTAGGGATCCTTGGGTTTGATCACCTCTATGGATGACAAGGATTCCACTTAGGGATCCAACATTTGACCATCTCTTTAGGGGACAAGCATCCCTCTTAGGAAACCAACATTTTGATTGCCTCTATAGGCATCAAGGATCCCACTTAGGGATCCACCATTTTGATCGCCTCTATGGGCATCAAGTATCCCACTTGGGGATCTAGTATTTTGATCCCCTGTATGGGCGACAAGGATCTTACTTAGGGACCCAATATTTTGATCGTCTGTATGGGCGACAAGGATCCCACTCAGGGATCCATCATTTTGATTTCCTCTATGGGCGACAAGGATCTTATATAAGGATCCAGCTTTTTTATCGCTAGTATGGGCGACAAGGATTCATCTTAGGGATCCAAGATTTTAATTGCCTCTATGGGCGACAAGGATCCCACATAGGGATCCAACATTTTTATCTTCTTATAGAGCAATCTTCTTTCGAGCTTTTAGTTTTCTTGCAAAGAAAGGAATAACTAGCAAACACAGATTTTCTAAAACAATAAAATGAAGCGCATAAACCCACATAAATTAAATAATCCTAAGGGAGGAAGCACACCGTCCTCTCCTTGAATTAATCAAAGATTCTTAAGAGAGAAAGCACAAGAACTTACCAGATTCCCTTTTCCCGAGTTCAAGAACACTAGAGAAACCAGCCTTACACCTATATCGTAAAAATGTTAAAATCATAAACATACAAATGTGGAATAACTAACCAGCATGTCAATGAAAAAATGAAGCATAACGAAAATGTAAAAATGATCTAAATTATATTTTAAAGAGGAAGTACAATTACGATGTAACACCATAAACCCCAATAAAACAATTTCTTTATAATATAACATACATTGTGGAAGAAGTAATTATAAAATCAAAAGGGTATCCCATTAGCATAGATAACATGGAAAATTCTCATATATGAGTAATTTGATCAACACATAACACCGAACAAAATAATTCAAAGATATGAATCCTGACCCCGATATCAAAATATCAAAACTCTATTACAAACTAAACCAAATAGATGACTTAATGGTTTAACAAAACATAAACATAAAGGAAACTAAAGAAGTGGTCTTCTACACCATATTCCATAAGGCACTGCAAAACGACTACTCCCGAGTCTCGATGTGAGAATACACTGCACATAAATTCATTTTGAAGAACATATAAATAGAGGGGTGATAATATCTTCTATATGTTAAATGGTATAATAACAGTTGAGGATTTGATAATCATAATAAATCACATTTACAAAATTCATACCATATCATATAGAATCATACCATATTACACAGTATACGCACAAATGCTATGAAGTGCACTTATCCACTACTCCAATGCATGTGGTACCACCACTAAACTCATTGCTTATTTTTGCGAGTTCTAATAGTTTGGGAGGATAGTTAAGCTATGTTCCATACTACAACACTCTCCTAGACATTTGTAGACATGCAATGTCTAGAAGTACATGTGAGCTACGTACGCACTATAACGCCCTTTGTTAAACTCCACTTCTAGGAGTACATGTGAGTACATGTGACTCACGCATTCTGAGTATCCTGAAGAAGCTTGAGTAGCTTGAGGCATAACCTTAGCCATTGCCTCAAGGGCATAAGCTATCACATGATCATTTCTTTAGCAGACATTTCTTCCTGCACAATCAGACATAAAAACTGGTTGTAAACTCTAAAGCAAATATCTCTTAAGGGAATATAGTACTAACAATGTTAATACACATGTCGTACACAAATGGCATAGTAGACTCATAACACACAAGGCCTGATGGACATACCTGCTTTGATGCCAACTATGTGACACCCTAAACTCTAATAAAAAGATTCTTTATAATATAACATACTTTGCGGAATAAGTAATTAGAAAATCAAAAGGGTATCACATTAACATAGATAACCTGGAAAATTCTCATTAATGATTACTTTGATCAAAACCTAATAATGAACAAAATAATTCAAACTAGATATGAATCCTAACCTCGATTTCACAATATCAGAGCTCTATTATAAATTAAACCAACTACCCGACTTAATACTTCAACAAAATATAAGAATAAAGGAAATTAAAGAAGTGGTGTTCTACACCATCTTCCATAAGGCACTACAAAGCGACTACTCCCCAGTATCGATGTGAGAGTACTCTGCGCATAGATTCACATTGGGGAACATAGAAATAAAGAGGTTGGAATACATTATATAAATTAAATTAAATTATAATAGCATATGGAAGAATAATCGTAATATATTACATTTACATAATTCATAACACATCACATAGAATCATACCATATTATAAAATATACACAAAAATGCTATGAAATGCATTTATCCTCTACTTCAATGCATGTGATACCATCTCCGAATTCATAGCTTATTTTCATTAGTTCTAATAGTTTATGAGGATAGGTGAGCTACATCCCACACTACAACACTGCCCTAGAAGTTTGTAGACATACAATGTCTAGAAGTACATGTGAGCTAAATATGCACTAGAACACCCTTCGCTAAACTCTACTTCTAGTAGTACATACGAGATACGCCAGTATAGACAAGCAATTCCTAAGAGTACATGCGAGCTACGTTATACTACACACTTTCTCTAGACGATACCTACTTAGATATATATGATCCATGACAAATAAATAAACATGAATTCGATCAGAACATCTAAAACATAATTAGTACATTGGTTCTTATCAAACCTCGAAATAATTCAACACTAGTTCTTATTAAACCTTTAACATAGTTTAACACTGGTTCTTGTATAACCTTCAATATAATCAAATACCGGTCTTACCAAACCTTCTACATAATCAAACATTGGTTCTTATCGTACCACCAACATAATAGCCACATTAGGGCTTCGCAATTACTTTGCTAACATTGATCTCACGTCCTAAGTATGATCATAGGATAAATCATGTAAGATTCAAGGCAAGAATGAAAGTTCAAAGTATCAATCATGTTCATGGAAAGATTGAAATTTCATAAGATCAATCATGTAAGATCCAAGCATTCATCCCAAAATTCATTCATGCTATAATCCTAGGAAATTATATGATGGTGAGAGAGATTCATAATCTATGGTTTATGAATAATCATCTAGTAGGGGGAAAATTCATATAGAAATGCATATGATTCGGGGTTCAAGGGAAACCCCACTGCCATAAATTCCAAAATACCAATTCATAGGGCAATCTTCATACTTACCTTGTTATTGCAGAGTTCTTCGCGAAGCTCCTAACAATGGTAGAATTACTCGCTTGCATAATCTCTATTGTTTTCCTCTTGATGAATTAGACTCTCTTTTGGAGTTTTGGAAAATAAGAAGAGACTTTTTGAGTTCTAGGGTTTTCTCCTTTTTCTTCCAAAAGAATGTGTACTCTATTTTTCTCCTTAATCTCCCTTTTTATTTTATAATTAAAATTCTGAAATTAATCCCCTTGAAAATTCCGATTTCATTTCTTTGACTTCTCCCACTAACATTTATCTTTCCTACCCCTTCTTCCACTAACTCTATTTATTTCTAATCTTTCTAGTTAATTCTCATAATTCTTTTCCTTGATAATGACAAAATAATAACACTAATAAAAAAGAGATCATAACACATACAAAAATTGAATTATTAATAAAATAAAATTCTAATAAAGTTTCAGGGTGTTACAACTAACCCCCTTTTTAACAGAGAAAATACAGTCCGAAAGAGTACAACTAAAATAAACAAGAACTAAACATTGCAAATGTCGAGGGCAACCTTATAGGGGTTCTCCTTCGAATGATTCTTTCCTTCCATAATGATATTTTAAACTACCTACTCTTCCTCTACTAGGGGCATTAAGGTGGTCGTAAAGGTATCTCAACCAATCAAATCTTTTGTCCCAAAAATGATTTTTCCCTACATCAAGAGCAAAAGAGGCACCTCCTTGTTGGTGACTACCAATCTGCGCCATGACAGCTCCCGTTTTCATATCAATTGAATCTGTGGTGTCCATAATCACTGGATTTTTTCCAGGATCAACCTTTCTCTTCTTTGCTTAAGGAGACTTTGTATCTCCATACCCCCCTAGCAACATTATTTCTTTTCTTGGTTATAAGAGTTTGGAAGTCAGCATGATCAGTGTGATGAATGACATGAGTTTCACCCCATCAAACCTTGGCTCGTGCTATTATGGCCTTATTTTGAGCAACTAAAATATGAGCCACCCTCCCTATAAAAAAAGAAATATAAAACAATAAGCATCAATTATAAAAATTAACAGTAAACACTTTCAGATTGATAACGCCTTGACTAGGAAACTTAACAACATAACATGATCGACTTCATATCAAAACAAAAATAATCCGCAAAGTATGAAATCTCTCCAAAAAGTCCATATTTTCCCTCTTTGTATCACTAAGATTGGGCTAAAGAAAGTCTGTGATGGGTAGGGGATCACCCATCCAATATAGATTAAACCTATAAGACACATCCTCCTAAAAGATAGCATTTGAGCATCGGTCGCTTTCCTTAACCCCAACAAACTTGTCCTTCCAATTTTTGTAATTAGAAGTATAGAGACAAAGCAAAGTTCACCCCGAGATGGACCTCACAGATACCCATCCACCCCGAGATACTCCTTTTGTTTCATAAAAGGAAAAGAATATCCCGACAATAGTATTAATATCCAGACCCAATAGAGGATCTGGAATCCTCGGACGAATGACCAACTGTTCGAATGTAGCTGAGAAAGGGCGATATTGAGCACCTTAAGGATATAAAACTCGAAGATAGTGAATGGGATGTCGACCCCAAAATCTTCAAAGAAGCAGATAGATAAATAGAAAAATACATTTTTTTACATTTAAAGGTCACCACATACAAACCCTTTCACCTTGAACACATTGCTCCAAAATAACACCAACTTCACTTTTAATATTTGAAAACTTCATACCCATTCGAAATGCAATAATTCAATCATATTCTAGACAGATAGAATCCAAACATAAAACTTCTTCACAAAAGGAGCCCGGGAAAATGGGTATAAAGCTCCATGATAAATTCAACAAAACCTGATGAAGAAGACACCAAATCAGTGTCATTATTGCTAGACAAACTCTTGGAAGAACCTACTTTCTCTCTCTCTCTCTCTCTCTCTCTCTCCACAAACTTCTAATCCACTTCCCCCATCCTCAGTTCAAAAGCTTTTAGGAATCGATTCCACAAGGTCGTAAGTGATGATAACCCGTAATAAAAATAGGAATGTCAATAGTCTAGAAAAAATTCCATGGAATAAGACGTGACTTCTTATATCTATGGCGAGGAGACAACACCTGTACATATGAACCAGAATTATTGAACATCCTGGTTCCTTCCTCTTAAAAGAGCATCCCTCCCCTTTGAGCCTCAAGCTTGAGAAAATAACCTCCAGCCTAAGTTTGCATAACATATTATTCGTTTTCAAACTTCCTTGAGAAAAAAACAATTGTTAGAAATTGATGGCAACTCCCCTTTTAGAATCCTTAGGGACTTGAGGACTGTCTTGTAACCTTATGGTATATTTGCCACTCTTCATGACAAGAGCGATCCAATTGTCGATACTCCCATAATAATCTGGTCTTTTTTGAAGCACCTTACCCCTTTGAGCCTTATACTTGAGGGACTATGTACATTGTAGTTTCTCCTAAAACACTTTGCCCATTTGGGCCTCATGCTTAAGAGATTGTGTACATTCTTGTCTCTCCCTATAGAAAACTTTGCCCCTTTAGGACTCATGCATGAGGGAATATGTAAGTTCCGATCTCACTCTGGACCGATGTGTACCCGAGAATGGGGCGATTGGGTAGGGTAGGAACCCAAACACGAATTGATCATTGGGCCAAAGTATGCAGGCTGACACAAAATACGCATATCCAATTGATGACACGAACACCTCAATACACAAACATAACTTTAAGAGCATATTAATGGTCATGAATGACCGGTCTCAAACAAAGAAACAAGAGGTTTTATGTCAATTCATTCTCTCTAGTTAGACAAGGATACATGCATCATAATGAAAGTGAATGTGTCATAAAGGACTCAGAGCAATTCATTGTCTCTAATTGTATATCCTTGTCACTCTAATAATTTCTCTTCATCAATCTTATTAATATTTTTAAGAACCATATCGTGGTGGCTTTAAAAATGTACCACAATCATATAGGTAAGTTATGATGCGCCACAAGAATTATTAATTAACTTGTTTCCCCTTTAGCTTAAATCATATGTTTAAATTCAAACCGAGTAAGTGAAAAGGCCCTTATTATGCTTTTAAATATGTCAATGCTTTTGTAATTATCATAAGGAATATTTTATATCACCAATCTATAAAGTAATTAAAATCATATTATTCACTTAAATTAAAAAGGAAAATACTATTATTCAGTTTTGATACGTGGGAGGGTCCATTTACTGTATGCAAGTATTGCATACGTATATCATGTACATAAATTATATATCAAATAAATACAAAAAAGTGCATATAATTGATAATGTAATACACAAGATCATATCATATCATGTATACATTTGGGCGGCACCAAATCCTTTTGACTTCAAACATGTAACCTTCATTTCTTCTACTATAAAAACAAACTTCATTATGCTTTACTTTAGAACATACAAAACTTTTTTACTTTCCTCTTTCTATTTTCTGGTGCACTTTTCAACTATACTCTTTTCAAAACAATAATATAGTTTCATCTTCTAGCTAATAGCATTGAGAAATATGGGAAGATCACCTTGTTGTGATAAAACTGGACTCAAAAAAGGTCCATGGACACATGAAGAAGATCTTATGCTTGTCAACTATATTAACACTCATGGAGCTGGAAATTGGCGCAATCTCCCCAAAAATGCTGGTACAATTTTATTACTAATTTACTTGTTCTCTAATGTACTCTTATTAGTTTCTAATGAAGCTTTTTTTCTGGTGAATTAATGTTATAGGTCTTCAAAGATGTGGCAAGAGTTGTCGGCTTCGTTGGACAAATTACTTGAGACCTGATATCAAGAGAGGAAGATTCTCGTTCGAGGAAGAAGAAGCCATCATTCAACTTCATAGTGTCTTGGGAAACAAGTATGTTTGTTGTTTTATTTGTTTTCTTTATTAACAAAAACAATGGAGGATTTGAGTTGAAGTTGGATTTGAATTTGAATTCTCTGCAGCGGCGGCTATGCAGACCTCTTAAATTTAAAGAGAAAAAAATAATCTTTTAAAATTTAAGAAATCAGCGAGGCCGCTACATAAGAATTTTACAATAAATTTTTCCAAGTTAAATTTTTTTTTCACTAAACTTTTATTTTTATTGTTTGTTATAGATGGTCTGCTATAGCGGCTAGATTACCCGGGAGAACGGATAATGAAATAAAGAATTACTGGAACACGCACATTAGGAAAAGACTACTTCGAAGTGGAATCGACCCGGTCACTCATACACCGCGTCTTGATCATCTCTTCGACATGTCCTCCATTAATATTCTGAGATCAGCTTTATTAGGATCCAACCCATCATTTCTGAATCTCTTAGGTGGTGCTCAAGCTTTGATGAATCCAGAGTTGTTAAAACTAGCTGCAACTGCCACACTATTAAACAACAACAACAATAACAACATGAATTTGGTTTCACAGAATCAACAACAGTTCAATAATGTTGCTAATTATTCTTCTCAACAACAAGTACAAAATCAAGTTTCTTTACAAGATCAGTTACAAATACCAACTCAAACTCACAACAATATAATGAGTAGTTCGAATTCCGCTGAAAATCCAAATCCTTGTTATTTTGAGGAGGATTTGATTTCCAAACAATATTCAGAACTGTTTCATTGTCTTAACGATGGAAACAATAACAATACGGGATATGAATCGGTTATATCGTCTACACCGTTATCGACGACTCCAACACCAACGCCGTTGAATTCATCATCAACTTATGTGAATAGCTGCACAGAGGAGGAAAGGGATACATATTGCAGTGACATATTCAAGTTTGAAATTCCAGAGAGTAGTTTGGATATTAATGATTTCTTGTAAATATTTGTACATATGATTGTGTTTAGGTTCAGACAGTGTTTACTATAAACTGTTATACTTAGTTAGTATGCATTGGTTATTCTTGTTATTTAATTTTTTGGGTTACTCAGAATAATTTGTTGTGGTGTTGTTTATTAATTTTTGGTTGATAATAATACTATTTGTTGTGTAATTTTACTGGTGTGATATTTTTTTTATATGAATAGATACTCTGTTTCTAAGATTGCATGTAATTCTGCAGCAAATTGCTAAAGTTTTTGTAGTGGAATACTCTTAAAATGTATGTTTGAGTGAAGCATTCTGTTTAAAAAACTATGAAATATCTATAATTATATGGGTTATTATTTTTTTTTTTGATATTATTATTTATTTTTAATTGTGATTTTATGAATTTTTATAAATAAGAAAAAAATAAAATAATTTTGTTGTTTTTCAAGGAATTATTTATGGTAAGGATTTCTTGTAACTTCGAAGTCCTGAGTTCAATAATCTTTTTAGATACGCGTAGAAAATACTTATAAAAAAACTTATTGTCTTATGAATAAAGGCATAGCCTCATTGTTTTCTTTTATTATCCTCACTTTCTTCTCTTTGCAACAATAATAATTACACATAATAAAAAATTATATTAAATTTTAAAAAAGATAACTGCTCATAAATAACATTTTTTTATAAAACTAGTAATTAAAAAGGATACAGATACTAGACAAAAAAAAAATGGAACATTACTAAAAGTTTTAAATAAAAATAAAAATAAATTAGAAAATGAATATAAACTTTACTATTAAGTTTGACATCTTTAAAAACTTTTTTGATTTAATGTATTTTTTTTCTTTAACTTAATTTAATATTTATTTTTTTAGTTTTTTATCTAAAATTTAATCCTTAAAAACTGTTTCGATAGTTTAGTTGATAGTTTCTATTAAATTTTGTAAAAAATAAATGTTAACTCTACGTACATGACAATTTATTTTATTTATGTGGCTTTATTTTTATACTCATCACTTCTTTTTCCACGTAGTGATTAACTTCTACCTACTATTCCTTCATTTTCTTTTAACTTAAAATATACGCATTCCTCTCTCTCTCTCTTTCCTTACCCTAAGCGCCACCTTCTTCTTTCTTCTCCTTCTTCCACCACCACAATACTAAACATATAAACAAACTATATTTTCATTCTCACCATCACAAGATCTTTCTATTAAATTGATTGGATTGTCGTCTTAAACAAACTATATTTTCATTCTTTAGATAAATCAACAAGTGCATATTTTATCGTATTTTTTGTATGATATTTATTTTAATTTACATATCAATAAAAAATATTATTTGTTTATAAATATTATTATTTTTATTTATAATGACCGCTATATATTTTTTTTATTATTATTTTTAATTTATTGACGTTGATAAGGATAAGAATAAAAAATATTTAATTAGCATTACTTTTGTATTCTTTTATATATAAAATATTGATAATAGAAAAGAAATTATAATATTATCAGACTAGCAAATTCACATGCATGCACTTGCTTATAACTACATAATATATTATTTCAAATTTATTTAAGAATTCAAATTCATGTATATTTTCCTTTAAATATAAGATAAAATTTTAAGATGCAATTCATATTGATGCATCAAATTATAAACTTATTATGACAACTATAAAATTATTTTATAGTATTGTATAAATGACTAAATACAAAATTACGTTGTCCTCTATATGCGTATGTATGACTTAATAAATTTATTGTAAAAACCAAATCAACTGAACCAATCCAAACTGCATTGGTTTTGTTTTGTTTTATTTCTAAAACACAATTGAACCACACATCTTTTGTCTCGTGGTTCGAATGACTTTTAACGTCAAAATCGCTTAAACCGCACCACGAACACCTCTGTTACAAATAAATTTTGTATATTTCTCTCTCTAGAATTTTGTACCTATTCCAAAGTTCCTATTAGTGTGATTGAACCAAAAGAATATTGCTTCCTACTGAACGCGTAAAAAAAATTGTACCGAAAGAAAAACATTGATAAATGGTGACAAATATTGAAAAAAGTTTTGGGTTTGTCTCT